>NW_024881321.1:21054197-21659197 GCF_018691265.1 Tyto alba
TTCTGCAAGTATTTTTTCTGCAAGTATTTTTTCTATAATGACATGTGATTAAATATTTTTATATTAAATTATAGATCTACATATGAGCCTGCCCCTCTTGATACTATGAATGTGGTTCAGTGGATTAAAACCAGATGTCTCTACTGATATTGAAATACTTTAGTTTTTGCAGTGATACATCTGTGCTGCTATGTTTTTGTCTCCACCCCACTCACACATTAACTCCTGGATTGTATAGGGGCAGTACAAATCTATTCTTGCATGGTAGATGTTTCATTTTAAAAGATATATGTATTGCCTCTCTTGCACAAGCAATCCAGCACATAGAATGCAGGCATCTTGCAGCTGGTACAATGCATCTCACTATACGTCCATGCTGAGATTTTGTTGCCTACCTGTCAGCAGTTCTTAGTTATGGTATAACCATAACTACATATATAGCCTTGTCTACAGTATATGATTTCTGAAATGTGGATGAAGAATCACCCTCCAGTAAAAAAAATGCTGATCCCATGCTTGCTCAGGCTGGTTATGAGATTATTGACGTGGGCAAGAAAGATTTTTTGCTTACAATAATGAGAACCTGTTTGTTTCTCCTGGTCTCCTATGATGTCACTGTTCTTCTTAGAGAGGGAAAATTAGTGTTTTGAAGTGTGTGAGACATGCAGCAGTTTTATAGCTGTGTATTGTCCATCCTGTGAATGAAGATAAGCTGAGAAGCCATGAGGAAGTGCTCAGTGTTTTCCTTGTGCCTGCTGTAGATCTGTCAGTGTCTGGTTGCACAGCAGGTCTGGACTGCTACTTAACCAACTGGCTACAGTCTCCAGAAGAGAAGAGAAGCTGACCGTAGTAACGACCTTGTGTGGGTAGTATATATTAGCAGAGGTGATGAATTGTTTTTCTGTGAAAGTTAATGCATCAATGGAGAAATTTATTGGCCCAATATTGTATAAAAAGTACAATTTTCCATGAGCATATGCACAAGTGTATCAACTGCTACAAGAAACAGTAGCATTCATGCACTTACCTCTTGAGATTGAGGTGCTTCTCTTATCTACAGATGTAAGTGGTGGCCATTGATAAGTTGGTACAGCCTGTATGGTACAAAAATGTCTTTCTATAATTGAGGATGCAGCTGAGAAAAGTGCTCGCAACACCTGAGCTAGTGAAGAATACAGAGTTCAGGGAAATGTCAGTGTCTTTTATGCAGATACACTAGACACCTTTACACCCCTGCCTTTCCCTTGGCACCCTTTCAAATACCTCTCCTTTTTCTTCTCTTTTATTTCCTTTTCCTTTCCCTGGTTTTATTTTTGTCCCCTGCTATTTTATGTATGAGGAACCCCTTCATTAAGTTATGCAGGCTGCAATACACTTATAGTAAGGATCTGAAAGAATGTGACTCAACAGGTGAAGGTTTCAGATGTGTTCTGATGTGCTATGGAGTATGTGACATTTTCCAACCTGACTGATCCCTCTGTCAAGCTTGCTATGGGAAAAAAACTTATCTGAGGAACAGGTGAAGTCTCATAGGGCTACTCTATTCTGCCCATGCAGAGTGATTTTATTTTAACCTTGACTTTAAAGTTTTTAAAGACTTTTTTTTTTTTTTTTTTTTTTTTTCCAAAAAGAACATTGTTCTTGGTTGTGATAAAAGAACAAGAGTATTAGGAGACTATGGAAACATTATGTTATGCTTTGAGGTATGCTAGTTTGTATCTGCACCATAGGATGGCCTGAAGATGAAACTCTGTGGCTGCAAGCCTCTATATCTACAGCAATTCCCAATGACCATGAGAAAAAAGGATATTGGCAGAGCCATAGCTAATAAATATAGGCACTTACTTTGAGGGATGCTGGTATCTAATATATGGACATTTTTATTCAGTCAGATTTTACAATAAATTTTATCAGATTTTTTTGACCAAAATTAACTCATCATACTCATAACATTAATGCTTTTTGGAAATTGCAAAGTTAAATGTTAATAATTTCATAATCATGTGCATATGTGTGCTTTTGTGCACATACATGCTCACATGAATTTTTTTACAAGTTCTTATATATGAGTGCAATTATCTGTGTAGTTATGTGAAAATTTTCACAATTTTTTGTCAAATAAAGTGTCTCTGACATTTCATAACATTATGATGAAAATTAAGAGAAAATGGAAAGATGCAAATCCATGCATATCACAAATATATTAAGTATAAAGATATAAAATAATTTTTTATACTTAATGGATAAGGAAGGAAAAGTATGTTTGCTGTCTAAAAATATAATACTCGCTATAAGATTAATATTAACCTTACATCATTTTAGCTGTCTAAAATTTGGGTACCTCATCAAAACAAGTCATTTAGGTTTGTGTCATAATCAATACAGTGAGAAAACAATTCTAAAGTGTTATCAATCAGCCAAATGTGGTTTAGGATAGAATAAAGTTCCCTTTGGGCACTTTTTCTTTTAATGACGTGTAGAAGATTTCTATGAAACTCCTCTATATGACTCCAGAGACATCAGGGGCATTTTGATTGGGGAATTTCATCTGTTTCTAATTCAGTAACTTTTCAGATCCAAATGTGGGTGGTCTGAGGTATAGTCTATCTTGATACCCATTTTTCCATTATATTTTGAATCTTACTTTATGTAATGCTAAAGCTGCAAGGCACTGCATTTCCTTAAATTCCCCAAAGTCACTATATTTTTGAGGCATCTAGCAATTCCTTAGTTTAAAGTATTTCTGAAAATTCTCAATGTGATGTTTAGTTTGAATTCTACATTTTAGAGGTTATTATTCTGCTTTTAACCTAAGGAATTTTCCTTGTTCTGATATTCAGAGCAAATTCATAAGATGCATTTTAGCATCCTCAGCTTTTTTGCTTCCCTCATACATCTTATGACATATTGAGCAAACAACATCTCTATGGCCAAGGGGCAAACTTATTAGCTGTTTTGGAAAATCTCCAGAGTCATCTCACATGTTTCTAGGCCCTCATCCAATAAAGCACTTAACCACAGGTTTAACTACCCTGCTGGATGATGTCCATAAAGCATGGAGATTGTCACAATCTATTTAATTTAGCTCTATAGGAAAATTCATTTTCTTTTTAATTTTTTGGACAGTCAGAAAAATATCTATGAAGCAAGAATCATACAGCCATGAATTAAATATAAACCCCCTATTAGAAGAAAAGAAGTATCAAGTATTTTGAAAGTGCTGCAAACTTACTTTGTTATATGCTTGGTCAGTATTCTTGCAGTGGAGGTGCCTTCCCATACTGTCATCTCAATAAATTCTAAACCCTAAATCCTTCTCAATTTAACACAATAGAGAGGTTTAGCTAAATCTGTAGCCCATTCTAAAGCTAGATAAATTCAATTTACAAATAGGACATGCATGTTTCATAAGACGGTGTAATTAAATATTAGAGGAAAATTATTTGTGTCACTTGAAACCTTTAACTCAGGATTTAACATCTTCAACATATGTCCAAGACATATATAATGATATGAATTCTTCTTTCTGACCTTAATTTCAGTGAGTATATATGAAAATGTACCACAGTGTGTTGAAAAGACAGGGGAGGGGAGGGGAGGGGAGGGGAGGGGAGGGGAGGGGAGGGGAGGGGAGGGGAGGGGAGGGGAGGAAAGAGGAGAGGGAGGAAAGGGAGAGAAGGGGAAGGGCTTTTTTGATATCACTATATACTTTCATCAGGATCTGTTCAAACTCCCTATGGGTTGTTCTGTTTATGGTGCTGTTAAGGCTGATTGGAGCATGCTTACTCAGGTCCAAGTGTTTCACGCAGATAGGTTGATAAGCTTTGTTTAGGTGTATTATTGGATAATACTTAGTTGATGTTTAAATGACCATTACCTGCTTTGCTATTCAATAACACATGATTTTCATCTAATATAAACTAAAATCTCCAAAACAATGGCTGAGAAAATTGAGGGTGGGGCAGAGATGATTCTCATACTACTTCCTACTATAAAAATTCTTCCATGAGAATCTATCACAACCACCATATGAGGGCTTGATGGCCCAAACACATCAGACTGACAGAAACAAGTGAAAAATGCTACCACAAAGGCTTGGAAAAACATTGACAAAAATGTTTAGGTCAACAATTACAGAGCCAATGAAAAGCAGGTTTACAGAACTGCAAGCAGGACACTCAGCATTACACAGAGTAAGTCCCGTAAAGCACTGTGAAACATTATTAATACAGATTTCTTTATTTGAATAGCTAGAAATCAAACCATCATAGTAGCAATTGATTTTTCCTAAGATTAATGTCTTAAATATTTCAGGTGAATTGCATCATAAACTTGCCTATTAATTTTCATGAATTCTCAAATTGGTATAGATCACTGAGGTTGCTGATGCTCAAGTTGTAGATATATTAAGGAGTTATGTGACTAGCCTGAATCCCACTTTTAAGACAAAATCCAGTAACAAACCCATCAAAAAAGTGGATAGTGAAATTGATTGAAAACTGGCTCAATATCAGGGCCTAGAGAGTGGTGATCAGTGACATGATATCTAGTTGGAGGCCAGTAATTAACAGTGTATCCCAGGGGTCAATAATGGATGCAATCCTCTTCAGTGCCTTGATTAATGATCTGGATGGTGGATCAGAGTGTACCCTCAGCAAGTCTGCAGACGGTGCCAACCTGGGAGGAGTGGATGATATGCCACAGGTTTGTGCTGCCATCCAGAGGGACATCAAAAGGCTGGGGAAATGGGCTAACAGAAGCACTGTGCAGTTCAAAAAAAGAGAAATACAAACTCCTGCACTCCAAATATGATCTGGGGACCAACCAGTTGGAAAGAAGCTTTACAGAAAAGGTCCAAGTGTACACCAAATTAAACATGAGCCAGCAATGTGCTCTTGCAGCAAAGGCTGTTAATGGTATCCTGGGCTGCATTAGAACTGTTGCCAGCATATTGAGGGAAGTGATCCTTCCCCTCTATTCAACACTGGTGAGGTTACACCTGGAGACCTGTGTCTAGGTCTGCGCTCCCACTAGAGAGGTGTATATATACTGGAGAGAGTTCAGTGAAGGGCCACAAAGGTCATTAAAAAGTTGAAGCATCTTTCACATGAAGAAAGGCTGAGAGATCTGGGACAGTTCAGTCTAGAAAAGAGAAGACTCAAGGAGGATCTACAAAATTCATCTGCACATGATTGTGCACAACTGATGCTAGGTGGACCTGCTTGAGCAGTCTACTTGGACCTCTGGAGGTCCCTTCCAATCTCAACCATTCTGTGACTATATAAAAAGCATGGAGTCTACATAGTGAAAGAACTGAATAATGACAAAATGAAAATGGTTGTAGATCTTGCACAGGAAAGGGAATCTACATGGGTAGATTCATAATGAAGAATGAACGATGACTATAAAAATTAAAGAGTAAGGAAAGGAGTAAGAAACATGTATGTGCCAGATGTAATTGTCATGGTTTAAGCCCAGGGGACAACTGAGCACCATGCAGCCACTCACTCACTTCTTCCCCAAGGAATGCAGAGGAGAAATAGAAAAACAAAAGACTCAGGGATGGAGAGAAGGACAAGGAAGGATGACTCACCCCCTATGGTTATGGGCAAAAGACAGACTTGATTTAGGAAAAAATAACATCAATTTAATTTGAACACCACCACTACTTAATTTTCCAATCAAACAGAGTAGGACAGTGAGAAATACAACCACATCTTAAAAACACCTTCCCCCCGCCACCTTCCCTTCTTGCTGAGCTCAGCTTTGCTCCTGATTTCTCTAATTCCTCCCCCACAACAGTGCAGGGGGGCAGGGGATGGGCATTGTGGTCAGATCATCACCCGTTGTTTCTGCTGCTCCTTCCTCCTCAAGGGTAGGACTGCTGACACACTTCCCCTGCTTCAGTGTGTGGTCCCTCTCATGGGAGACAGTCCTCCAAGAACTTTCTCTGATGTGAGTCCTTCCCATGGACTGCAGCTCTTCACAAACTGATCCAGTGTAGGTCCCTCCCATGGGCTGCAGTCCTCCAAGCAATGAACTGTTCCAGCATGGGCTTCTGTCAGAGTCACGGCCTTCTTCAGGTGTAGCCATGTGCTCTGGCATGGGGTCCTCCACAGTCTGCAGGCGGGCACCTGCTCCACTGTGGACCTCTATGGGCTGCAGGGGAGTCTCTGCTCCAGCACACATACCTCCTCCTCTTCCTTTCTTCCACTGACCTCAGTGTTTGCATAGGTGTCTCCCTCACAACTCCTCCTCCTTTCAAGTTCCCCTTAAATATCTTATCACAGAGATACAGCCACCATTGCTAATTGGCTTAGTCTTGGCCAGAGGTGGGTCTGACTTGGAGCCAAGGGAGTTTCTAGAGGCTTTTCACAGGAGCCACCTCTGTAGCCCCCTTCCCCACTACCAGAACCCCACTACATACACTAACCCAAGCCATGATTATAATATATATGTTGTATATATGCATATTATAATATAGATTATGAGAATGCAAAGGTGAAAAATAGAGAAATAATGAAAATGCTTAAGGGTGATCATGTCATTAAAACACTTGAAACAAATCTATGTGGATTTAAAAAAGTGAAAAAGATAAGTTCTTAATGGATTACAATTTTAAAGAGGAAGCTATAAGATTTGTAATTTAGCTGTCTCATGCACTAAATAACAAGGTTGTTTGTGGCATAAAAGTAGAAAATGCTTTTAAAATGCCATTCCAAGCAACAAACTGGGCAGCTGGAGAGGTTAATATTAATGTGTCAAGAAACAGAACAAGCCAAAGAAAGTACAGTTATAGCTAAAATACTAAGGTTAGACCATCAGGGAGAAATAACGACAGACACTTAAGACATGCACAGAGAAATTAAGAGAGAGAAAATAAAGGGGAAAAATAATGAAAAAAAAAATTCTGCCTGTTTTAGTGATTGTAGTTCATTGGGATAGAACACATCTTCCAGTGAAGTCTCACCTGAAAAGAATCTAGTTTCAACACTCCAAGACTGGTCTGCAGAGTAAGCTGGAAAATCAAGAATTTGCTTCCTGATACAAACCAAAAAGATAATAAACACCCATTCAAAATGTGAACTTCTTTCTCATAAGTGATGGACTTCATTATTACTATGAAGTTAGCAGGCATTCATTATCCAGCCTCTCAAATCTTCACCCATTTCAGAAGTCTTCACCTTGTGTAATGTGACAGTGCTTCAGTTAAGGCATGGAATTCCTCTTTTTGGGTGACATAGGATGAAAAAGTATATTTCTCTCATCTACCCTATACACAGACAACATTCAAAACAAATTGCAGTTAATATTGGTAGGAAGGGTACTTAAGATGTTTCTGTGTGATAGTTCAGTGATCACTGATAGAGTTCATCACTGTAGAAGATACTGAGCTTAAGCACTACCTAAGGAAAGAAAAAATGACACAAAAAAAAAAAAAAAAGAAAAAAGACAATAGGAACACAGGAGAAGAACAACAACAATAGGGAGTGGACCGGTGATGGAAAGCTTTCTTTTCTAAAAAAAAAAAAAAAAAAAAAAATTCTCATTTAAAATACAGGCCCTCAGACTTGGAAGAAACACAGATACTTAAACAGAGAGATAGGAAGAAAGACATAGCCCAGTGGTAGCAAAGAGTAAGAAAGTGTTACAAATGATTAAATTCTGCAATTGACTTGATAGTAGAGTGAATTCAACAGTATAATTAGCCAACTATCATTCTTGTTTTAAAATCCATTTTAAAATTATGGTAAGGAAACTTGGCTCCCATGATTCTTATTGACCTAAAATTTACTTTACTATGGAAAGATTTCTTTGCAATTTGTAAATTCATTGAAATTATTTTTCATTATTAGTAAAATAATCATGCTGGATGCCATAATACAGAACTTCTTAGAGTTTTGTTTTTTTTTTTTTTTTTTTTTTTTTTCCCAGGTCTATTTGAATTTTCAGCTTAAGTAGTACTGCAGTATTGAAATGGATTAAGTTTTTGTTTCAGAAAGTCTTATGGTAATGTAAAGAAGAAACAATTTTATTTGACAGGTTCAGTGATTTTTCCTTCAAGTAAGGACTTATCAGCAAAGAAGAATCAATATACAAAGCCTCATGATGACAATTTATGTGTTTAAAGTCTACATGTGGTAATTGATAACTTTTAGGTCATTTAGGACTCCTAAAACTGCTGTTATAACTGTTTTTCTATTTTTGAGGACATTTGCTTCTATTAAGAAAAGTAACATGGAATATTTACCATATACATAATTCAATTGCGATCTATGTAATGAAATAAGGGCTTAGTCCAGGTACTTTCAAATATACCATTGCAACATCAGAACCTCAAAGGAATCACTTTATAGGATTGTTCTGGCTTAACCCTGTTGGAAGCTAAACCTCACACAGCTGCTCATTCCCCCACAGTAGGATGGGGGGGGAGAACTGAAAGGGTAAAAGTGAGAAAAGTAATGGGTTGAGATAAAGGCAGTTCAATAGGCAAAGCAAAACAAGGAATTCATTCACTACTTCCCATCAGCAGGCTGGTGTTCAACCATCTCCAGGAAAGCAGAGCTCCATCACACATAACAGTTATTTGGGAAGACAAACACCATTGTTCCGAACATTCCCCCTTCCTTCTTCTTCCCTCAGATTTATATGCTGAGCATGACATCTGTCCTGGGTTGAGTGAGTGGTGGAGATTTTTGGTGGCAGGGGAGGGGGCTATTGGGGCGGCCCCCTGTGAGAAGCTTCTTGAAGCTCCCCCAGATCCAAGTCAGCTCCACTTCTGTTTGGAAAATTGAGCCAATCGGCTGCACCTCTGCGATAACATATTTAAGAAGGGACGTGGTGACGGGCAGTCTGACTTGTGAGGAGGAGTTGCTGCAGCTGCATGAACACCAAGGTCAGTGGAGGAACGGAGGAAGAAAGGAGGGGGGAGGTGTGCCGGAGCAGAGACCCCCCTGTATCCTGTGGGGAGACGGCAGGGCAGCCCCCCCTGCCACCCATGAAGATCTACAGTGGAGCAGACATTGATTTGTGGCCTGTTGCTCCTGCTCGGCTAATCAAGGTTCTGTGCCCGAAGAAGGCCAGGGTCTCGTGGGAAAAGGTATCCCCGCTGCTGTAATTCAGTGCTGGGAGGATTGCAGCATGCGGGGGAGTCCCATGCCAGAGCAGATCGGGAAGGGCTGCAGCCGTGGGAGAGAATCCAGTCGGAGGAATTTAGTGACCCATGACGGAGCAGTGTGGGGAATGCTGCGGCCCATGGGAGGAGTTCAAGTTGCAGAAAGTTTGTGGAGGACTGTCTCCTGTGAGAGGGGGACCACGATGGAGCAGGAGGAACAAGTTTCGGACACTCCCCTCACTGAAGATGAAGAAAGTAGCAGTGCTGACTGCACCCCCCATTCCCTGCCCCCTGTGCCTCTGGGGGAGGAGGTAGAGATATCGGGAGCAGAACTGAGCCCAGGAAGAAGGGAGGGGTGGGGAGAAGGTGTTCTCAAGATGTAGCAGTGCTTCTCACTGTCCTACTCTGTTAAGTGGTGTTGTTAGTGTCTGTAATAAATGTATGTTCTTTTTTCCTTCCGATAACGAGTCTGCCTTTTGCCCGTGACCATAATGGGCAATCTGCCCCTCCTGGTCCTATCTCAAACCCCAACATGGTTCATTTATCCCTTCTCATCTCTGGAGAAGAAGGGAGGAGTGAGCAGCTGTGTGGTGTTTGGCAGCTGACGAGGCTCAAACCATGACACAATACAACAGCATGAAGGATCAGCTGTACTGAAGGCGGCACAGGTAGTCTGTCTTCACCGAGTTGGAAAATGGAGACTCCTATTCTGGCAAAGGCTGGAAGCTTGTCACTTCTGGCACAAGGAAGAAGGCTCCTGTTCCAGCTAGAGTAAAACTTGTAGCAGAATCATTATTCTCAAAGTACAGAAGACATTCAGTGTCCTGGTAGCAGATGAGGGGCTGGAAGTTGTGGTCAAGGATACATCGAAGCAAGGTGAATCTGAACTATGCAGCAGCACCAAGAGGAAGTGGTGAGTGACAGCAGTGGGATACTTCCTACTGCATTGAATGGAGGCCACCATCTGCTGACCTGACCTGTTGTTTTAGGAGGTTTGCTGCTCAGATCTGGGATGCTGTGGACAGATTCTGCTAAGGTTTTTCAGGCCCTTAGACTCTGTCTTTGATGCTCTTCCACATAAACATTAATCTTACTGTCAGGGGAGACCTGGTTGAATAACAAGTGAGATCATCAGACTCTGGGGTTGAGGATCAAGGGCATGGGCATCTAGGTGGTTTTCTCCTCAGTTCTGCAGATGAGGGGCCTGAGGAAAAGTGGAGAGTTTCTGCAGGTCATCAACTAGCTGCACAGCTTGTGGTGATAAGATTTGGGGTTTATGACCAAGGAACCCTCCTTCATGATCAAGGAAGGACAGCTAAGAAGAGGTAGGATTCAACTCACCAAGTAGTAAACTACCATTTTTGATGACGGTCTGGCTAATCTGTTGAGAACAGATTGAAACTAGAAGTGATGGGAGTGGGACATGATGATCTGCTATCAAGTGAGAATGTGGTGGACCACCTTGGAAAGCAAAGCATGCAGAATGGACCTGGAGACCTTTTAATTAACATAACAGGATTGAAGAGGCCCCTCTTCAAGTATGTGCACACAAATAAATAATAAATAAGATCGCAGCATTATGGAGACAGTTATCCCATTTATTCTGTGAAATCAGTATTACTGGGTGCCTCTCTGAACTGTTTGTACACTAGAGCATGAAACAGTGGAACAAATAGGAAGAATTCAAAGTCTACATGTGCTTTCAAAGCTAAAATCTCTTGGGATCATAGAAGTGAGGCAGAAGCATGTTCTTGCAATAAAAAAGCCAATGGTATCCAGAGCTGCATTAGGAAGAATGTGACTAGTAGACTGAGGGAGATGATTATTGTCCTCTACTCAACACTAGGTGCGGAGCCGCGGACGAACGACACGCCGAGACGGGTTCAGTGTGGGTGATAGAGCATCAATCAACGTGTGTCTTTATTGGTCCAGGGTACATATATTTATACAGACAATGATAATTATTATGCCTACTAGTCACGAGCTGATTGGCTTAAGCTCTAAAGGTCGTATTCGCACGGTCCACCTACTTGCAGTTAGCTTACAGCACAAGCTTCTCATGACACTAAGTTTCTCATGCTACTATTTCTGATTCCTGTTGACTTGTTTTCGATACACAACAGTACCGTAACACAATGTTTCTCAGACCACCGTTACCATAACACTAGGTTTCTCAGACCACTATTCCTAATTCCCCTTAACCTGTTTTCGACACCCCACGGTACACAGGGCTGAAGCGTCCTTGACATTCCTCCTGTATCAGCAGCTGCGAGCAGCTGCAGGCAAACCCTAGTGAGGCCCAGCATCAGCAGCTAGAGCAGGCTCTGATCATACAATTGCTCGGTGGGCTCAGGACCCTTGTCTCTGAGCCATTCTCCAACACTAGGGAGACCAGATCTAGAGTGTTGTGTCCAGTTCTTGGCTCCTCAGTACAAAAGAAACATGGATATAATGGAGTGAATCCAATAAAAGAAAAATAAGATAATAAAGAAACTGGGTCATGTGACATACAAGGAGAGTCTGAGAGCTGCGGTTGTTCAGCCTGGAGATGACAGACCTTGAAGGGATCCAATCAGTGGATATAAATACCTGATTTGGGACGGAGCAGTAAGGAAGATGGAGCCTGACTCTTCTCAATGGTGTCCAATGATAGAACAAGGGTGCAAACAGAAATACTGGAAAAAAACACGTAAACATAAGAACTCTTTTACAGTGAGGATGGTCAAACACTACAACAGATTTCCCAGAGAGGTCACAGAGTCTCTGTTCTTGAAGATACTCAAAACCTAATTGGACATGATTCTTAACAACCTGTACTAACTGGCCCTACTCTGAACAAGGGGATCGGATTAGATAATATCCAGAAGTCTTTGCCACCCTTAGCTGTTATGGGATTTTATGTATTTTTCTTCTACTGTCCCATTCTTCTCTCATTCAAATTAATCTACACCATTTTTTCTACTTTTAAATTTATTCTATTCCTCTGTTGACGATGGAAAAGATTGTAAATCTTACAAGCTAGAAAACTAAGCATAGTCAAGTTTAACTACATAGACTATTGTGTTGTATAGCAAGCAGTGTGTTTGAGTCTGGATTTCTAGAGTGTTCTCAGCCACTTACTCTTTTGTCAATAGTTTACTGTATTGTTATATCACTTAGTCAATCATACAGCTCCTCCTGAAATTTATATAATAGTTTGTCTATAACAGAAAAGATGAGGATCAATACTTCTTATTTTTTCCAGACACTTTCTGACTGAAAGACCTTATACATGATTGGATTTTTTTTCTGTATTCTGTATTAGAGATAGTTAGAATACTTAACATAAGTTAATGTTCAGAGACTTGATATAGCTTGGGTAACCCAGTTTTGAACTGAAACATGGCAATAGGGAAACTTGCAAAGTAACCAGAAATTTGACTCTCACAGTTGCTGACAAATCTAGTGGAGAGATGTTATGCTTCCTTCATTTTCTTGGACTTTGCCAATTTCTGGCTTAACTTTGTTTGTTCTGTGATATAAAATGAGACCCAAAGGTATCATATATAAACAGGCAACACAAGTACAAAAAAAAACCACCAATACTGAACAAAAAAACCCCTGGTCTATTAACCTTCTGTCCTATGATATTTCTCATTTCATCTTGTAATTATGCTGAAGTGCACTTTTAGTTATCACTGCTTAATTACAGAATAAGTGTTAATTTTCCAGTTAGAAGTAAATACTTAATTGCATCATTCACTTATTTTTGCTAAAGAACTTTCTCAAGTTTCTGCACTATAAAAGTTATGGCTAAAACACAGTTTTGGGATACAACTTCTCTCTCCTTTTTTTCTTAACTCTTGCTTTTATGAGAAATCAGAAATCATATCTGCATGTATGTCCCCACATTCTCCAATAACATGGAGTCCACTGTTTGGTAAAGACCTCATATACCTAGTTATTAAATTCCCGAGCATAATGTGAGTGAACACATTAATGAACACTAGAAGTTTCCTTAAGAATGAAAAATGCCTCAGTTGTGGAAAATGCTTCAACAAGAGCCTGCAAACTTTCAACATCATCTGCAAGTGCTACCATCAGTTACTCAGATGAAGCACAGCTATGGGTTCACTAAGTTTCTGTGTACATAATACCATGTGCTGCTAACTGTAGACATAATTTTGGTGACTTCCCTATAACAAAACTTTGTTTTGTTTTTATCTTCCTGTAAAGCTAATGTTAATTTCTGAATAATTGCATGCATATTGAAGTATTCTCTTATTGGCCATTTTCAATGTATCTAAATGATTCTCTCTGTAATTTTCCTGACCCAATAACACCACTTCTCTTCACATGTAAACCTCTGCAGGTGTTCTATAGTGAATACCTCATTTTTAACAGACTACGTAAATCCTTTCCAAAATAACTGTGTTTTCACTTTTACAAACTAGCTCTCAAAAAATAGCCTTCAGAAAAAAACTTGACATAATAATTATAATTTATCACTGGGTACCCAGAAGTACTTTGATTACCAAAGTAGCAAAAGTATCTCAGATGAAAATATTCTTGCTACTAAAAGTTGTAGACAGGAATGGCTTGTGCAATTTTGTTACCAAACTTGTCAGTCTAATGTCAACCCTAAAATCTGAAACTGTCTCATTTTGTTTTCATAGCCTTGACTAAGTCTTCCAGATATGAAATGGGTGGCAGGCACCTGTTAAATATAATAAACCTTATTTAATTTAGTAAGATTTAGTCAAAGTCTGGGAGGCAGATCTCTTTCCACCTTGCTCTTCTGTCAGACATTTAAAAGAAAAAAAAACAATCTAATTTGTCATGGTTTTCGTATCGGATTTATTTATATACATTAGACTCTCACCTCCATGAAACTTCTCTCATCCCTGTAGTGTTGTAAATTTATAACTCTTTGTGGAATGTTTTCAACATTTGACCAATATATTTTTAGCAATAAAAAAGAACTGTATTTCATCATACTATTTTAACTGCAGGACGTAAGCTGTTCACCCTCATTGCTGTAGCCTCTTTTATCTTATTGCAATTGTTTCTTTACATTTTCCTTTTTTACAGTCTTTGAAGAGATTGTGTCAACACTCTGAAGACTGAATGATGAATTTATTTGCTTAAGGAAACTCAGCTTCCTCTAAACTAAGGGTGGAACTCGTCTGCCTAACAATAAACTTCTAGTGTACTTTGATACATCCTAAGGTGAGCTACTTAGCCATATACTGCTCTTCTATATGAACACAGGTTTCTGTAGGTCCTTCATCATATCTGCCAGCCTGTGTAGCTGTCTCTCATACCTGAATGAAGACAATTCCAATGTTTGGGGAACTCAGCTATAGCTCAAGGTACACACTGTTTGACAGGTGCTCTGGATATATTATTTTGTATACACCACTCAGAATTATCATCTGTGTTAGTAAGAAACTGGAAGAATAAATAGATAGTAAACCATCTGTTATTGTCCCACAATGAAAGAACAGATATTAAAAATAATAAAAAAAAAAGGTATTCACACTTGAAGAATTGAAATCTCAATAGGTTACACAGCTTAAAGCAGATTTATGGTATGTTCTGTTTTAACTAGCTCTAAAGGAAACATTTCAAAATGCCTTTACCTTTATTATGCATAATGACTTCTTTCTCGTTGAACATAATAAAAACAAACTCTGAAGTTCCCATGGTAAATTTCTGAAGCAATTTGAATTGAGGAATTTGTTTTACAAGAAACATTTGGTGGGACGCTCTCTCCCAAGAAGACTGCGATAAACCTAGTTAGTCCTCTCCTGCACATAGAATGTGGCTGTGTGCCAGTATAGTTTGTTCTCTTCTGGGACAGACTTTTATGTCTTTACCTGTGTTAGATTGGAACATTAATGACATGATAGCCATTTAATTTTCTTGGCCTTATAGAATAGAAAAGTGATAGGAGTAGGAAAATTACAAAGATAATTCTGTGCTTTGCACATCACTATCAGCACAATTAATGAACTCAGATTGCAGGGTAATATGCTGTTTTGAATCAATGAGAGACATCATCATTATTTTACTTTATTTGCCTTTGTGCAGCCTCAATGGAAATGTTTGTAAAGATCAAATTATGTATTAATTGAATGTGTTGACAAAATTCATGAAATACAATAAATGTAACTGCACAATAGTATTTTAAGGGTTCTTTTAATCTAGTAACTCTGACTTGTTTAGTTTGTTTACTCTTCATTTCATAGTGTAAAAATGCCCAATTCTGCATGTCTTTTTTTTTTTTTTTTTTTTAATGTAAGGAAATGGTTATATTTCACAGTGCAATAAATAATTATCTAACAATCATTTCCTATTATTTTAAAATTAATAGACTAAATTATTATAAAGAAAAAAAAGTATTCCACTGTAATCTTTCATCTAAGATAATAATATTTTGATATTATAATATTTATAGCATAATTTCCATTAAGAATCTCATTTTGTAATGTAACTCCTCTTGACTGAAATAGCTACTTGAGGTCTTCAGTTTGTAACAAAAAATAATTGATACATATCTTTACTTTAACCCAGTGAAATTATAACTCCCCCCACTTCTCTTGTTTTTCAGAAAAGAATACTGGCAGAACCATCCAAATTCTTTTTAGCATATGTATGCAAGTATTCCTTCTTATGATTCTTCCAGAAAACACAATAGTGTTTTTGCAACTGGACTGAGCTACCAAGACAGACTGTGCAATTTCTGCTCTTGGGAACATTCAAAGGTCCATTAGACAATGGACCAGACCTGATCTAGCTTTGACCTGCTTTTAGCAACAGGTTGGGCAAGATGACCTCTAGATATCCCTTCCATCCTCCAAGATTCTGATTCTATAAAGATCATTGATATTATGATATTAGTATTACTGTGTAGTGCTACTAGTAATATTTCACTATTAAATACCAATACTGACAATAATTTACTATTCAGTGCTACTACTACTGAAATGTTGGTAATCTTTAGCTATGGAAAAGCTAATTTTGATTAGGCACCATGGAAACAGAGAGGATCATCCTCTACATAAACAGATTCTGGCTTAGTTAGAGTACAGAAAGGAATTATGAGGAAGAAATAAAACCATAAGATCAATGAATAAGAAATGGTAAAGCTCAAGGTTAAGCTCACCACAGGTCTAACCATTCCTTCCATTTGCTATTCATGTTATGTCACACTGTTCTTTCTTTTTTTATTGCTCACCTTGTTATGTGATCAAAATAAAGAATGAGTGAAGTTTTTGAAAGTCTCTAATTGGAGCAACAATGTACAGGAGTTACAAACTTGTCTGATGTGTCACACTACAGAAAGTACTCATAGGCTGGGGTTCAGTTTGTTATATGACTGCATTTGATGTTGCAGTCATGAACTTCTGAGTAACCCTGCTTGCATGTATACTTTCATTCACTTTTTTAATAAACAAGAAAATCTTTATACATATTTCAGCCTTGGGGATATATGCACAAAGGTATCTTGTCATATGTCTGCTTCATTAGTAGAACATAACTCTCAGAAGCACTTTCTATTGTCATTTGTACTCAGTAGATGTCATCTCTAGTTAACATGTAAAGCCTATTGACATAACACTAAGCTAATAACCTGTTTAGAGCTTGCTTGCATTGACATGAAAGACTGAAACTACATAGACTATTTTTTCTTGTTAGTAAAGTCTTGCCGTTATGGATATTCAGAGAAAAAAAAAAAAATGAAGACCATAGAAAAATCATCCACTTATGTAGAAAAGTTTCTAAGATGTATTTCTTCCATAATGGAAGTATTACAGAATGTTTTAGAAGCCCTTAGATCATTTTTTTTACAATTCCAAGTTGTCATTTTCTAACTGAGAGTCTTCACTGAGAGGAAATACTGCCTGCTTTGGAGCTGATCTCGTTCAGTCTCTCCTAATCTAGCCACTTCATTTGATATGAAAAATAAAGGACAGGGTCTCTGAACTTCATTTACATTATGGATAAAACTTACTAATAAAGTTATTGTTCTTTCTTGAGTTGCATATGGATTTAAGTATTTACATAAAGTGAGTCTGAGAATAGAAACTAAACTAGCATTCACTTCTTTCTATACTTTCAGGCAGTTCTTCCAACTTCTCCCTTTCCTCTCAAGAAATAGAAAACTCCTGCAGCAGCCATCTATATAATTCATGGTTGTCATCCCCTGTGTTTTACAGTTGTTTTAATTGTGTAACTAGAGAATCAGAACCGCATTTGACATAGTATGTGGCATTTAATATATGTAGGGCATGCATGACTGACACAAAATATGAACACAATATGCATTCTAAATAGTATGTTCAGTCAGTAAAAATAGGACACCATCATAATTTCATTTCTGATGTTCTTCTGAAAGATGACCTCTTCTTATTGGCTGTCGTAGTTTGGGCCTGGTGGGCAACCAACCACCACAGTTGGTCACCCTCCCTTCCCCCTCCCCACCTGGGAATGGGGGAGGGGATTAGAGGGGTGAAGGGAGACTCGCAAGCTGAGATAGGAACAGTTTAATAATGGCAATAAAATGAGAACAATAATGATGATGGGGGAAAACAAAAAGAGATATATAAACAGGCGATGTACAGCGTAATTGCTCACCACCCGCTAACCAATATCCAGCCCGTTCCCGGCTAGCGATCCCAAGATACCAAGATCCCACAATCGCAATCCCGGAAGTGAGAGAGAGCTCCTTCCCAACCACCCCAACTCTATATAGTGAGCATGACGTTCCATGATATGGAATATTTCATTGGCCAATTAGGGTCAGGTGCTGTGGCCGTGCTCCCTCCCTTCTCCCTGTGCCCTTGCCCACGGGCAGAACATGGGGAATCGGAGAGTCCTTGAAGTCTCAGTAGCAGCTGAAAACATCAGTGTGCTATCAGCATTCTTCTCATACCAAACCCAAAGCTAAATCCAAAACACAGCACTCTTCTAGTCCCTGAAAAGGAATATTAACTCTATTTCAGCACAAACCAGGACACTGGCTTAGTCAAAAAAATCAGTTACCATTCCAGACTGTTTGTAGATCTATTTAGAAGAAGCCATGTTTTTTTTGTTTTGTTTTGTTTTGTTTTTTGTTGTTGTTGTTGTTGTTTTTTTTTGTTTTTTTTTTTTTTTTTTTTTTTTTTTTCTGTATAATATCTGAGGTAGTAATACATCTAAACAGGCTTCTCTGAAACATTAGTTTTGCAATTTGTCCATAGACTTGGTTTGGTACTTTTATTATCAAAATAGAGTATATTACTGAATAAATATGTATTAAAGTCATGAAAACTTAGTTATTGTACAAACATATAAAATCTATTTATTTTAATATCTTCAAAGTTTCATTGCATCCTTTTAGTTTTAGTCATCTGTTATCAAAGCTGGTATTTGCCAACATGACTAAACTTTACATCACTGTATTTTTATTTCCCCTGGCTCTTGGCAGGGAGGGGAGGGGACAGAAGAAATAAGGAAGGCAAAATTCATGAGGTAATTTAGATTTTCAGGTTTATAGAACATTTCATCTAACAGTTTGTACTTAAATGTACAGTATGCATGGCAAATCAATGCAGGGCGGGTAACAGCAGGGTGAACTGTTTCTCACATGTATTCTCAGTAAAGACTTCTCAATACACAAAATAATTACATTAATTGCCTTTCTTTTTAAAGGCAGCCAAGTGAAACAGCAGAAATCATAACAAAAGGAAAAAAAAAAAAACTGCATAAAATCTTTTTTACTGGAATGTACAAAGATTACAGAGTAAATGACTCTTATATACTTTTTCTTTTTGTTTCATCCATCTGGAATAAAGTCCAGTCAGATTCTATCACTTAGAGCATGGCAATGGATGTATCATTGTGTACAACTCATTATGGTAACATAATAAGCAGTACCAAATGGTAACTGAAACACAGCAATTGCTTTACTGAATCCTACTAGTGTTTCAAATACTTCAATATTCTGCCTCTCCAAATAAACAACTGCAGATACTTACAAGGATATAAGAAAAACTCAGCAGCCTATTATGAGATCTCTGGCCTCCCAGGAAAAGTGTCTTCCTAAATCCTCTCAGTTAAATGAAGGTTTATGCAATAAATGATGTGTGTAGTGACTAAAGCTTACATGTTATAAACAGAGATGTTCTCATACTCACTGAAAATGGTAAAACCTGCTTGGTTCCCTTTAAGATCTTTATTTTTTTGAGCAGTGAATTCCTTATGTACTGTTAACCTGAATAACATCTTGCATGTGAGCCAACTGCATGTGACCCAGATGACTAGATGTCAGAGTTTATATGTGAACATCATATCTGAGCTTCTGTTACAGACAAAGGGGGCTTAACTTGATCGCTTACATACATATCAGGGTCTTATACCATCTAACAAATCCTAGGGTATTCTGTATGGTATCTAAATGCTGTTCCAGAAAAGCCCATGCCTCTATAGATATCCCCATGCTGACATCTCAGATACTCTGGAACATCCACAATAATAGTAGATAGCTATAGTGACTGTATATAGCTTTTAGATAAATCAATCAGTATTGTCTGGGAGGCTATTTTGCTGCTGAAAAATGTGTGAACTTCTCAGATAGGATTTTATAGTCCTCTGTATTGATTTGGAAAGTCACACAGATGCCTGAATGTTGGGAGTTTGGTGCCCTGTGAGACATATATGTTAACCAAATCATCTTCACTAGACTAATGGAAATCCATGTGGTTTTGGAGTGGACCCTGGAAGGCAATCAGATTACAGTCAACCAGCACATATATTATTAGGTGCCTATACTGAGGTAACTATATTAAGCTGCAGGATTTCATTAACTAGAAAGGGAGCTTGGACATGCAGCTCACTTACGGACTAATATTTGCAATCAGTTTAGGCAACTGCAAAGGCAGAGATGAATCCTATCCTGTTTGTAGTCATGACTCCTTTGCCTGTCCTTAGGCATTTATAGCCATCCAAGATGCTCAAGGACATCCTAAACAAGCATCAGAGTTACTGTTCTTATTTTTTCAGACAACCTAGTATTTTTTCTGCCATGGCTTCTGAAATGGCCAACAGTGTTCCTTTCAGGATAACAATACCCTTCTAGACTGTAATATTCTCCATATGTTGTCAGGGCAAGGAGTGGACCAGCAGCATCCTTAGGGCCAGGGAGTGGGGCACGACAGGAACCCTAAAGTCATCCAAGATCTCTTTGACAGCAGAGCAATCAGAGCTGATGGCCAGTAACAGGGACCACCAGCAGTCTTGAACCGTTCTGTTGAGTTTCAGGCTGGGGATGGACTTGGCCAGGGCTTCCCATCAGGAGTGGCTAGAGACCCGGTGGAGATAAGCTGCATTGCAGGTCTGATAGGCCCACCCAGGAGATGATATCCTGATAGTGCTGGACCCAGGCCATCTAGAAATAGGACCAGAGACTGGATTGGGCACAAGCACTGATGCTTAACAGGGACAGTGAGGCCAGGTGGTATCTTCAGGTCCCTGACATACACATCCAGTGCTTGGCTTACTGATCTTTGCACCAGCACAAGAAGGTAGCTTTATTGAGTTGCCTGGAACAAAAGAAATATGATTGATAGTGGCATCATTTTCTACCAAATGTTACCAGGATAAGTCTCAGGATATGGATGCAGTTTCACCATTATAAAAATGTGTTATATGGGTATGCTTTACTCTTTACTATTTACTATGGAAAGAATAAAACACATGGAAGTAAATAAGTTGAATGTCTTTCAGTTAATATGACTATGTGTCAAAACCTACATGGTTACCCAGTCTGCAGGTATACAGGGATCATGACCTTAGGTTCATACACTTCCATGGTACACAAGGACATGGAGGCTTTATTCCCTCAATTTATCTAATTTATTATAAATTACCACAAATATCACAAAAATCACCATACTAGCAAGTAAGTTACCATAAAAATCACCACAATCAAGGATATCTATGATTAATAAAGTGAATATATATATATATCAAGTTACTAAAAATTATCATTAGCTATTGGTAATATAGTATCAATCAACAGCATAGCAACAATCAATATAATAGAAAAAAACAATAACAGCAACAACCAAGTAGGTACATACTATTCCAAGTTACTGCAAACTTATCAACAACAGCAGATATACTTATGATAGAATACTTGTATGGATACATTTAATATTGGTATAAAGTAAATGAGATAGATCTCAGAAATGGCCAAACCATCCCAAAGGGGAGGACAAACTGATTGCAGAAGGGGACTCAACCACATCACAGGTGGGACAGCAAACTGAATCAACCCCAGAAGTGGGCCCAAACAGGGATCAATGAACTAACAGGCAGTCTCACTTCAAAGATGATCCACATCAGGAAGACTGCAGTTATCCAGGTATTCCCAGTGAGAGTCCAAGAGCTCACAGAGAGCTTGTGCAGAGAATTCAACCTGTTTAGGTGTGGTGGATTGACCTTAGCTGGATGTCAGGTGCCCACCAAGATGCACTATCATTCATTCTACTCATCTGGACAAGGAGAGAAAAATACAATGAAAGGCTTGTGGGTTGATATAAGGACAAAGAGATCACTCATCAGTTATCATCACAGGCAAAAAAAATGGGGAAATCAATTTAATTGGAAATAAATTTATTACCAATCAAATCAGAGTAGGATAATAAGAAATAAAACCAAATCTTAAAACACCTTCCCCCCACCCCTCCCTTCTTCCCAGGTTCAACTTCACTCCTGATTTCCTTACCTCCCCCCACAGCATGGCACAGGGGAACAGGGAATGGGGGTTGCAGTCAACCCATCACATGTCTCTGCTGCTCCTTTCTTCTCACACTATTCCTCTGCTCCATCATGGGATTCATCCCACGGGAGACAGTCCTCCATGAACTTCTCCAATATGGGTCCTTCCCATGGGCTGCAGTTCTTCATGAACTGCTCCAGTGTGGGTACTTTCTATGGGGTGCAGTTGTTCAGGAACAGACTGATTCAGCATCAGTCTCCCATGGGGTCACAAGTCCTGTCAACAAACTTGCTCCTACATGGGCTTCTCTGTCCACAGGGTCAGAGGTCCTGCAAGAGCCTGCTCCAGCATGGGTTTCTCATGAGGCCACAGCCTCCTTCAAGCAACCACCAGCTCTAGCATGGGGTCCTCCACAGCTGCAGGTAGATATCCAGTCCATTGTTAACTTCTATGGACTGTAAAGGGACTGCCTACCTCATCATGGTCTTCACCACAGGCTGTAGGGGAATTTCTGTGCCTGGAGCACCTCCTCCCCCCTCCTTCTTCACTGACCTTGATGTCTGAAGAGTTGTTTCTCTCACATATTCTCAGTCCTCTCTCTGTCTGAAGTTACTGTTGTGTAGGTTTTTTCCCTCTTCTGAAATATGTTATCACAGAGGCGCTACCACTGTCACTGAAGGGCTCAGCCTTGGCCAGTGATGGATCTGTCTTGAAGCCAGCTGGCATGGGAAAGCTTCTAGCAGCTTCTCACAGAAGCCACCCCTGTCATAAAAAAAGTTCAATTACCATCATCAATGAGATATATTTTACATGTGAATTCTAGTAATCACAGGTATGGAAATAAACTGAATTGTTAAAAAGATTAAATTTCAAGCATGTTATAAATTTAAAAAACTCAGAATTATGAATAGAAATTAAATGTGGAAGAGCTGTGTTATGTGATATATTAATGAATCTCAACTCTGCAGGTCAGCTACTTTAAAACTGCTCACAGGGGTAGTACCAGTTTATTAAAACATTTATTTCAAGAATATTTATTGAAAACATAGCTTATGCACATTATAGCCCATGAAGTGCTCTTCACTGGATTCTGATTTTAAAACTGTTGCAAAACTGCTAAATTTAAAATATACTTTGAAATAAAACTAAGTATTTCTGAACTATGTAAACAAGAGAAATACTGTATCCATAATATATTATATATTATATAGCAAAAACAGAGGTCTTTTGCATCCATGAAGACAGCAGCACACCAAGCAGACTTCAATATTTGGTTATTATAACCCCAAATATAAGAACACTAATAAACTATAACTGTATAAACACTTCTATATCTGGTAAGTCACTGAACAGAGTGTTGCCTCTGAGACTTGTAGTAGCTGTGCCTTATGCTGACTGTGCAAGGTCTCTGTCCTGGTCCCTTATTATCAACTTATTATGGGAACTGGCTGTGGAAGCACAAATGAGAGATGGGAAAAGACTGCTTTAAGGAAAAAGCAGCTAAGCAAGGAGAAAAAAAACCAACCAACCAACCAACCAAACAAACAAAAAATCAAAACAACAGCCAGATTACAGGATAGGGTACCTGGCTGTAACTTGCCCTTCGTATTTGTCTCCTCCCTTCTCCATTGTCTCTGACAGAGACTAAGGGGTGGGAATTGTTTAAGAAGTCAGATGTCTTGTAAAAGAATAAGGTCCCAAAATTGGAAGGGGAGAGAGGGCACAAACTCACTTTGGTCTGAGGTCTCCTTGCTAAAGAGCTTCCAAGTCTGATCACCTCAACCTCAGCAATAAAGACTATTGCAGACCATAGTCATCAATGCTAACTGCACAGCACTTTGGTATGCTCACTGATAATGTAGGATATGATTGTTAAGGACTGACCATTCTGAGTATGTAACAGTAATTAATTATAATCTGTAAGAACTAACTAACATGAACTATGTTGTTAATTAATGTCAGTCTAGCAAAGTTTTGTTTTAAATTTTGAAACTGGCCTCATTTGTTACTCTTCTAAACAACTTAAGCACAGCAATCTTTAATTCACAGACTGACATTTATTCTACATATACACACACATATATTCAGTTCACCTACAGCAAATTGCATGAGGCAAAATTAATGAGGTGGGATAAAGTTCTAGTTTTGCAAGGTAAAATACTGAAGAATGACATCTTAACATTCTTAAAGAAACAAGCAATTATTATTTCTGTAGCACTTGGAGAAGTGAACTGTAAATTACAGAGATCATGATGGAATTGTGTGAAAGCAGAAATGAATCAAACATATAAATGACAAAGTATGTTATAGAAAAAGGAACCTGGAATCTCTTTACACAATTGGAAAATAGGACTGAGTCAGATTACTGGTGAGAAAGCTAAAGATAATGTTTCACCCCATGTAATGCACACTCAGAATCACATGATATGAGGCACAGACAACACTATATAGTCTTCTCATCTGTTGCCAGGGCAGAAGTTGCACTTGCTTGCATCTTATCTTGGTAGGTATCTAAGAAAAATGTTTTGCTCTTTGATATAGCTGGATCAAGATTTCACCCCCCAGGGTATACCTCTATGACAAATACATTCCTGAACCTGAATAACTGAATTGAAGTCAAGAGCTTTCATAAATAATAGCAACTGTACTACAAAATGTTTTATTTCTGACTCCCCTTCAATAAAGATTGCAAAAGCAGCCTCTTCCCATGTCAATTCTCTGAGTTTGTCTAAAGTGGTACAGGATTCAACTTGGCTTTCTGCCTTCTTAGCATTGGCATTTAAATGGAATGAGTCACCTCAATTCTCCCAGTACTCCACTGCTTAGAAATGAAGTTAATGCTGAGAAATAAATATTTATATATCATATCATATCACATGATTTTGGCTAATACACAGTTTCTGTGCTTTCATGCCCAGAATCACTGCAGAAACTGAGAGGTCACAAAAGCTTTAAACCAAACAGAATGTGACAGGTGTTGCTGAGTCCAAAGTGATTTCAACCTTGGTTATCACAGAGCTGTTGAAATTGATATAGACAGCTTTGGCACAAAGTGAACTCTGTAGACAAACAAGAATTTTGTGTGAGGGAATACCAGGACCTTTCTTTTTTTCTAAAGGAAGTTATCCCTAACCAGTGAATTATCTTGTTAGATTTCACCTCGTTAGGGTGGGGAGGTGTGCTCCCCCCTCCCCTCCCCTCCCCTGCTTAAGCCATAATCACCAGTGGAGTTGTGATGGCTGCATCTAGTTTATTCTGGACTTTGGGGACGACTGACAACATGGTAGCCAAGGGCTGGCTGGAACAGGGAGACAGACCTCTTGCTGGTATGCAAATAGCGGACAGCCCAGGGCTGGTTGGGCTCTTGAGCAGGGCTGCAGGATGCATGCCAGGATCTCCCCTAGGGGACTCCTCTCAAGGTTACTCCTAGAGGTTGAGAGAGTCCTTGCTGCAACAGATTCTCAGTATGTGATTAATAACATGCTAAACTTTGAAATCTTAGCTAAATGATATAAAAGATTGATTGTGCATACATAATCCTTCAGACATAAACTGTTGACCAAGTTTGAGACTAAGAGCGGATCCAACAACACTTAGACTCCTCTCTGAGAAAGAGATTAGAAAGCAAGGGGTCCATTCTGAAGCACCTGAATCAACAAGAGGGTCTCTGTGACAGTTTTGTCCGAGCCCGTTTTCTACGCAGTAAATAATCAAGTTAATCTCATTTTGTTAAACCACCGTCTCATTTACCATTGAACTGTGTTATGTCAATAAAGTATACTGTTACTTCTCTCTTATGCCTGAAGAGCATGACTCTATCTGAGATATTGGGTTCCCTCCCACCTGAAGATACTTGAAGTGTTTCCCTCCACGTTCCAAGGCAACATCCTAACCACCAAATCATTACATCACTTAGTGAAGGAAAAAATTTATCTGCTAGAGAACTTGATATGCCACACTGAAAATATTTACAAGTCCAAAATGCAAAAATAAATAAGAAACCTAGTGATTAAATGGTGCAGAAGATACTATAAAACTACAGTTATATAACCCTTCCATCCCAAACCCACTTAGTACCAGGATAAAAACAGATTCCTCTTTACTGCATCCTCCAAGACCAAGTCTTTTAGGTATAAATCTGATGGTGTGTCTAGGTAGCTATTGAAGGGGGCTCCTCCAGCATCTCATTGGCCTTGTGTTTGCAGTTCAGCCACATTACTGGCCATAGGCACCTTCATACTTCCCACTGGAAATCATGCCCTCGTTTGCTCTTTACCTGAGACTACACCTTCTTCTTTCTCCATTTTTTTCTACTTTTGGAGCCATTTTATCTGCCCATAATTGCTTCTTCTTCATTGGTCTCAATTTTTCTACACATGTACCCAACTCTAGAGTTTTCAATGTTGTTGCTGAGACAAACAGCCTTATTTGGCATTGCTGACACCGCTGTCTAGGTGCACCTCAATGCTGCCCAGCAATTATCAAGTTCATACTTGCAATACCTTCTCTACCTTAGACGCTCTTTAAGACACAATGTTCTACTTTAGCCTTTATTCCTCTACCTAGTTGTAATTAATCACAATCATTTTCTCTCCTTATGTTCAGTCTGCATACCAGAGCAACAGTGTGGAATGTTTTCCAGACTCTGCTTTTATTCTCATACAAAATTCTTATTCTTGAATTGGTTTAAGTACTTTCCTAGCTCCCTGCAGACATCTTAGCTTGGTAAGAGTGTCCTAGTGGGACGTCTTGTTCACAAATACAAAACAAGTGAGCAGTTTCTGTAGAAATCACTAGGATTAAATAATCATTTTGTCTACAGAGGGAGCATCCTCATCAGTGCACTATGGCCAAGGTCCCCTCTTCTTCCCATTTTTTTTTCACCTGGGAACATACAGCTTGCATAAATAATTTCTACCTTAACCAACACAAATGTTGATGCATAGAAGTCCAGATTTAGCAGGAAGGGAAGACAACTGTTTCTGTCTCCCTCCTTTCCATTTCCCACACCATATACAATGGTCTAATAATCAAGACTCTTTTGGGTACAGACCTCTGCAGGCTGAGGAAGGGATTACTCTAGCATTTCCTGCTTTGACCAAGTGATTTAATTAATTATCTACTGTGTCCTTGAAAAAAAGTGGCCACTGTCTTATCATCAGCTGTCCTTGAAAAGTTTCTGTGAGAAATTCTAAAGCAATTCTAGGTGTTGGAGCAGAATTTTAACAGGATGTACTCTTATTTCTCCTTGCCACAAAGATACATTGCTGGCTTTTAGCACTAGCTTTGGTGAGGACAGTTAATTTTTTTCATAGTAGCTTGTAAGGGACTATGATTTTGATTTGTGCTATAAACAGTGTTGATAATTCAGGGAGGTTTTAATTATTGTTGAGCAATGCTTACACAGCATCAAGGACTTTTCTGCTTCTCATAATGCCTTGCCAGCAGGTAGGCCGAGGGTGTACAAGAAGTTGGGAGGAGACACAGCCAGGACACCTGACCCCAACTGACCAAAGGGATATTCCATACCATATGACATTATGCTCATCAATAAATCTCATAGTAGATCTAAACCAATCCTGGAGATATTCTGTATGTGACCAAAGAATAAAATGCTGTCATACAGTGACTTATGTAACTCCCAATTATATACTGCTGAGACATGAAGGTTGGGTCACTTTTTGAAAAATCACAATTTAACCAGCTCATGAGGAAAGCATTGTACTTTAAGAAGAATGGTAAACAAAGCTGTCTTATTCTTGTAGAGCATGATGTTTGGGTTGTGGTTTTTTGTTGTTTTTTTTTTTTTTTTTTTTTTTTCTGTTTGTTTGGGGTTTTTTGTTTGTTTTATTTTTTTTTCTTTTCCAGACCCAAAATGCTGTTGTATTTGTGAAAGCCAACTAGAGGATGTAAGTTTTCAGCCATTTTTTTTTTTTTTTCCCCATAGAATCTGATTGCTTTCTGTGTATATTGTCCCTGTGAAATGATAAACAGAAGTTTCATCGAGGTCTATTCCCTTGCTCAGTTATCTTCTGAATAGCATTTTCCTTTGATTAACTTCAACTCAGGGAATACAGTAAGTTTGAGAGCGAGACTAAACGTGAGTCTCTCCTAAGAGCTGTGTGAAGTCAAGATGCATAGTTGTATGAATTCTGTGCATCTGTCAAGGCAATAATATCCTGGTTTTCTTTACAGATGAGAATTAAGTCTACAGTTCTTCAACTGGGAACATTTTATTTTACATTGTATTGCTTTGTAAAGGATTTCCTGGAGAATAAAGGAATAAACAACCTAATTCTGCACTGTTGAAAAAAAAAAAAAAAAAAAAAAAAAAACCCCAAACCTACAGACAAATGCTTTCTGCCTCTAAAATATTTTATGTTTCTTTTTTTACCAGATAGCTCTAGCAGCCTTATTGATTCATTAAAGAGAAAATCCACCCCCATCTTTCCCACTATACATGTCAATTTATTTATCCTTGTGCCTTGGAGATAAAAGCAAAATTTATACAAAGGGAATTTGGAGTAGTCCATATAACTATACTACTAATGTAAAATACACCAACATTTTATTTTTATATAGATTTTTTGTCTTTTAACAGCACCAGAAGATTTCTGAGAAAATGCAGTTGCCATAGGAAACAAAAAGGCAGACTTCCCTTAGCCAGGGAGTTGCTTGTGCTTGGAGGTGTGCTGCTTAGGTAAGAACAACTCTAAACTACTGTTGCTTCAAGAACAGAAACCCATGTTTTGATGCCAGAATTCATGTGAAAATCACACCTTGCTCCAGGGGTGGCCCAAATGAAACGACTGGAAGAGTTTTATAATTGTCTCTAATTAGGCAATTTGCTTCACTATAAATTTTCCTGCGCAGTTGAAAACAACGACCAATATTGTTTATGTAATAGGTCCGATTCTGTGAACTCTCTACTGTACCTCTTACCCAATTTACTCACACAGGACTTCTCATTCACTACCCTGAAGTATGTGATATGTATTTAATATGATATGATATGGTATGATATGATATAATATATAAAAATATAGCAGTGCTTTGTCATACATAACTGTTACTTGGGAAAACAAAAGACATAACTCCAGATGTCCCCCCTTCCTCTTTCTTAATCTATTCAAGACACATATATTCAAATGGAAGCTAATGACTTAGTAAATATAAACTGGTTTAGGCATGGAGCTGTCTGAATTACAAAAAACATTACAATATTCCAGAAAAACTTGATAAAATAGGTATCTATGGATTTTTAGAAACTGATTTCTGTGGAAAGATAAGGCTCTCTTCCACTAAAATGACACTGAACAGAATGACTTCACTCACTGTTTTCCGCAAATACGGTTAAGTTTACCAGACTCTGAAAATACCTAATATAGACCAACATAGGAATGTTCTGGAGTCGAACAGGAGGAAGAAAATCTCCGTATATCTATAATATCCAAATTATAAACTTAGAAAAAGGAAATATCACATACACTGGAAAAGTGTATGGTTAAGTTCCTCATTTTATTTTTGTTGTTCTCAAGTTTTGCAGCACAGCAGTTTTGTCGCCAGAGTCTGAACTGAAAGAAAAAAAGTATCAATGAAAGGATGATATAAAATATGAAAGCCTAAATGGCAGCATAGGGTCAAAACATTGATGCAGGGAAAGTAGATGACAAATATCCAGAGGAAAAAAAAAAAAAAAAAAAACATGATTGATCACAAATTATATTGAAAAAATAGTAAAAGACTCTGGACCACAGTGAGTTTATGTAAGATTATTGTCTGGAATATCAATTAAGAAAACAACTTATTTAAACCAGTTACTCTGTTTTAGAAGTATCTGGTGGAAAAAAGAGGGAAAAGTTAAAAGCCTGCTGTCATAACTGCAAGCTTTAATCTTTTTAAGATGTTCTGTTGTTTTCTGTTTTTTCTTTTTCCAACATCATTGAGCTCTGCTTTAGTTTGAATCTGCTCCTAAAAAAAAGAATACTGAGTCTGTGACAGCTATCACATCATTCTGTAATACTACAGCTCTGCATTCTTTCTTTTGTTGTAACAAGTAAAACTCTTTTGAGAATTTTTCAGGTACAGTGTATTCTAAAGTTCTTGGCATTTTCTTTCTTGTCAGCTTGAGCCTATTCAGTGCTGCCCAGGCTCCTGATGTGAAGAAAGTCAGATGGGGAAATGACAATTAAGGCACATTGAAATATAGAAATAATTTGTTCGGTACAGTTTTCATTATTGTAAAACAGCTTGCGGCAACTCTGGTTTATTAGGAATGCAAGCTTATCTTTCCAAGTACTGAAATGATTTGTGCAAAGTGTGTGCCTTGAAAGACCACAATAACAGATTGTCAATTTTGTATAAGGTGGAATTTAAAATAGTGTATTAAATGAAAAAGGATTATGAAGACTAGTATCAAAGTGAAGCTGACATTTTATTTTTGCCTCTTACATTACTTTCTAATGTACTTTCAAACCAAACAATGAGAAAAATTTTTAAATAGACCCATCAAGTTACAAGACTCAATGCTCATTGTTAGCAACTGGTTCCCACAAAACACCTAAGTTTCTCAATTTTCTTTAAAAAGACATTTCCAAATAAGAAAAATTTGACTAATGAAATGTAGCAGATCAGCACTTCATAAAAATCAAAGAAATTAATAGTTTTGTAGGCTTTACAGAAATCTCTGTATAAAATCTCACCTTCCTTTTGTTTTTTCAGTTTAATGAAAAGACGATCACCAATATCTGTCACCTGTTTAATATTTGAAGAATCTTCTTCAAAGCAGTTATTAGAAGTGTTTAAAATAATGTTAAAACACATTATAAGTAAAAATATACGAGAACTACTAATTTCTGAAATCTAAGGACAGATTGACATAATGGACCCAAATTGAAATATAGCTGGAATACAGCTGCCCCAATCTGTGACAACTTTCTGTCTGCAACCTAGAGTCTACCATTACTTAAATTTGTGTTCAACATTGCTGTGGTAAGATTGGAATTTATTTCTTGAAATAGACATTGAAGACCAAGCTTATAGAAATACTCATGATATACTAAGGGTATTATGCATAAGAAAACTAATTGAGTTAAATTAGACACAGTGGAAAACACAGTAGTGGAATCCTTTATTAATAACCTTACTCTTTATAACAAATCCAAAGGGAATTGCAAATTTTTATCCAGATTTTTCTGTTTGAAGTTGCCTGACGCCACACTGTCAGTATCTGAAGTTAATCTGAATCAAGAAATGTAAAAGGCTGGAAACAAAAAAAAAAAAGAATAATTAACAAACAAACAAACAAAAACCTCTATTCTTGTTTTTAAAGCGTTAGTTTTCAAAATAAACAAAATATTTCCCAGGATACTTTACAGGTTAGTATTTGAAATACAGCTTCACATATCTCCAAGATGAGGAGGACTTAAGATATCAGTTCTCCAAGCAATACTTTTAACTGAAGGGTACTGAATATATGAGGTGTGAACATGTCAGTCCACATCTATCCAATCCACAGCAGATTTTTGAAGTGGATGAGAGATGGAACAGAGAGTAGGGAAACAAGTAGCTTTTACTTCATTAGAAATGAAAAGTTCATATTTCAGAAGCTAGAGAAAGCAGAATGTGATAATTTTATTATAGTATTATTGATGACACCTTGAAATAACGTACTGGGTAACTCACTTTCAAGAGCACTCTATTAATTTATAATATCTGCCTTAAATTCAAAACTGAATTAGGAGCTTAGAGGCACCTTTCAGCCTGCTATTTTCATTAGTGATGAAAGTTGTGTGACAGCTTTACTATAACAGGTGATATTTTAAAGGAAGCTAGAATTTTCATGGTATAACGGGTTAGGGATCAATTTTATTTAAAAACTGCTTAAAATTAAAAAAAAAAAAAAATAAGATTCCCTTCTTGTAAAATGGAAATGGACATATTTTTTTGCCAAAGCAGCCTATCATAATCAAGATTAAATGTGCCTATCTCATTTTTAAACTCTTAGAAATTTGAAGGGAGTCAAATATATCCCAAAGAAATTAAATGTTCAAATGATAGAAGACAATTGTGCACAGAGAACTTAAAAGCAGCTTATTTATCCAAAAATTACGTTAAAATCACTGGTGTATAAAGTTGACTGATGTATAAAGTTGACTTCAAATTTGTATGATGCACATTTTCAAGACATCTGTCTAATAAAAATGTCTTTATATAATTTACATCATAAGATCTTCATCTTAATTCTTAAAAGGGAAGTATATATTTCTTAGGCTCATTCAGTTTTTCTAGATCTACTTTCCTTTTATTCTCACTGTATGGAAGACCATGTCTAAATTGTAGAGGTTTGCACGTTTTATGTGAGGAATGCACCTACCTTAGTGCATGGTAGAGATTTTGTGCAGAGATCAATTTGTATTTTGTCTATGCCTGTTGTTATGGGTTTTGTGCTACACCTGGATTTAGGGCATACTTGAAAGTGTGGAACCAAGCTGAAGTCATGATCTGGGGCACCATGTAAGATTGTCCCGCTTGAATTTTCTTCCTTCCTTAAGAGGAAAGTGCATATCTTCTGAGGTGCCCCAGTAGTTGCTCAGTATGAGCATATTGGATCCCACTTATTATGGAAGCTGTCATAACCATCAGGACATCTACTTCACACTGTCTATCAGGTGCGTGGTGCATACATAGAGCTGGAAATTGAATTAAGCGTAATTGCCCAAAACGTGTACTGTGTAAATTTTGAATTTATGATCCCAGAATCAAAATTTAAGCCTGAGCCTTTCCTCTTTGCACTGCACCTGTCAGTATATATTAGTACAAAGTTCAACTGTTATCCCATGTCCATCATTTATACAGACTGAAGGACCCTTGTCCCGTAAACTAAATGCAGCAAAACCACACAGGCATTGTTCTGTGTATCCCAGAACCAGGGTTATTGAGAAGAGTAAAACACAGAAACACAGACATACAGGAAGGTTCTAATCATATTAAGTTCAAAACCAGAAGGCTTTTTTTTTTTTTTTTTTTTTTTTTTTGTGGGAGAGCACAGTGTAAGGTCATCTACTGCATCTCCATTGTAGAACATAATTACATAATTACCCTAAGATATTGTTAAGTCTGTTCAAAATATTTGTCACAGTTACTAAATACATAATTACATATATGTGTGTGTGTATATATATATATAAATTACATAAATGAAAAATCATATTACAAGTTTTGAAATGATCTTTTCATGAGTGGTGTGGTCAAGATCTGAGGGTGAGGGAGGCCATGAAGGCAGTGAGGCTCAGTCCCAGGGTAGGCAATAAGGAGAGCAGAGATGATACACGGACAATGACTGGACCCAACCAGAAGCCCTGTGATTGCCAGGAAAGCCCTCAGTAATCAGGCAGACCAGAGGACAGATGCGAAGTTGTGCCTGTCAGACAGGATCAGGATTGATAAGACATGTGTCTGGGCAGAGTCACAACTGCAGTCTGACTCCAGCTAGGACCCAGGGCGAGCACCTGAGCTTAAAAGCAGCAACCAAACTAGCTGGAGTTAGGCTACATTTCTCACAACCCTTTCTTACCCTGCTGCTTCCCAGCTGCCCGTTTCAAGGTCACTCGCCTGTGACCTGCTAGCATTGGCTTGGGGCACCAGTAGCGGAACACCTGAGTGGGAAAAAGAGGGTGCACTCTAGTCTCTGACAGAAAGTATCCACTTTTGTCCCAGAGTCAAAGGCAGGAGAACCTCCTATTTAACCAAGATTTCGAACCTTGTCTACCTAGACTTTAGTAAAACCTTTGACACAGTTTCCCACAACATTCTCCTGGATGCTCATGGCCTGGATGTATGTATTCTTCACTGGGTTAAAAAATGGATGGATGGCTGGGCCCAAAGAGTTGTGGTGAATTCAGTTGGCAGTCAGTCACAAGTGGTGTTCCCCAGGGCTCAGTATTGGGGCCAGTTCTGTTTAATACTTTTATCAATGATCTGGATGAGGGGATTGAGTTCACCTTCAGTACATTTGTAGATGACATCAAGTTGGGTGGGAGTGTTGATTTGCTTAAGGGTAGAAAGGCTCTACCGTGATCTGGGCAGGCTGGATTGCTGGGCCAAGGCCAATTGTATGAGGTTCAACAAAGTTCAGTGCCAGGTCCTGCAGCTGGGTCACAACAACCCTGCACAATGCTAGAGGCTTGGGGAAGAGTGACTGGAAAGCTGCACAGTGGAAAAGGATCTGGGAGTGTTGGTTGACAGCCAGCTGAATATGAGCCAGCAGTGTGCCCAGGTGGCCAAGAAGGCCAATAGCATCCTGACTTGTGTCAGAAATACTGTGGCCAGCAGGACTAGGGAAGTGAGTGTCCCCCATGTACTTGGGACTGGTGAGGCCACATCTTGAACACTGTGTTCAGTTTTGGACCCCTCACTACAAGAAAGACATTGAGATCCATAAGCGCATCCAAAGAATGTCAATGAAGCTGGTGAAGCATCTAGAGAATAAGTCTTATGAGGAGCAGCTGAGGGAATTGGGGTTGTTGAACTTGTAGAAAAGGAGGGGGAGGGTAAGACCTTAACACGCTCTACAACTACCTGAAAGGAAGTTGTAGCAAGGTGAATGTCAGTCTCTTCTTCCAAGTAACAAGCAATAGGACGAAAGAAAATGTCTTCAAGTTGCACAAGGAGAGGTTTAGTTTGGAAATTAGGAAAAATTTCTTCACCGAAAGGGTTGTCAAGCATTGGAACAGGATGTCCAGGGAAGTGGTTGATTTACCATCCCTGGAGGTATTTAAAAGACATGTAGATGCTGTGCTTAGGGACAAATTTTAGTGGTGGACTTGGCAGTTCTAGGTTAATGGTTGGACTTGATAATCTTACAGGTCTTGTCCAACCTAAACAATTCTATGATTCTAATTTCTCACATCTAAGAGTGCTGTTGCAACATCATACATACACAAAGACATTAACAGATGCAAAGGGATCTGATTACCTTTCTGTCTAAATAAATTCCATTGCTTGGTGGCCTGAAGTGAGCTAAATTATTTTACTTTGTATTTCAGAATTCAGAAGAAATTCTGTACATGACTAATCAATTTTAAACAGCAAAAGATACTCATATTTTCTATATTCTAAATGTTTTTGCAAAGTTTTGTTTTCTTATACATTGTGGATACATTATACATGGGTTGTATGTAAAGCACAGTATAGTACACTTTGCACAAAAATGAGATATTAAAGCAGATTCCAGAACACATGTAAAAAGATGAAGGGGAAACAGTGAGTGAGGAAGGCTGAGGTCTACATAATACTGTTTGATTTAGGAAAGATTTATACGTAGAAATATCACTAAAATCTTTACTAAACACCTCAGCTCTTTTCAGAAACACCCTGTGTAGAGGAATGACAAACGAAATGATCAATCACAAAAAGAAGTAAAAGCAACATTGTGTGTTCAGTATCAAATATAAGATGTCAAGGGATAAAACAAGACCATCTGTGGAAACACCAGGGAAAAGCCTGAACATAGTAGGCACATCTGTCCAAAATTATGTTAGCATTCTTGAAAATAAGTCCTCAGTTAGGAAACATTTTAATGAAAAATTAAGTGAAGATCTGGTAATTCCCTTTTGTGTTTTTATTATAGGAATAGGAGAGAGTATTTTTTCCTGTATTTTGCTGGGGGGGGGGGTATTTTTTTCTTACATAGTGGAACCATTTCATTAAAACCTCTTCTTGCAAACATACTTCAGTCCCCATAATCTGAATGAACATTTGAGTATACAATTCACTATCAAAAGAAGTACCAAAGCTATGGAAAGTTATGGAAGTCTTTGCTACAAAATTCTATGTCTGCAGAAATTTTCTAAATTTTATAACTGATCAGATAATTTAATAGGTGAAAAATGAACTCAGGGTTGTAATACTTAGAAACCAATCCTGCCCCAGAAAATCCCTGAATAAAATAAAATAAAATATGCTGGCAAGTGTGAAAATATTCCATGGCATAATATTTACTTGTCTTGCTGTTGGCTACTGTCAGAGATAAATACAGAACGAGATGGACCATTGAGATAATTCAGGAAGCTAGTTTCCTGTATTCTTTGTTTTTTGTTGTTGTTTTTTTGTTTTGTTTTGTTTTGTTTTTTGTTTTTTTTTTTATTATTATTTCCAGAAAATAATTGTCTTTCAAAATCCATTCTCTGTTTTATTAATGATACAGTAGGCAGTGCTAAATTGTAATCTGTCTCTTGCCAGGCCCTTCTTACTCAGAAGCTGTTATGGTTTAACCCCAGCTGGTAACTAAACACCACACAGCTTCTCACTCCCCCCAAGTGAGATGGGAAAGAGAATCATAAGGGTAAAAGTGAGACAACTCATGGGTTAAGATAAAGACAGTTTAATATGTAATGCAAAATTGGTGTACACAAGCAAATGAAATACAAGGAATTCATTTACTGCTTCCCATCAGCAGGTAGGTGTTCAGCCATCTCCAGGAAAGCAGGAATCCATCACTCATAACAGTTATATGGGAAGGCATAGGCAAGTTATAGGATGGCTGTTCTCAAGTGCCAGAGTACTAGATGCCACTATGCCCAAAGCTAAGGTCATGCTGAGCTGTCATTCTTAAAATGAAGAACTGGAAGCTGGAAAGATAAATTACATCTATAGTTGTGGCTACATGGCAGGTAGTCTTGGCTCTTTACTTACCCACAGCAAAATGAAAGTAAGAAAATATTGTGGTTTGAGCATGGTCAGCAGCCAACCATCCCACAGCCGCTCACCCACCATCCCCCTACCACCTGGGAATGGGGGAGGGAATTGGAGGGGTAAAGGGAGACTCGCAGGTTGAGATAGAAACAGTTTAATAATGGTAATAAAATGAGAACAATGACAGTAATAGAAGATATAAACAGGCAATGCACAATACAATTGGTCACTACCCACTGACCAATACACAACCCGTTCCTGGCTAGCGATCCCAAAATACCAAGATCCCACAATCACAATCCTGGAAGCGAGAGACAGCCCCCCTTCCCAACCAACCCTCCTCTATATAGTGAGCATGACATTCCATGATATGGAATATTTAATTGGCCAATTTGTGTCTGGTACTCTGCACTCCTTCCCTGCTTCTAGTGCACTTGTGAACAGGCAGGACATGGGGAGTCGGAGAGTCCTTGAAATCTCTGTAGCAGCTGAAAACATCTGTGTGCTATCAGCATTCTTCTCATATCAAACCCAATGCTAAATCCAAAACACAGCACTCTTCTAATTACCAAAAAGGAACATTAACTCTATTCCAGCCCAAAACAGGACAGAAAATTACATGTGTTTACATTCTTATGCTAGCTTACTCAGGATAGCAAAAGGTGTAGAGTGACAAAAGCAATACTAGCAACCTGAGTAAAGCCCTCATATTTTCCCTTCCAAGCATGCATTCAGAGATGTACTGAAGCTTACACTGATTAATTTTTGCTGACCTTGTTACTCACCTATGCCTGAGCATAGTCCCCACAATATGTTCATTTTTACCTCTCAGCTATGCCTTTTATGAAGTGTTGCAAGGAAAGGTTTGTAGCTAAATACACTGTATTCTATAGTAAAAAATAAAACACAAAATCTTCTTCAATATGTCTGCCTTCCACCTCTGAAGAAAGTTTTCTGTGACCAAAAATGTGTTTAATTTTTCCAGGTATATTTTCTGTTTCAATATAGAATATTACCTCTACCTTTAAATTTTATCTTGCCTTGACAATAACCTTCTAACCTTTTACCTCCACATATACAGCAATACTCCTTTTGTAAGTAATGTTTTAGGCTAATATATCTCAGTATGATCTTTAAAGTTTACGTTATACTATATTCTGGGAAATTTCTCAGTGAAGAAAATTACTTCCAAATTCAAATGTGAAATAAAAATTAATAATAACTTCACCACTGATATTATTGTATTAACTGAATTAGGAAAGTGAGGAAACTATTTACACTGATATTAGATTTTCTAGGGGTGGTGCTAGTTATTCTTAAGCATTCCTCTATATTTTGTGTACAAGAAATTTGAGCAAGGATTCTCCCCTTGTCAGACTGAAATCAATTTTAATGACGTTGAGAAGGTAGAGAATAATAAAATATTTAGTGCTATATTGATTATAGTTTAACTCATTAGTTGTTTCATATATAAAACCAAAATATTCTCTTTACTTTCAGCGTATGGTCTTAGACATTATTAGGACCATAATATAACAATAATAACAATAACAACAACAACAACAACAATAATAATAATAAAGCAGAGACATATTCTCATCTAAATGACCTGGATAAAAATAAAAAATCACTCATAATCAGTTGGAAAACTTTCATTTATTATACACTGAATATTTTAGATTGATCCTATCTACTGATAGATTTTTACTGGTTATAAACATTTGTGGGTCATAGATCCTAGTACAATTTTTACAATTTTTGGATTGAGAAAAAAGAAAAAATAAAGCTAGAAAATCCAAATAGGAAAATATAATGTGTTTTCAAGGTATTGTAAATAGAAGACAAATTGCCTAAATAATGTGTGAATATTTAAAAAAAAAAAATGGAGATGGCCTCTGAATTTGAATTATCTTTTGAAGTAAAAATACTTCAAAGTCATTCTGTATAGCTTCATGAGAGAGTTCTACCATTGTGCATCTGAAGTAATGAAGTAATTTGAGTAAGTAATTTGAGAAGTGAATAAAAATAATATGAAATACATTGTAAAGACTTTGAACTAGGTGCTGATATAAATGGATTAAATGGATTCCATTAGCTTTAATTAAACATTTCCACCAGAGAGAGAATTGCTATGGTCCACTTGCATTCTTATGCTTAACCAGATACAAAAGCTGAGATTAAAAGATTATGAGGATAATAAAGGAGGGTAAAAACTAGGAAAAACAGAACAAAACAAAACAAAACCCCACCAAATCAAAATAGTGTTTTCTTCTTGAAGTGTAGAAAGGATTCAGTGATGAGGTTATTAAGAGTACAAAACACCCTGGTTCAGTCTACTGTCATTTATAGTAGAAAAACGAGAGAAAAAATAAAATGTTTTCCCTAACATCAAGTAACTAGTGCATGGAAAACACTACTTAAATGAATTCTAGATGTGGGGGTTTTGCCCTGATTTATTTTAAGAGAAAGCTGAGGTGTATAACTGGTGACGTCAAGCTTCATGTTTCAGGCTTTCAAATGGTTGATTTTTTTTATACCATGATGCATTTTTCCCAGTCTACTTCTCTATACAACATTTGTCAGCATGCATTTTCTAAAAAAAAAAAAAACTTTTTTCAGGAGCTTAACCTCCCATAATATCCATTTCAACAATGGCCTTTGAAATACCAGTAATTAAAGTCAGGACAGCAAACTCCTATTCTAAACACATTTTCAGATTACGCAGTCCACTCAAATGTACTTATACTTGTAATACAAGTAGTATATGTTATTGTCTCTTTTTACTGCCCCTCCCTCATATTCCCTACAAAAAATACTCTCATAGCTCTCACAGACTTTCCTCCCCTTCATTATTTATGTTGCAAACTCAGAATCAAGAACTTTTTATATTATATTTGTAAAGTTTTGTTAGTATGTGAACACTTTTGATGTCAGATTGTAAACCTGATGTCACATACAGAATAAACCTGTAAATAAGAAAGAGATTAAAATAATTGAATAATTTTGGTGGTACTAAAAATTTTTGTGTTTGTCAGCTCTAATTTCTCCCTGTACTGAGAAATCTGATAAGACAGCAACAATGTGTGCAATCATGAAAAAACACAAAGTAATTTGAAATCTTAAATCAGTAAATCTAGGCCTAAACACTTCTCTGTCCTCATAATTATTGATAATGATATGTTAATAGATAAAAAACCCCAACTTTCAGAGCATCTTCTTCTATGCACCCTTTAAAAATCTGTCAGCATTAGCCTGTTTCCTAAATTGTTTTTGTGCTTCAGAAAGGATCCTTCTCGCGTAACTGGCAAACAATACAGTAAAATGTAATTAAAATATGGAAGTTGATGACTCTTGGAAGAGTTTCTGTTTATCAGTGTTAAAACACTGCTAATCCAAAGAAAAAATGTTCTCAGCGTGTGTTTGTCAGATAAGAATTTTGTATAATTAGTACTCTTTGGATTTACACAGGAGGCCTAGAGGTATGCTATGCACATACACACATCTGCATACAACTTCCTAAGCAAGCAAACAGAAGAAAATCAGCCTGAATCTATAAGGAAAGAGAAAAGGCAGTAAACCTCACTGGAATTAAGGCAACTTAAACCAGCTTTTTATTTTGCTATTTCTGATACTGCAGTATAACCTTACAGGTTAAAAAAACAAGGTTCTTTACTTTCTTTGTCACTGGACATTCCCATTGCTTCTGCCATTCAAAAAAGTTCTTTGGACAGCTAATATTGTTCATTTTCTCCTAAGTAGTTAGAACCTATATCCATTTTTCCTGCTCATTCTCAGTTCTTGACAGCTGCAGAAATAGGAATAGTTCAAGATAAGTCAGTAATAATTAGATCCAACTATATTAATATCATTATGCTGGACACAAATTGCTATATTATTCTCCATTAGCTGTGATTAAATATTTATATCTTCTCTGAACAAGTTCAAGTTTTGGAGGTTGCTTTAAACATGGTCAACGTGACATATTAAAAAATACTTTTTGTGTTATAATTTCGCCAGTTACCTCCATGCATTTGAAAATCAAGAGAATGGTTTAAAAATAAGGACTGGTGTGATTTTTTTGTTTGTGCTTTTTTTGGTAGGAGAAGACCTGACCTTTAGTTTTCTGAGCACTCAGGAGATATTTGGTTGGGATATTCCAAAATTTCTCTGCAGTCACTAGATTAATAAAACCACTTTTCCAGTTTGTTCTTTTTTGAACATGAAAAATGAAGTTCTAACTTCTGGGGGTTTTCTGTTTATAATTCAAGGATTATAAATAGTCTCTAAATGATGTGTGATATTTTGCTAATATATACTTGTATATTTGTCTTTCAATGGAAAAATACAGCTATTTTTAAAATTATGTAATATTCTGTTATTTGGAAATTATTTTCCCATAACTACTTTTATTTCAGTACCAATAGCTTTGAAGGTTAATTTTGCACATATTTAATGGTAAAAAAATCAGAAATTATTTTATTTTATATTTTTGTTAATGAGAAAACATATATTCATAAGATATTTATTTTAAGTACGGTAATAGAATGCTGCCTGTAAACAACTGTTTACTCCCCAATATTTATTTGGAACCATCTGCTTAAAACAAGTAAAACTATTTCTCATACTCTAATATATTCTGCATTATTTTCTCATGAAGAACAGAATTTTCCCTCTCATTTTCTATAAGGCTTTGGAGTTCTGATAACAAATACATTTAATTATTTATATTTCACATTTCTGTAATTCAAGAAGCTACACTTTTGGAATTGCCATTTTTTACAGATTAATAGAGCTTTTGAGATGAAAATTAATGCTTGAGCTGCAGACATAGCTTTTTAATAATGTTACTTTATCGGCAGTGGTACAAAGGCTGTCTCCCACTGCCATAGGGGCAACTGTGGCACTGAAGTGCCAGGATTAGTTCATGGCTCCCAGCAATTTTAACACCTGCCCCCACACCACGCACCAGATGCCTCACAGTTGTGACGTCTGGCTACACCAGGTCAGTCATGCGCCCAGACACCTATCCTCACAAGCAGCTGCCAAGGCAAGGGCACTCATATTGGCTCAAACCTCTGATAAGGATAGGTCCATGTTGACCATGGTCCTAATCAGAGTGCAAAGTAGAGCTGATTTTGTCCCAGGTTTAAGGACAAGGATGTGCTTCCAGAGCTTTGTGCTGTGTGCCTTTAGTGTCCCTGCAGCAGTCAGGGTTGCTGATGGTTATTCCTCTGGGGCCTTAGTTGAGTTGTATCTCAAGCTTGCTTTGCTGTGCTTTGTTGTGGCATCATTCTCCTTGTCCAAGAGCTACAGGGACTGTGACATCAAATGTTTTTTGATGATTTTGTCCAGACTGTCTGTCCTTCCTTTTTCCCTTCTTTCCTCTCTTCCTCTCTCCATTTTGTCCCTTCTCTCCTCTAATCAGCTCTAACCTTGAACATTGTAACATCCAAATCGTTAGAATTATTCAACTGTAAAATGTAGAAACTGTTAGATATCATTAATTAGATCTTCTTAAATTATAATTAATATCCTGATTTCATAAAATACCGTCACTCAGTTTGCATGCTTTTATATAGTCCCCTTATAAATTACTAAAATTCAAACTTCTTTCCTATATTTTTATTGTAATCTTTACTTCAGTGGAATTACTTTACAGTCTTTGAAGAACAGTGTAAGAGTCTGTTTGTACATCAACAATGTAAGCATCAAAGAGGTCTGAGGAAATTAAATCTGCTTTGTGTCAACACTCAGTCCTGCTCAGTGTAATGCTCATGTATGATTTTCTGCCACAATTATATCTGACACTGGCTCCACCATATCCATTCTTAAATTAAATAGGCATGAAGTAAGTATTCATGGTGACTTACCTTAAAGTGTAATTTTCCTAATACTGCATCCTCTATTGATTAATGCCTATAATAACTGGCCTGTAGGTATACTTTAATTTCAGACTAAAAATGGTTTTCTTTGAAAAGAGGAAAGTTATTACAAAAGATAATACCGATCTTGTTTTATTCTTCTCTGTATAAGCTAGTGGATGGTTCAGAAGGTGCAACAGACAGTAATGATCATCACTGTCCTATTGACATATGGATTGCTTATGTATCATCTGATGATACAACTAAGTCTTCTTCTAATTACTTTTCTCTTGCATAATAGAACAGAAAGGAGCAGAACTTATCTTTGTTACTACTTAAATGGATTTATGACCAAAATAATCCATGACAAGTTGAAGAATCTCTCCACACAATTTATGAGTCATGGCTGAGGTTGCAGACTCCGTGTGTTTCTCTATTAAGTTACTATTTCAATTTTCTAACTGATATGCTATGCTGTCAGCACAATTTGATACTTTCATTTCTCTATTATTTTTTTATCTCAATATTTAGCTAAAATCCTAAAAATGGTAACACAGACATCACAATAGATGATTGCTGAATGAATATTACCTCTGCTCAAATACAAATATACTGGAAGATAAGCAAGTCCTTACTGAGAATAACCAACTTCTGCAATGCAAAAATGCCTTAATGAAGTCATCTGAGATGTGTTCATGTTTCTCTGAAGAAACTGATTTAGGAATGAAATGACAAAAGGGCTGGAGAGCTGTAAAAGGGAAAAAGATAAGCCATTTATTCTCTTCAAACAATTTTACTAGCTCAGGAAAGTGAGTGATGAGGCAAAAGAAAACATCCAACATCTCAAATAAAGATGGAAGCAGCCAAATACAAAAGCCAGCAAGCATCCCAGCTCGGTGATGAGATTCCTAACCTAGGAGGAAAAGGGAAAAGAAATGACAAGTCAAGTGTAGGAATGGTAGACAAAGGTAGAAAACCAAAGATCCATGGCAACAGGAACAAAAGAGATCTCAGAAATAGGGTGGAACAAGGCCTTCCACAAGGGTGCATGCAAAAATGTGCACTGCCTGAGAAACAATCAAGAGGAACCAGAATGCCACATGTTGTTGCACAACTGCAATGCTATTGAATGAAATAAGATGTGGTGGAACTGAAGTGGTGCAATGGGCAGATACAGGCTCTTCAGAAAAGACAGATAGGGAAGATGGTGGAGAGGGTTTTTTCTTAAGTGTGAAGGAGCAACTTGTCTATAGGAAGCTCCCATGTGGGCTGGACAACAGGCTGACTGAAAGTTTGAGGGTCAGGATCAGAAAGCAGTCCATTTTGTGTCAGAAGTATGTTACAGAACACCTGATCAAGATGAGGAAGTGGACAACAACTTATCATAAAAGCGTGAAGTGCAGGTACATCTTTTGCTTTTTATTATACTAGCCACACACATCATTAGCACTCAGCTTTGTTCACACATATGAAATTAATTAAGGAAACAACAAATAAATAATAAAAGAAAACCTTCTCATCTTCTGATTAAAGATATTAACTGTGTTAAACAAGGTCGTCACTCTAGATGATTTGAAATCCATGCCTGTCTCTTTGTTTATAGAGGAAACTGATCTACATATCTCTGGGGAGGTGTCATCACTATATTGATTAGTTCCATCTCCCATCAAATAATTCAGTACTTGTGATAAACATGTTAATTAAGATTTTTCTTAAAGCCTGTGCTGCCAGAATCAATTAGATACTAGAATATTTTCTTCCAAAACTTCAGGGAATAACTAAAGAGAATAGCCAACAGTGCATTAAAGACTGAAACTAATAAATTTTTTCAAGTATCATTTAGCTTAGAAATCTTCTAGCAAAATGTTGTCTCTAGTGAAACCAAAATTTCTATATTTAAGCTTATTAGTGATTATATATTGTTACATGAAAAAATATAAGTATATATATATATGTAAATATGAAAAATTTTCATGGTACATCTTTAGTGCAAAACCAGACAGTGACAGAATTTATAAATTCTCTTGCTGTAATTACAAATATAGTGGAGTTACTAGGCATAAGATCACAATCTCATTAAGACTGTAGGTAGTAGCAATAGCTTATCCATGCTTCAGAAGGATATAAAAAAATTAGAAAGGGATAAAAAGTTAAATGAATGATTTCTACTTTGTACTTGCTAAATGCTAACACTGCAAGATGAAATGCAACATAATTAGAAGATTAAGAAGGCCAAGAAAACGGCCTGACCACAAACCATAAGTTCCTAAATGAGGAGGGAGAACAGTAGCCGACAGGTCTTCAGCACAATGGAATACACTCATAGAACTGCAGTATCATAAATCACAGAGGAAGGGACACCCACAGGTCATCTAATTCAGTGCCTGCTCAAAACAGATATAATCAAATCAGGCTGCTCATGACTGTGTCTAGCTGAGTCTTGAACATCTCCAAGGATGGCGATTTCACAACCTTTCTGGGCAACCTCTTCCACTATTTAACCACCCTCATGGAAAACAAATGTGTCATAATATCTAGTTGGAATTTCTCATATTCTAACTTTTGTTTATTGCCTCTCATCATATCACTATGCACTTCCAAGAGAGTCTAGCTCCATCTCCTCTGTATACCCCAATCAGGTAGTTGTAAACAGCACTAAGGTGTCCTCTTAGCTTTCTCTTGGCTGAATTAACCCAGCTTCCTCAGGCTTTTCCTCATGTCTTGTTCTCCAGCTCCCAACTATCCTGTTGTCAACATTCTTCTTGTACTGGGGAGCCCAGAATTGGACACAGCACTCCAGGTATACCACACCAGTGCTGGGTAGAGGGAAAATATCACTTCCCTCAATCTGCTGGCAATGGTCTTTCTAATGGAGCCCAGAAAGCTGTTAGCTTTCCTTGCTTCATGAGAACATTGCTGGCTCATGTTCAACTTGTTCACCAGGATCCCCAGGTCCTTCTCTGCAATGCTGCTTTCCAGCTGGCTAGCTCCAGCCTATATTAGCACATGAGGTTATCTCTTACCAGAGGCATAACTTTGCATTGCCTCTATTGGACTTCATGATATTTATGTTTGTCCATTTCTTCAGATTGTCCATTTCTTCAGCTTGTCCAGCCCTCTGCCAACATGTTGTCATAACTAAACTTGGTAGGAGTCCATTCTGTCCCATTATCCAGTTTGTTAGTGAAGAGATTAGACAATTCTAGTTACACTACTGATGCCTGAGGAACTCCACTAGTTACTAGTCTTCCTTAGTCACTAGTCTTATTAGTTAAAACCACAAAAACAGCAAACCATATTTTAATTATTTGTTATTTTATACTCTGAATCAAAAAGTCTTTACTTTTACAACAGTTGCTGTTTATTTTCTGATATCTTTGGGCTACAATTCTTCAAAACATATACTTTTTTTTTTTTTTCCTCCTGGGTTAACTAGGGAACCCAGCTATTGCTGCTTGTAAATTTTGAAATAAATTATTGTCTTATACAGTTCTTCCTCAGTCATATGTCCAATAAATGTATGATGGGTTGGGGTTTTTTTTGTTTGTTTGTTTGTTTCTTTGTTTGTTTTTGTTTGTTTGTTTGTTTTCTTCCTGGTCAAATTTACAATCTTATTTTCAAGAAAAATAACTATGGGGATTGTATCTCAGGAAAGCGTTAATATGTTGAGATATCTATGACATCTCAGGAGATTATTTTCACCATTTTCCTGTTTATATGTGTCGTGGTTTCAGCTCAGAGGGCAAGTGAGGAACAAGCAGTGTCTCAGTACCCCCTGTCCCCCCAGTGCTGAGAAACAGAAAATAAGTCAGTTTTCGGATTTGAGATACAACAGGGAGAAATGAATCACCCATTATGGTCACAAGCAAAAAAACCAGACTCGTTAGGGGAGGAAAAAAAAAAAAAAAAAGAACACAAATATAATACAGACACTAACAACATTTAACAGACAGAGTAGGACAGTGAGAAGCATTGCCACACCTTGAGAACACCTTCCCCCCACCCCTCCCTTCTTCCTGGGCTCAGCTCTGCTCCCAATATCTCTACCTCCTTCCCCCAGAGGCACAGGGGCAGGGAATGGGGGGTGCAGTCAGTGCTGCCACTTCTTCCATCTTCAGTGGGGGAAGCTTCTGGAATTTGTTCCCCCTGTTCCAGTATGGTCCCCTTCTCATAGGAGACAGCCCTCCATAACTTTCCTCTAATGTAAGTCCCTCCCACGGGCTGCAGCATTTCTCTCACTGCTCCAGTGTAGGATGCCACCGCATGCTACAATCCTCCCAGCACCAAACTACAACAGCAGGGGCTGCTTCTTCCCACAGGGTCCTGACTTCTTTTGGGTGCAATCACCTTACATAACAGGGGGACACTCCACTCCCCTCCAACCCCCAGATTGTATGTCAGCATCTGCTGAACCACAGACCTCCATAGAAGGCAGGGGAGGCAATCATGCTGTCTCACCACAGGATACAGGGGAGTCTCTGCTCTGGCGCACCTCCCCACCTTCCTCCTCCTTACTACCAGTGACCTTGGTGTTCACATAAGTATCCTTTTCACAACTCCTCCTCACAACTCCATCTCCTCCTCCCAGCCCCCTTTCTTAAATATATTATTTCAGAGGTGCAGCTGATTGGCTCGGCCTTGGTGCAGAGGTGAGGCCAACTTGGATTCAGGGAAGCTTTGAGAAGCTTCTCACAGAGGGCCACCACTGTAGCCCCCTCCCCCACTACCAAAAACCCCACAGTCATGCAAACCCAGGACAACACGAAGTCTACAAAGGGTAAAAATGTGTTAAGAACCTCCCTTCAGCAAATGTTAAAATAATGTTTTCCTATTAATAATATTTTGAAATCACAACCTCAGGGTTAAAGTTCATATTATAGTAATATCTCATATCTTTTAACATGGAAATCAGACATCCAATAGTAGATTACTTATGCTACAAATACTTCCTGTACTACACTTTTTCAGAAGAGTGGTTATCGTTGTAAAATTCTGTGCTTTCTTGAAAGGCCTTTCATTTCTGCTAGACATTTTGTTGGGCAGCAACTCATAAATACTTTTTATCATCTTTACTTAATTCAACAGAAGCAGATTTTGGCATTTTGGACTATCATTCTGAAGTTTATCTGACTTCTGAAGCTGCTTGTCTATTTCTGTCCATCACCAGTTTATAACTTCTCCCTCTTTTTCTGTATACTAAATTTTCAAAATAAAACCAGACGCAAGTGTTCTGCCTTCCTGCTAAAATGGCATACTATTCCTGTTTGCATACTGTTCAGGGTTTTTTTCCATATTTTAGCATAAACTCTGGCTTCTTTCATCCTATTTACCACTGTGGTTTTCTTGTTGTTATATGCCTCTTACTAGCTTCCTTTGTCAGGAATAATGAACACTTGTAGTTTATATATGAGAATTTGGCTCTGAGGAATTGTTGAGATTCAGTGAAGCTTAGAGTTCTCTGACTTGATCAAGGACCTATATTATATTAAGTAAACATATTCTTCTAGTAACATGAAGAAAAATACAGGAATAAGAGGGTAAAAGTCTTTTTTTTACTGAACTAACTTTCTGTTCCAAATGATATCACATGATTTGGAAAGAAGGGAAGATGAATAAAAGAAAGACTAAGAAAGGTTTACACAACAATAAATCACATGCCTGAAATTCTAGGTAGGCATGAAAGTAAGATCAATTTTGTCTTACAATGGGGTCAGTGTTCATATCCAGATTACACACACTTTAATTTAGGTATCTAAATGCAATAATCTTCATCTTGATTTGGGATTGAAGCTCCTCTCATCTACATCTCAAATTGGAACTGAATCTCCCAATAGATATGGCTAGGGAGCTGCTTAAACAGAAGATTTTGCAACCATTTGAGATGCCTTAGCTAATCCAAGGCAGACATGAGGGTGGCAGATGCAACATATGATCAGTGACAAACTTGTGTCCTACTGACAAATGGCAGGTTGAGGAGAAACTAAGGCATCTCATATGACACCAGACACTTTTTGGACAACTAAACTGAGCACTAAAATTCCATTGGCTATAATGGGAAATCAGAAATTTGGAGCAAGATTCACTTGCCTAAATGTAAGCATAAAGGGATGTGTGAGTTGTCCTTAATAATCTGAGCATCCACATGGGAATGTAAGACATTACACAGGACACATGGGAGACAATTCTTTCTGGAATGGTAGCTGAATATCAAGTCAGATAGCACAAGACATCTCGGTTAGTGACTAGTAAACTAGTAAATTAGTACCATATTTAGGCTGTTGAACTGAATTTTGATGTCTATTTTTGAGCTATTCACTCGGGACTCCTTTTATAAGCAGGGAAGAAAAAGAAGCATATCTAGGATATATGTCTCACCCTAAAGTAGTTACCTCAAGTCATTCAGGTGAATCACTTCATTCAGTGTCCACTGCCTTGCCTGAGCCTTAAGGGACTAGCTCTGGATCTAACTATAGATACGCATATACTTCTAAAATGAATCTGTGTCATCTACAGCTGCAAATTTATTTTAGTTTTGTCTGGTTTGTATATGCTAACATGCACAGCATTTTGTCATCAAACAGGACATATTGTTTAAAATCATTTTCTTCATGTTCTTCATAAAGCTGATGACAGGCAAAGGAACATTGGGAATTAGGTGAACTGCTTAGCAAGTAAATGGTTTAAATTTTGATGAGTTTTATAGGAATGGGAAAAAGATCCATGTTTTGAAAAATCTAATAGATAAGGCATGGATTCTGGGGTCATGTCCTATTTCCATCATCTCCATGGACAATGAGGAGAATTTATAGGGAACCCTTTTAAACAGAGTAAGAAACACACAGAGCATGCCTTCAGTTTAGTTAATTCAAGGACCAAAAGTGAGGGCCTGAGTTGAAATGTACTTACAAGAGAAATTAATTTTGGGGTGAGGGGGAAGGCCTCTGGTGAGGCTTCTTGTGACCTTTTCTTCATGGCAGCCTAAACCATGATAAGGCATCTGTGCTATGCCAACATGCTGACACTGAGCACACAGTGCCAAACTCTCAGACAGGAGAGAGTGTGTTTCAAGGCCTGAAAAAAGAAGAGCTGAACTAACACCAGTGGAAGTGATGACAGGTCAAGGATAATGAGGGCTGGATAATGATTCTGTGATTTTGATAAAATACAGTCATAACAGTCTTCAGAAAGATAATTTCAGTGAGTGATAATTTCATTCATTATTTCAATGATACATTCATGGAAGTTATATCAGTGCCCAATGGAGGAAAGAGGGGAGAAGAGCTCCACAGTTCTTTTGAGACTTTTATTCAGTTTGCTTAGAATTAAGTCACTTGCTCCTGAAAGACAGATCAAGGATGTATTTTAGTTCTCTCATTTTCTTCTTCACTTTCATTGGTATAGATATCTCATACACCTTGTCTGAGGTAGGATTTAAGCTATTTGGGGGCAGAAAATCCCATTGTGATTCTGTTAAATTGGTCTCTTTCTATAGCAGGTGTTTCTACTGCCTTTTGTAATTTATATGAAATAATAGAAAAAGGTGTAACCTCAAAGACTCTCTGCATCTGGAAGATGTAGATTTTTCAGGATTAACATTTCTATATTTACCTGATGTAAAACATAAATATTTTTTTTTAAATTTTCTGAACTTAAAAAGTTTTAGAATGTAAAATACAGTAGGTTTTCTTACTTTAACAAAACCCGATGTCTCTTGCAACTCTTGAAGACATTACTGAGTTACTGATTGTAGAAATTTAGGCATATTTAGAATAAGTTATATATAGCTAGAGTACAGTTGAATTTTAGAAATGTCTATAAAAAATAAATGAGCAACCCATGTGCTGTTGAATGTTTTTGTGAAAGTATGTTTGAGATCTTTTCCCTCAAATGGTGAATTGACATTTTCTGACAGATATGAACATTTTGAGCTTTGAGTCTTATTGAACACTATAGAAACATTTCACCTTCTTGTCACCTTTCCATATAAACACCAGTAAAAAATTTTAGTATGAGAGATATGACAGAAAGTAACACACAAAAATAAGGCAAAGAAAATATGAACCTAGTATTTATTTTGTCATGTCCTTATAGCAACTTCTTTCCCCTGTATATCAGGTCTTACTATTTCTCTGTTTGCTTCAACAAAGCTTTTTTTCCCCATTATCTTTGTCTAATCCTGTTCTTTGTAATTCCTATATTTCCTAGTATTTCTGTTCACTAATGGCTGATCAAAAGACTGAACTAAAAATAAAAAAAAAAAAACCAACACCTAGATAGTCTAATTAGAAGTAGATATTTTAGGCTCTCTTTATAGTCAATGCAGAGAAATATGCACCTGCAAAAATATTACATTTGTTTTAATGGCCTATTTTAGAATCTTATTCTTCCTTTTGACTATAAAAATACCCTGAAGTAGCTAGTTGTGGTATGAACCTCTAACTTCTTAAAATGAAAATTTGAGTACAGGAATCCTATCTTAAATTTTATCCAGAAAAATAAAAAGCTAAAAACAGCTGCAGAATTTTAAAAATATAATGAGGTGTACTCTGTCATTACTTTTCCTTAATTTTTATGAAGAACTTGCTTTCCAAACAGTAAACTGATTTTTTTTTCCCCAGTACCAATTCAATATTTATATCACTTGTTATATTGTTGATTTATTCAGTTATTGCACAAAATGTATTCTTACAGTTATCAGGCTTCTCAGGACTGTGAAATACTTCCTGAGACCCTCAGATATATTCTCAGCTTCGTGCATTGCTATGTTGTATTAGAATATATTCTGTTTTCTGAATCATGGGAATATGGACATTAGAGCACATGTATGACTCCTTCTTGCATGTGCTTCTGCCATTAATGTTTAAAACCTCTAATTTTCCACATCTTTAAAGGACGCAACAAGCTTTGATAAAGTATTCACAAGCAAACTTAAAATATGAATAATTATTTTAAAACATGATTTGAACCTAACTCAAGTGGTTTTGTGGGAAAAGATCATATTTATACATAAATTAATTAGAGATTTAATGTTCAGTCTATCTTGCAATGTGCCTTATATTGTGTAGAAGTCAGGGAAATAAAATACAGAACAGTTATGTAAATCTTAAAGTTTATGTAGTGAAATGAGAAAAAAACAGATGCCCAGAAGAAATAGATACAGATACAAATGCTTATGTGTCTATATTACATACATACATGAATGCATGCATATATATTTAGACTAAAAGATCCTTTATATGTATCAATATCTATATATAAACATCCTTTATGTACATATATTTATACACACTTGTGTATATAATACACACACACAAGTGGGTATCTATATATACACACACAAAGTCTCCTTTATTCTAAAGTAAAGCACATATATTTTAAAATGTAGACCTGATTCTAAATTATAAACCTGTCCTTCTTTTGTATATGTGTGAGTGGGAGAGGCTCTTCTAAAAGGTAATGTAAGTCTGAATTGAGGTTATTTACCCTCAAAGGATGCCTCTTTTTTTCTTCAATTGGCTTCTTTCAGTTAAGTGTTTATTGTGGTACTGGCTTAATCTGGGTGAGAGAACACATCTCTATCAATGAGATAAAAAATTTGGACCAAGCAGATGGATGAGATAACATCTCAGATTCCTTTAGGCATATTTATGGTGCTAAAATAATAGATGTAGGGAGCTATTTTGAACATTAGGTCCCTGATCATCCATGCTGTTTAATTCTTAATTTGTTGTTTGGCTCTGCTTTGAAGGACCCCAAGTCACTTGAAATCAAAACACATGTTCAAGGTTCAGAAAAGCATACAGTCCTAAAGATACCTTATTCTGGAGACAACTGCCTGGGAGAGGCTACAAATAATACTATTGCAACATGTTTTTTCATGCTTTACATTATGCCTGTGTGGTGCATACTCTCAAGCTCTTTTTCACTTACTCACCCATACAGCTGTATGTATGTTATGCACACTGTTGGATCACTAGGGCATTCCATGAAGTTTGGAAGACTTCTTAAGTTCTACGAAGTACGAACATACCCACTTTGCAGGAACTACCAGTAACAGTGCAAAAAATAAGTCACACTACACATTTTGGTCTATGGATTTGGAAACATTTCCAAAAATTGCTACATTTAACGTCGGATGTGTTTTAGCACTGAATTTTTGTTTTGATGATATTCTGCTACTGGTCTAGAGTCCTCATTGGCATGCTTTGGGATTGATGATTTAACATTTTATACGTAAAACTTAAAATGTACTACTTCTGTATTAGCAAATATGAAGAAAACATTCCAGCTCTTCATGTGTAACCATGCGACTAGTAAGTATGGACAATGATTATCTTTAAAGAGTTGGGAAGAAAATTAATTTTGAACCATATGCCAGGCGCTTTTCTCAGGCAATATATCTGAGGGAATGAAGTAGAATTACACAAAGCGCTTTTATGTCTGTGTTCCTGAAGGTATGCAAATATTCCAATAAGGAGAATATATTTGGAAATTTTAATTCCCCTTTGGTGGAAATTAGAATGAGCTTCTTTGCTCCATTTTAGAGAATTATTTTACAGTGTATGTTTTATTGGCAGTAGAGGATTCAGACACATGCTGAAAGCTGAGTGTTTAAGTGTTTAGATGAAACAAATGGAAGCTTTGTATGAGGGTCGGACTCTTTATTATGAGGATTAAAATGTTTTTCATGGTAAAAAAAATCCATTCCTAACATTAAAAAAAAAAATTATGAATTGTGAAGTATAGTATTAACTTGTCTAAAAAGCTGGACTTTTCCTTGTCTGTATAGAGCTAGCCCTGCAGTCAAGGACAGAAAGCAATATATTAATTTAATGATTCAATGCTTTCCATGCATGTGGGCAGCAATGACAGTTACAAGGCTTCTCCTTTAAGCATGGTATCAGGGTAGGATACATGTCACCTAGCTTTAGATATCTATAATGTAAAAGTCTGAGCTATTACTGTAAGAACCTTTTAACAGTGGATGAAACAAACTATCGGAATGTAATTAAGGTTTCTTAGCATCTAACAACATGTGGACAACTATTCCTGCTGTTACATGGTCATGCTTACCACAGGTAAGCATCTGGACCTGGTTAAACTACCCATGAGTGCCCATCTCCCACTTTGTGAGGCATAGTGGCATGCCATGTGGTCTGTAGCTTTCACTTCAAAAAAAGATTGTGTGCTTCTGTCATCCTGTACCATCACTGCTGATCTGAAAATGGTATCTCAGGTCAACCAGCATTATAGCAATGGACGTCTATGTAGTATGTACTGGTAACTGAATCAACATCAGCAAAAGATGAGTCACAATCTAAAAGTGCATTCAGAATCACTAATGTAAATTTAGAGAAAAGTTCTGATTCTCATCACTTCCTTGTTCTTTTAACTTCTGAGATGCTCTGACTTATTACATCTTCCTGGTCTTTTACTAGTCTATACCCCATTCCTTCCTCATCTGCTCAGGTTGCCATAAAACCTCTCAAATCCTTCCATCCTCACAGTTGATCTTTGTTTCCACTTTATTAATCTCAGTCCTGGGCTCTGCAGTTACCCTCGCACCACTGGGAAGCCCGATCTCCTGGTCATTCCAAACTGCTATTACCAGGACCATTTTTTACCCTGTATATATTTTTTTATATATATATATATATATATAATTCTCCCAAAACTTTGTCATGCCTTCCTGATTTTCCAGTGTATTCGATGGGTTTCTCTCCTCATGTGCAGAGTCCTAACCACCTCCAATCCAATCCTTCCTGTACCTCCCCCACCTAGGTTATCTCTTATTTTCTCAGAAACGCTTAGACTGTTCCCCTTTTCACTGCTGTGCTGCTCTCCCCACTTGCCTTCTGTTCATATCCCAGTTCCTCCAAAGGAACCTTTGAGAGTTTCCTGCAGATGGATCTGAAAATCTGTAAGGTGCAGCATAGGGCATTATTTCATTTGGTCTATTATTTAACAACATCTAATTGTAAGGTATTTCAAAACTTGATCTTTTTGACACACAGACACTCAGTCAATGGTAAATGAGGGTATTTATTACTTAGATGCAAAGGGAAGAATTTATAACCTCAGCATAACACCTAGGAAGAGTGTATTGGTCTAAAATAGCCAATGCCCCACAAACTAGCTTTTACAGTAAAGACAAATTTAGTGTGCTTTATCCTTTCATTGCTGAATTTGAAGACAGACCAGTCAAAGCAATATGTAGTATGCTTAAAAAAAAAAAAAAAAAGAAAAAAGAAAAAAAAAAGAGAAGAAAAAAGCTATTTAGTGCTTTTATTCAGCTTTTTAATGCACTGTGGAAAGCAGTGGTTGGAGTGGGTCATACATCAATTTATTAAAATACTGTTTTCAAATCCTAGCAGCTGACTAAAATATTTCAGGTGTAATCCATCTGAAACCATGCCTTGCAGCCTGGTGTATTAAGCTTTTGAGATGAAATGTTTTCCACCTAGGGCATCACAATGTATTTTTAAAACATGATGGTTTAGCTCAGTAACTGAATGTGGATTAAATTTAAAGTTTCTTTAAGAAAAGAAAGTCAGTTAATATTTTTAGTTTAGCTGTCATTTTTTATCATATTTTACCCTCCTTTTTCACTTAGGAGCAGTTTCTTTTACAACAGATCTACAGCATTTATTACACAGTCTTCTAATACAGAGTCCATTACCATAGTTAGACTACAGCTGTGCAACTAGAGCCTGTTGATACAAACCAAGAGTGGCTCCTAATAGTAACGAATATTTAATTTATTTCAATTTGCAGTGAACAGAAAGAGGCATCTGTATTGTATATGGTATGTTTTTACCATAAACTAAAGGACAAATAATCAAGTGACAGATCCAGCAGCTAACTTTGCTGCCTCCTCCAGCAGAACTCCCCTCCTCCAAAACAAATTAAAACACCAAAACAAACAAAATTTCCCATTTTCTCATCCAAAACTAACGTGAATTACTTGAATTAATATTCTGTGCTGCATACACTGAAATTAGGCAGACCAGTCCTATTTTTTTTGTTGTTGTTGTTTTGTTTTCTTCCTGATTTATACAGCCTTTTATTACTAGCCATCTAGCTGTAACAAGTGTTTATTCTCACAAATCCTTAAACTCAGTAACAGGTTTAGGAAAGTAAAATCAAAAAAGTATCTAAAGGAAAACTTCAAGTGCATATTCAAGTAAAAGATATCCTCCCGGGAAACAGCAGACTCTTACACCTTTCAGTCTCTTAGCTTCTCTCCTATTCTGCCCTGTATTCATGAACTCTATTTGAGTTCTGAATTGCCCTGCAATATTAGCACTTGCAGAATTAAAATTTAAACTAAAAAGGATATGAGTCACAGTAAGAAATCTGCATCCAAAGGACATTTTGTCTAAGCAGACAATGATAGAAACAAGGCTATGGAGTGATCTGGGAGCAACAGTGGTAACAATATGAACTCTGCTTCGAGCTCATGTTTGCAAATGCTATTCAAGCAAAATGTTTTCAGAGACAGAGCCAGTTTTTCTTCTTTGCTTCCCATGTTTTCACCTTCACCACCAAAACCCTCCAAAATAAAATGCACCAAACTTCTCCCCATCTCCCAATCAAGCTTCATTTTATCTGAATCTTTTTACATTGTTGCTACTGTTGTCATTTGAGCCTGGTCAGCAGCTAAACACCCCCGCAGTCGCTCACCCACCCTCCCCCCACTTGGGAATGGGGAGGGAATTGGAGGGGCAAAGGGAGACTCGCGGATTGAGATAAAAACAGTTTAATAACAGTAACAGAACAATACGCTGACAGCAGCATCAGCAGGTAATGTACAATACAGCTGCTCACCATCCACTGACCAACACCCACCTGCTCCAGGCCAGCAATCCCCAACACAAAGGCACCACAGCAACACTCCCAGAAGTGAGAGCCCCTCCTGGCCCATGCCTGCCTTTATATAGTGAGCACAATGTCACGTGACATGGGATATCGGCCAATGCGGGCCCAGCCCTCCAGCTGTGCTCCCCCCGCCCCCGCACACAGGTGAGGGCACTAGGACCTGGGGAGCCCCTGGGGTCTCAGGGTGCTGCAGCTCCTCCCGCTGCCAGACCAACGGGACTCTAGTCCAGCCCAACCAGGACAGCTACTCATTCACAGAGTAATTTCATTCTGGTGAAATATATTTTCAGCAATGTATCTATTTACCTACTGTATATATGCAGAAGAAGGTATAACTATGTCCTGAAGGAATTACACTAAGAGGCATAATCTGTTCATAGTGTGTAGACAGATCTATAATTTAAAATTTGGAAAGCCAGAGGATTCCCTCTTTAGTGAATGTTTAATGACTTCTACAGGTTGAACTACCAAAGGGAGCTGACTGAGCACAGGTTTACAAGGCAATCAGATGAGGACTTTCACACTGTCTTCCATAGGTCCGAAATTCCTATTAAGTGCATTTATATTTATTTTTGCATTATGTAATAATATTCCTGGACCTTATTTTGAGAGAAAACCAAAACACTTCTGATACATAACACCAAATTTAGTAACAAAAATCAGTACCGTATCGAATTAACCAAGTTATGTTTTGTAATGGCAGAATATTTTATAGTTCAGTTGTTTCCTCACTTGTGAAACAAGTGGCCTAGGACCATATTCCAAGGAGGTCAGTGAACTATATTGGATAGAAATTAATGAATTTCCAAGAAGTAATATACATATATTGGTAAAATTATAGCTGTTCGTGGTATTTTTCATTATTCCATTCCTCTGAAAAGTTACTTCTTGATTACAGTTTATAGTAGTCAGAATAAAAGAACCAGAAAGCACCTTTGGGGGCCAGAAAAATAACAAAGAAGTACAGATAAAGTAAGATTTTTTTCTTGCAGAAATGCTGAAAATAAAAGCACTCATATGTCTCTTGGATGCAAATGTTAATAGTACAGTAATAATAACGCAGCAGTAGGTTACTGAAAGGTATGAATCAGTATTACCACAAATACACATTCATAAAATCTAAATGAGTAATACAGATTATTTTATCATATTTTATGCAGAAATTAGTAATGAACATTTAGAGTTATGACATACAGTCTTTTTAAAGTACACCAGACATGTATGTCCTTCAGTGTTGCTTTTTTTTTACTTTTATCAAGCATTGGTTTCCACCATTTCTGTAGAATCTTTCTGCAACCTTTTCAGTACTAAGTCACTTGTTAGTTTGTTCAGTAATTCTACAAACTGAGAAAAAAGTTAATTCCAGGAGGAAATGTACAGTAATTAAATAATATTTTTTAGGCCATTTTCTTTATGCAAATATTATTTTTAGATGTGTCACTGTTTCTTAAAAGAGAACAAAAGATTTAGACTCATTACATAAAATTAATCAGCGCAACTAAAGTTATCCTTCTTGGCTGAAATTCATGTGAGGTCAAGCAGATAATATGTTCCAGTCAGCAGGTGTTCTTAACTTTAAATAGTTTAAATAAAAACATTTATAGAATGTGCCAAACAGATTATTTTGATCAGGTTATATTTGTTGTAGTGCATATTATCTCAAATTTTCAGAGATATAATTCAATTTGCCATAAGATCCTGGGAATGGCGTAATTAATTCCCTGGATTTCTTCTGGCTTCAACCTGTAATGTTTAAGTAGAAAAAAAAGGCCAAGCAGAAAGTGAATTTTTTTCCATAAGCTAAAAAGATATAATATTTAAAATGTTATTGTCCTGGTTGGGGCTGGACTAGAGTTCCTGTTGGTTTGGCAGCTGGAGGAGTGCTGCAGCACCCTGAGACCCCAGGGGCTCCCCAGGTCCTAGTGCCCTCACCTGTGTGCGGGGGCGGGGGGAGCACAGCTGGAGGGCTGGGCCCGCATTGGCCGATAGTCCATGTCATGTGACACTGTGCTCACCATATAAAGGCAGGCATGGGCCAGGAGGGGCTCTCACTTCTGGGAGTGTTGCTGTGGTGCCTTTGTGTTGGGGATTGCTGGCCTGGAGCAGGTGGGTGTTGGTCAGTGGATGGTGAGCAGCTGTATTGTACATTACCTGCTGATGCTGCTGTCAGCGTATTGTTCTGTTACTGTTATTAAACTGTTTTTATCTCAATCCGCGAGTCTCCCTTTGCCCCTCCAATTCCCTCCCCATTCCCAAGTGGGGGGAGGGTGGGTGAGCAACTGCGGGGTGTTTAGCTGCTGAATAAGCTCAAATGACTAACAGTCCTCTTTTATTATAAGAGGATAGAATTAAAGAATTAAGATGGCTGTTTTTAAAAAAATAATAAGACCAAAGTTATTCATGCAAGTGATCATGAAAATTAAAACAAACAAACATACAAACAGCCACCCACCCTCATTGTATCACTGTGCTCAGGTTTCCTGTGAGGTTGTTTTCTGAAGAAATTAATGAAATTCCATTCACTGAACCTAGTGAAGATATCATTGGGAATAATCTTGTAATGATCCACGTGTACAAACAGATTTGATGTTGCCAAAACTACAGTAGATCCTTTGAAGCATTGTAAAACAAGTTTATTAAATTCTATGTGTGATCTAAAATACTGATTAGCTTGAAGAAGTTGTTATTCCATTGAAAATTAGCATTATACCTATCTGTGAATGAAATGTCCACTTAGGAGGAGAATACTGGAGCTAAATGTCCCAATGCAGTCCACATAGGATTTTCCTTAACTGTGTTGTATTTAGTATCTTTTAGTGTCTTAGCATTTGCGTTCTGTGTGAAAACATTTTGACAAAGCAGAAGACCCAGACCACTCTCAGTCCTACTTAACTGGGCAGATCGTTCATCTCCTTGGTGTTATGATGCTCAGGCTCTTGCTTACAGATCTTCCAATTTCCTGCTGCTTACATTTTATTAAGTATTAGGACATGTTGTTGTGCTCTGTGTGGATTTGTTGGCCATTCCCCTGGTTACACTAAGCATGAGATACAACTGAGACTTCAGCCTGCTTGGAATGATACTGGCACTGCAGACAGTATGATTCTAATGTGATTCTCCATTATCACAGACTCAGAGAATTAAATTCTCTATATGACTGTGACCTCCTCAGTGATTCCCAAATTGAGCCAGGATGTTCTGTACTTCCACTGATTTATTCTGTTGATTGAAAGAAGGTATTTAATCCTGTAATTAGAATATTCTCCTTTCTGCTTCCTGTGTTGCACTGCGTCTTAAGCACTAAGGTTTCTAATATTAAGGAGCTCCACCTGGATACTTGTAGGCTCTCACTTTCAACCTTGCAATCTGCTTTCACCTGCATTGCATACAGTTTCAACTAAGTTGCAGTATCAGTATTTTTTTGCTATTAGGCTCATGCAGTTTTTCTTTTGGTCTTATTTTTATGGACTTACACTCGCAAAAGGTGGTATTGTCATTATGGTGGGTTCTCATGGAAAGCGACTGACACTGGGATGAGGATTCCTCTCCCTGCCCCTCACTTTTCTACTTCCTCTTTTTGTAGATTTTAGTTTGTATGAGAGGAAAACCAAGACTTAATGGATGACAAAGTAGATAATTGTCATCTAAACATGTGATAAGCATATCAATAATATACATGCACAGAGCTTAGCGTCAAATCAGAGTGTAATTTCTGCACCTGATCAGAGCATCCTCCAGCCAGCACTAATAACATCATAATGGGGAAAAACCTGCAGGGACTTTGAGCAGGTTCCTGTAAAAACTACATAATTACTATCAGAAAAGTATTATGAAGCAATCACCTGATGCATTAGAGAGGACCTCCAGAGGACTACACTTGTGAGACCCCTGCCACTTCAATTCCTTGGTGGCTACTGGGGAGGGTTTTCCCTTTTCCTTTCCCTATCTTCCCCTTCCCATGCCCATTCCCCTTCTCTTTCTCCTTCTCTCTCCTGTTTTGTTCTGGTTTTCCCCCGAAGTGACATTTAAGAGTCAATGTATGACATCAGCTATATACCCTGCAAATAGGGTTTTTTTGTGCATGTAAGCCTGTGTCAACACACTCTCTGCAATAAAAAGCATTGGCGTGAAGGAGGTATAAAGGTGAGAAAAATAAGAGAGGATGGATGAATCCACAAACCCCAGCCAGAGGTAGAGCATAAATATTCAACAAAGAAACTACAATACTTATATACTTGTAGAGGCCATGCTAAAAGAAAAGAGGAAGGACCTTGGAGCCCCACCAACACAGCCTGGGTGGTATTCAAGTACCTGAACAAGACCTGTATGAGATGCAAACATCCTGACTGACTGCCAGAAACAGAAGGAAGCTGTTGTAAACTTTGCTAAATCAGTTGACCCTGTGTGATATCTTAGGTATCTAATGACCTCCAGCATGGCTTTACGTGTGTATATTTAATTATGTGAAGTTCTTCTCATGTGACACAGACACATGACCCATACCAGCCAGGAGTACTGGGAGGCAGTAAAATCCCACAAGTTTCTTAACAATATATATCCATCTCAGTTTGGAGCTGATCACACAGATGAGAGTGCAGAACATGAATTTCCCTGTCATCATCAAGCCTTGTAGCACTTGAAAAAAATATTAGGAGGAAACTTTTTCTAGAATTTTATAACTACACTATGAAGCTGAATTTCTGGAAGCCCTTAAGTTATGAATCTCTATAGCTTCTTAACAAATCCCTTAATAAAGTCCAAGCTAATTTCTCAGTATAAGATAAAGTGAAAACATGGTTTACTTTCAAGACAAAGTTGATTTCAGGAAAGGATTTAACAAACAAGTTACAAGTGGGAGAGATTTCAGGATCTATTTTTCTCTTCACTGAATAATGATTATAATAAGGATCAAGGCAGGTGGATTCCCACTTCCCTCCTGCACTTTCATCTTTCTTTTTAGATTACATTTATGTGTAATTAATAACGTAAGTATAGGAAGATTCAAATTCAGATAGTCAAATCTATTAATTAATGTCATAATGACTAGAATTATATTGTCTTGCTGAAATCTGGAAGTTAAGTTTAACAATTAAGATGTAGACAACTGGTTAGGGAACACCATTGTATTGTTAAAAAAACAGGGAGCAATGTCAGCAGCGAGTGGTGTCTGTTGGGAGCAGAGTTTACACTGCAGATGATGCAGAAGGGCACTTGGGGAGGGTCAGCCCACTCTGTCAGACTACTGCCTGCTCTGCTCAGCCATGGGTTTAGGCTGCAGCCCTGGTGGTCATCCCTGCTAGCTGGTAGCTGTGCAAGCCTACCCAGCAACTTCAGGTTTCCAGGGAGTTAGAAAGGCTTATCAGGCAGTGCTTTGAGGTTGGAAGCATGGTAGTAGAGACCAGGCAGGGACTGCAATCTGCAGCAGACAGGAATCAGCCATCTAGCCAGGATACACTGGAACAAGAGAGTACACCCCCATCCTGGGTAGAGGAGAGTGGAAACTTCACCCGCACAAGACGTGCTTTGGTGGATTCACTCAGGCAGCAAGAGAACCTGCAGGAGCGCATTAACAGACTATGCTGTATTAGGGGGAGTAAAGAAGAAATTGAGTATTATTTGAGGCTTTGAAAGAAGAAATATTAGGGTCTTGTGGCACTGACCTCCAAGGACTATTGAAGTGCTTCAAAATGCAAGCAGAGAGCACCTTGAAGAATGAGGACTTCTGGTAAACAACAAGCTGAACATGAGTCAGCAGTGTGCCACTGCAGAAACAAAGGCTAATTGGATCCAGGGCTACATCCACAGTGGCATAACTAGAAGAGATAGATAAAAGATCATCCCACTCTACCCAGCTCTTGTCAGGCTTCACCTGGAGTACTGTGTCCCATTCTGGTCCCCACAATTCAAAAAATATGGCAACAAGCTAGACAGGGTCCAAAGGAAGGCCACAAAGATGATCAAAGGGATGGAGAACCTGTCCTGTGAGGAAGGATGGAAGAAGTTAGGTCTTTTCTCCATGGAGAAGAGAATGGGAACTCATCACAGTTTTCCAGTATTCAAAGGGTGGCTATAAAGATGATGGAGGCTGTCCCTTCATAAACAGCCACATAGAGAAGACAGGGGGAAATGGGTGCAGGCTGCACTGGGAGAGGTTTTATCTTGATATAATATGGAAATTTTTTACAGTGAGAACAATCAGTTACTGGAACAACCTCCACTGGGACATGGTAGCGTCACCATCCATGGAGGTTTTTAAAATGGTACTGGATAGGGTGCTAGATAATCTCATCTAGTCTCCCTTTCCCATGAAAGTATAGACCAGATGATTTTCTGAGGTGTCTTCCAACCTGGACTGTTATATGATTCTAAAAATGTCTTTCAGTCAGTAGTGCATGGACATATACTTCAAATAGACAACACACAAAAAAAACACGTTTACGCTTACTGGAATAAGACTAATAATGATGATTATAGTCACAAAGTAGAAAGTGAAAATGCTTCTTACCTATATTTCAGAAAAAATAATATATGTACTTTAACATTGAAGGATACAGAATATCCTTTATTCTGATTGCAATTAAGAATGGTAAGTTATTTTAAGTTGAAAGTATTTTTTTAAATTGTCTGAAACATGTACGGTGCAACACTTATTAGAATGTATAAAGGATTCAAGAGGCTAGATGCAAGTTTTAAAATGTTGGATAGCTTAATGAGGATGAGGCAGAGGCCCATTTTGTGAATTATTCGTAAAAGGATGAACAGGAATACTAAAGCAACTTCTGTACTGCATGTTAACATCCAGAGCAAAAATTATGGAAAAGTTAATGTGGAATGAAGCAGTAAAAATCTACAGAGGTTTAGAAATAGTATTGTTAAAAAATACGGCTTTGTGGAAATGGAGTCCTGTCAAACAAACTGGATCTAATATCTCCGATGCAGTTAGGTGTCTGTGGGAAATAAGCCAGTATATCTTAACTTGAACATATCCAGCACCCTGGAGAGTGTAGTAGAGCTCTAGACCTGTGACTGGGATGTAAAACAATACATGCAGGCTGACTTACAGAGACAGTTGATGAAATTTGTTTGTTCTTTGTTATATTTCAAAATGTTTTCACTGCCTGAAGTTGAGAACGATGTAAGGTCGGTGAGAATATAAAAAACATACATGTTTGTTGTGGTTTAACCCCAGTAGGGAGCTCAGCCCTACACAGCCACTTGCTCATTTCCCAGCAGTCAGATGGGAAAGAGAATCAGAAAAGTAGAAGTGAGAAAACTCATGGGTTGAGATAAAGGCAGTTTAAGAGCAAAAGAAAAGAGCATGCCTGCAAACAAAGCAAAAGAAGGAATTAATTCACTACTTCTCACTGTCAGGCAGGTGTTCAGCCAGGAGAGCAGGGGTTCATCATGCATAATGGTTACATGGGAAGACAAACAACATCACTCTGAAAGTCACTCCCTTCAACCTTTTTTTCCCCAGCTTTTATTGCTGAGCATGACATTATATGGTATGAGACATCACTTTGTTCAGTTGGGGTCAGCTGTTCTGGCTGTGTCCCCACCCAGCTTCCCGTGATCCCCCAGCCTACTTGCTGGTGGGGTGGGGTGAACGGCAGAAAAGACATCGACTCTGTGTAAGCACTGCTCAGCAATAATGAAAACAGCTCTGAATTATCAACACTGTTTCCATCACAAATCCAAAATATAGCCCCATACTAGCTACTATGAAGAAAATTAACTCTATTCCCAGACAAAACCAGTACAGTGTTCTTTCCTAGTTTTTTAGTGTTCTACATCATACCATGTTTTAATATAGAGATGAATTAGTTTGCATAATAATTTAGTTAACAGCAACATATTTTTACAATGGTAAAGAAATCAAAACACCTGTGACAGCAATATAGTGATAAAGGAGATTACTTTTCAGCAGCTCTGTATCTTCTCCACTGTGGTTCTATTCTGAGATGGAAAATATTTATCTCATAAGATTTTTTTGTTTATTTTCTGCATCTGATTTCCAGGTAGAAGAACTGGCATCTTCTAGAAGTTAAAATTTCTGCTAACATAGAACTAATGAAAACAGAAATGAGACACTAAACTATTCAGCAGAACTGACTAGTTTAAAAAAAGAAATAGATCTTTACTAGGTAAGGTAAATCAAATTATTTAATTCATTCCCTGTAATGGTCTTTACAACCACATCACACTTATAACACCAAGATAAAAGTGATTGCACCAGCAACATCTATAAAGATACCGTCCACTGAATTTCATTCCTAAAATGAGATCCAACAGTGGCTATGTCATATGTTTCCATTTTATTGAGTTATTATTATTCTGCTGAAAAATAAAGAAATCCTTCTGATATTTCATAAGGGAAATTAAATCAATTTATGCAAAGAATGTATTCTGCCTACATGTAATAAAAGAAGTTTTATTTTAACATCTCTTATAATAAGGGACAACACTAAAAGCTAGCTCTCTCCTATAACAAAAGTTCTCACTGATAACAATGTCTATTTGATTCTGCAAAGCTTTTTCCTTATGAGTGTGAGCTTTTTTCTTTTAATCTCTTGAATACATTATGACACTGAAAAATAAATGAGTTTCAGCTGTTACAACGTTTTTAGTTGCCATCTAGGTGTTCATTCTGATGTTGCTTATTGGGGTATAAATCTATGTTAAATAAAATAATGTGACTGATATGTGATTTCTTTTTGTCCCCAGATGTAGGTCAAAACTTTCTCCAGAATAGATTTTCTATATTATATTGCTCTTTCATTTGTAACTGAGCATTTGTTCTTGACCTGTTTTTAACAAACATACAATTTATTTGTGCTGATGTTTGATATATTATTAGTATCCAAACTGCTTTCTAGGAGTCAAAACTTATCTCCTGATAAATATTGATGAATATCATTTACAGTAAGATAGCCATGAAAGCCAAAGCCACTAAACACAGCCTCTGCATCATGATGAGTTTCATTGTCCCAGGTCATGGAATCACAATCCCACTTTCCTACAATGTAAAAATAAATACAACCTACTGCTTGATAAACTTGGCTCATATTGAACTAGATGCTTCAGCTCTTGATACTGCACACACTAATTAATGTCTTCACAGGAAGGGAGCAATTTGCCTTCTGAAATTTCCACTAGATAAGTAGAACACAGCTTTACTTACTGTTATCCAGGCTCTCCCTTTTAAAGCAAAGTAATACCTATTGTATTATCAAAGACTGACAAAAAACAAAACAAAACAAAACCAACAACTACCCTCCTCCCTAGAATTTCAGAGATTCCTAAATATTTTGTTAAATGTCTGTCATAAATTCAAGAATTAAATTATGAAAATATGTTCTTAATCTGCAGCCTAGTGGAAGGCATTGGTATCTAGGTTTCCTGTTTCTTGGTTTTTGCTTCTGTCTCTTAAAATACTGGCAAAGAGGTAAAAAAACATCACTAGTACCACCACGTATGCATTTAAGCAAGTGGGGATCTAAAAGAGGTAGTGAATAGTCTGTAAAGAAAGGACAGTTTAGCTTCTTGGGATCAAAAGACAAATTTAATTCAGAGACTGAGGAAAACAGATTCAGCTTCCCATATAAACCAATGCATGTTTTTTAAGCCAATATATGACTTAAGCAGAGGTATAAAAACTTTGTTAAGTTTGGGCCTGAAAATATACACCCCAACAGGTAACTGGAATCTAGGTTCTTTAGGATATTTTTCCCAAAGCTAATGCCCTTCAGTGAGTCTGGTAAAGGGGAAACCGATCTTGTAAGTGTTGTCTTCCAACACATAAATAAAATCAATTCTGCAGATTCTTTTTCATGATGAATACATTAAAAGAGAATAGAGACAATAGCTGAAACACTGATACTTTGATGATTCAGTATCCTTATACTGAGAAGTGAAAGTCTAATGAGCAAACATGCCATGTTTTACTAACCTTTAACTGGTAAATGTACATAAAAGTCAGTGGCTAATTTTCATGTCATAGATACCAAATGAAAACTTTGTGAAAAGTATGCTTGAGAGCTTTAAGAATATGGCATTAGTTTAAATCAGTGTTTGATTTACTGAGGAACTTCTTATCAATACAAACACTAATTTATTCTCTTGACAGAGTATGTAGAATGTTATTAAAATGTTTCAAGTTTTCCTTGGTGAATTTCTTCCATATTTATATAATTCAGAGAATGAGGAGAAAAAAAATTGAACATTAAATCACTATTGAGTTCACAGAACAATTGCTACCTTGCAGTACTTCAGACAGGCAGATAGATGAAAATGTTGCATAGGTTTGACAATGAAATATACCTTCCACTCAAGCTGAAAATCATTAAGACCCATATAATATTTCCTTTTGTGCTTATTAAAGTTATGAGCTTTTCACCCTTTCATTCCAATTCAAATTCCTAGAGTTTTGTACCACGGCATAAATAATCCTAATCATTATTGAATACAGAAAATAAACTCATAATAAATTCGTAATATAAAATAACTATTTTAAAATTATTAGCATCTTTGTAGTTGTTTGCATCCAGTTTTCTTAAAAATTCCAGAATAAGTCCCAAATCAAATATCTGTATGCAGGCAGTGGTTTGTAGATGTATATGCAGGTAACGTGAATACTAAGTGTAAAGGTAGATATCTAGCATAAAGATCTTTGACAAATTGGCAGAGTAGAGCAACCTTTCATCATGAACCATTTTTTAATGAATACACAAAACTAAGTACCAGTTTATTCAGCTTTTAATTCAGTGCAATTAATTACTTAACCAGTGTTTCAGTTAATTAGTTGATCAGGAAGAATTAGTCTAATGCACTCTCCATTTTCCTCTTTTTTATTTTTCTTTTATTTTCTATACTAAGGATTTTTTTTTATATTCTAACTGAAACTAATCATTATACCAAGTTAAATTTTGTACAGAATATTGAACAAGCATAGATTTTAATTTCTTGTTATAACATGACACCCTGGCAAACAACCTGGTTAATTTCCTTCTATATAATAATTATCTTTCCCTAAACTTGAAGTCAAGTTCCTGACTTACAGCTGACCAAATATTTTTATTTAAAGTTTCATACATCCTTAGCTAACAACTCTATTTTACTGTGAGAACTAGGATTTACATAGCTTAAGCTGTTTGACTAGGTTATATAGAAAGCCTAGGACAGAACAGGAAGAGATAGATATCCAACCATGATGATCAGTTATACCTGTAAAACCATTTTTTATGGATGATACATGGCTATTTAACAGATAAAATCAGAGACAGTCTTCTCCAGCTGTACATTTTCTGTATTAAAAAAAAAAATAGCAAGCTGCAGAAACATTAATCATGCACTGTCTTTTTCATATTCCCATCACTTTCACATAAGATGAATGTGGTGATTCACCTGTATGAATCTGTAATCTCTGCTTTTTTGCTGATTTCAGCTTGTCAAATAAATGCTTGCTTTCACAGTAACTTTGAGAGGAGAGAGAACAAGTAAGTTTTAAAAGCATTTCACGTGTCTGTAGAAGATGTTGTTTTCACATAGTACATAGAAACTACATGTGGCTCTGCTTGTTTTTTGTTTAGCTTTGAATGATAGAATGTCAGCTAGAAGAAAAGGACTTGAAATGTGATTCCTGTGACCGTGTTTATAGGAATCACCCTCCTGGTAAGTAGGTTGACATGAGATTATAGTCAAAGCTGTGATTCCCACGATCCATCTGTTTTTCTCCAGTCATTATTGTTCTCAGCACGTACAGGGCCTCTTCTTTCAAATTCTCTCTCCCACTCTTTTCTATATGCCACAAATCAAGCAGAAAGGGACTTCACCTAGGCAGTGCTAATGCTTTTGCCATCTTTCCTAATACCTTAAATCTAATGATTAGTCCAGAGCTGTGCTGATACTGGACTTTTCCATGAATTACACTATTTTAATGTGAATGCTACTATATAGAATAATGTAGAGGTATATAGAGAGAAGGGCTATATATATTTGGCTGTAAGTTTGATCAAGTATTAGTTACAAAACAACAGCAAAAATAGGTGTTTAACTTTACCCCTTTTATCAAGCCTGACTAATATATCTCCATACAGCCTACAGCATGATAGAAAGTTAATGTGTCATTTACCTTGCAGCACTGAATACTTGCTAGGCCAACACATCACAATGCTGCCACACAGCTGCCATTTTTGACATACTGATGATGTGTGTGCTCAAAGGTATGAAATTCTTGAGTTGCTACAAGCTGTTAGTGAACCAGTGCTGCTTCAACTTGATTTCTGATCTCTAACTTGCCAAACAATTCCATTATATTCAACAGAAATATTTTCTTTTTAAAGCAAATAAATGGTATAATATTATTGGACAAAACTTCCTACGATGTAATGGGCTCTTGGCTTAAGTATTTAAGATAATGTTTCACTGAAAGAAAATGTTAATGAAATAAGAATGTGATGGTGCAACTTGCTTACTATTTCTCTGAAGATATGAATTAAATATGTCTCATGTCATACCATACTGGATGACAGTAATATTAGTAATATTAACAACAGCAACAACAACAATAACCACACTAATATCACTCCAAATACCTAAAATGTTACTTATATGTAAAATATAGAAAAGATTAAAATTAAAGATATCCACAGGTGATAGCTATTGCTTTAACAATGCAACTAATGAAAAATGAGCTGTATCCTGGTGTAAAAATATTCCCTTATCCTCATCTCCCCTCCCCTACCTTGTGTTTCTCTCATCTCAGTTCTAGTTCTTTAATGATACATCAACTTCATGGTGCCTCAAACTACTTTCTGTTTGTTTGGGGGTTTTTGTGGTAAAAAAACCCATGCAAATTGACATTTAGGCTCAGTTAAGGCTACAACACGAGGATGTCTCATGCCATTTGAGATGCTGCTAAAGTGTACAGTACATGCACGGGTCCATCAGTTATATAAAACTGGAGGGGGACTGGAGTGATGATATTCTGTGCAATTGACAGTATCTGTCAACTGCATAGGGATATATCAGATATTCTTCATTATCTTCAATTACAGGAGATGCCTATAGCTATGCAAATGACACCTAGCACATTCTGCAAAATCAGGAACTGAATCTCATTCTTGAAGTCAGGACAAGATAAATATCACCTCTGATGTCTGGTAACTTCTTAAATCACAGTAATCCAAACATTGGGGGGCACAGGAAATGTAAGTACAGAAAGGTCAGTTATCATTCATGAAAGAAATGGGACATAAATTACTGAATAGAATCCATTTTAGGACACTAGCATAACAAACACAAAAAAAGAACATATACATAATAAAGGTGCTTAGGCCTGTCAAAAGCATGAACTGATGTGTACTGTTTCTATATCTGTTTCATATTTGGTGAAAACAAATTGGGTAAGAAGATGTAACAAAAAGTCACAGCCAGGTCAGAAATGGAAACAAAAGAGCAGAGGGAGATTTGTTTCAGTCTACCCTGGCTAAGGACATCTCAGGTGATTGATGCTATTATTTAAATGCCAGCATGTACCCCTCCCTTCCAGTAGAGGAGGGAGCCTACTTTTTATTCACTACTCACCACATTTCTCTGCTGCAGAAACAGCAGTCATACATAAAACATTATGAATGACAACATAATTAGGTTAAGTAAATTAGAATTCTAAAACTCAGTGTATGTTGTGTTTCTGCTTCAGCCTTCCCGCATGACAAGATAATTGATACCACAATATGGGGTCAGAGAAGACTTGGCTGAAAAACTAGCAGCAGTGTGGCAAACATTAAATTTCTCATTGAAAGTCATTTTGTCCATCTGCATATTATACTTTGTTCTTTTACTTCTTCCAGTTTTTCAGCTTCCACTCTAAGAGTCTAGACACCTGCATTCAGTAGTGCAGTGCTTCCCTTGCCTATGTTATACACACCAGTGACATCCCTTTCTTTCTCACTCTGCCTCTATATACACGTTCAGGGATTACAATAGCCTTTCACTACACTGGCAGCACTGCTTCACTGTGCTCCTCAAACATCTTCCATAGAGTCAATATGGCTTATGTCTTCAAATGGAAATGTATTAACATGTATATGTCTATACTAATATATGATTTGCTTGAATAAGAGAAGAATATCAGACTCTCCTGTGGAGTCCTTCTCCTTCAATAGTATTTGGTCTCCCTCCTTTTTTCTCGTATTATCAACATTTTTTTCAGTAGTAACTCATGTTACTTTGTGCCAATATCTGTGATACCCCACTGGAAACTCAAATCTGATGAAAAATCCTTGATTTTTCCTGGAGGAAAAATCCTGATGAAAATTACCTTTTCTAAATTTTCTGTTATGTCATTAAGAAAAGGGTCAAGTTATTTCATCTCTCTCTGTCTTTTTTTCTTTCCCATGCTTGTCTATATAGACTACATCACAAAAGATTACTCAGTACTATTTGTCCAAAAATCAGAACAGTCTGTGGTCAAAAGTACGTTTATTAGCCACAGTCCAGCAGCAGTACTAAAACATTCTGAAGAAACCTTCTCAGAATAAGTTTAAAAAACATGATACTTAAAGACCATTTCTGGTTTAAAGACTTAAACTTTTACCCAGTAGCAAAAATACAGTGCTGACAAAAGTCTCATTTCTAGAGCTTCATTGACTGTTGACAGTGGATTTGCATCACTGGTGAGGAAATGGTGGCATATCAAGAGAGAAATGCTTGTAAACAGACCATATGAGGGAAAAAGCAATACAGATGGATTTGGGGCCCCTTGTTTTCCACTTTCAGCAAAATAATGTGTTTGTATTCCTTACATATAGTGTCTAATTCATATATGTAGTAATAAAAATGCAATATAAAAATTAATATTGTACCATTATATTTTGTAAAATGTTCCTTATTCTCCTTCTGTGTATTTTACACCTTTCTAATATTTCTTGAAGTGACTTACCTTTCACTGGAGACCACATTTGAAATATATTTGATTCTGCATATTCTGGTTCAAATAATGCACTGATATAATGCAAATAATTAAATTATTTTATCCCTACATATGTAACTATGCTACAATTTAAGGTGATATTAGTCTATTATTAAATGGATAATTACCACTGATAAACATACTTTTGGAATTGTGTTAATCACAGTTAAAAATTATAAGATACAATAATTCTTTTTTTTTCTTCTGTCCTGACAATATTAGAAATGTAGGTTATTAAAATTAATTCAGATTCTTTCCTTATATTGTGAATTAACTAAAAGGCATTTATTCTTTAAAATTTTCAGTCAAAATGTTTCAGAAATCAGGACATAAAGGATCACCGGAGAAAAAAAAAATAATGTAAAAGGGATCATATAAAAGTTACTGACACTAACTTTATGAACTAATGAAGTTTTAAAGTTATATAAGAAAGTTAAAATCTACATATCGATAGTGTTTATCAGATAGCTGATGTTACCCCGAATAATCTGTCTAGGCTTTTTTCCTCTTCTCTTTCATTCTGAAACACTTTTGAACAAACTGCTATTACACAAATATTTATTTTGCCTCTGTCACTACTGAGGTCTGTTTCTTTCAATACAGTATCAGACAAAAAAGGTATGTTGACAAACTGCAAACGCTAACATATGATTGATATGTACTGTAGACTCCAGTTGACATGTTACTTATTTAAAAGTTCAGAAATTATTATACAAACTTTCTGTCTACTACCACCTCACAGTATCTTATTTATTCTAGTAAAACAGAAAAATAAAACTGTTGAGATTTCTAGAACTGACAACTGACTTGGTGCTCTGTCAGCAGCACACTGCATAGAAATGCTGGAGAAAATATCCAAAACTACTCTGTGACCTACAAAGAGTCATTGAAAGTGGTTTTGTTAGAGTAGATTGAATTTAGTGCAGTTTTGCCTGTAGGAGTATATAGTCAAAAATTACATTGGTTTCTGTCTCAAATGCAGGTTATCAGCTTATGAAACATCTTTTTTTTCATTATTTTTTTTTTCATTAATTGTTCTTTACTTACATAATGAGTAAAAAAATTGATAGTTTTGAGTATATGTATGGAAAAAAATAGTCTAACAGGCAATTAATCAAAAAATTATGCCACTGTATTTTTAAATTATCCTTAAATAAAAAAGGCAAAAGTAACTTTTTTCTTTAAACTTCTTTTGATAAAAAATAAGCAAACCCTCCCACAATTTCTTCATCACATGGCTGTTGTCAGAGAGTGTTGATAAAAAACTCCAGGAAAATTATGAATCTCTTCAATCAGAAAATGGATTAAAGCATAATAAGATTTTTAAGGATTTAAAATCTTAGCCAAAGACCACTGATTTATACCATTTACATGAATCAGAGTATCACACAGAATAAATTAATAGATTGAGAACACAAGTGAAAGAATACATTTAATAGTAGTTTGTGCATGCAAATGGCACTGAAACATAGGCTAGAAAAAAAAACTTTGTATGAACAGAAGCATTGCTATGTAGAACAACTGAAGTAAAGACAGACAGAGAAGACATCAGAATGACTGTAAGATGCCTAAATCCCTACCTCCAAAAAGGGAAAATTCCATTCTTATATATATCAGAATAGATTTATTAGTTGAATTAAGGATGTTTCAGTCATGGTATAAAAGACACCAAGAAGTCATATGGAACATAATTTATGATTTTCTATATTTTTTGTGGTCAAGAAACATGAATTCAGAGTGAAACAAATACAGACAAGAATGAGTAGAGTGGTGAGAGGAATGGAGACCCCTTTTTTACAAGAGAGGATTACAGGAGTTTTTGTTGTTTAGTCTAGTAAACCAAAATCTGAATGGAAAACAAAATCTGAATGCAATATGACAGCTTTCTATAAATATCTCAGGGACACAAGTTTCAGGAAAGGTAAAGAGATGTGTAAAATAAAGAAAATGTTGTCATGATAAAGAATAAATACAAAGTGGTTGTGAATAAATTTAGAAAAAAGTGAATTTTGGAGATGGGAACACAATCCATCTGATGGTAAGGTGATTGAGTTACACAACTCTGCAGATATTCGTAGTGGTAAAACAAAGATCACAGATAGTAGTGAATTCATAAAGACGGGAGAGGACTAAAGAAGTTAAGATCCATAGAACAATACAGAAAACAAACAAACCATCTAGAAACTATCCTGCTAGAGAAATAAGTCATAGAAGCCATAGTTTCTGAGAAAATTTCTTTGCAATGCCAAATCACTCCCTACCCACCTGATACATTAGAACCAGCATTTCAACTAAGCAGCCTTTAAGGCAGCTTCAGCTTGTCCAAGGACTTTGTGAGGTACTTGTTAGTTCTATTCAAAACACAGGGTAAAACTCATATATTCAGCAGAGTGAGACAGGTAGTGACTGTCAGACCATATGTCTGGGAAGATGGATACCTGCATTCAAGTCCTTCTGCAGTCATTTAAATTCACATTTCTCATATGCCAGGAGAAGTATCCTATCTGCCTCTATAGGGCACATTATAAAAGAACACTTGTTATCTTTCTTGAAGCCAGGCCATGAAACATGAGTTGTGAAGCTGAAAAGAGCAAGAAAAAAGTAACAATCCTCCTGCTTGTGCTTGAAAAATCAGAAGGGAAAGGGAGTAATGAAGTTTAAATACCCTGCTCTGTATGTTAGTTCTTTACTGTATCTAACAGCTCCATAATGTAATACACGTGAACAGCAGTCCCTGACTGACAAATGGCTGCAACTTGTAAATCAGTATAAATATAAGAGCCTTGAGACCTTAACTTATCTCTTTAACCTTAATAGCTATTTTTTTCAATTCAGAGCAATCTGAAAAACTCAGCTTGCATCTCACTTTATAGTTTTGTAAAATGGCTGCCAAAAATAAAGAGGGTACAATATTTTGAAACATTCTTTAGAGAAGCTTTTATTTCCTTAAACATCACTAAATCACTAGTGGTTCATTTTTTTATTGACTTAATATAAACTCTAGTATGAAAATACACATATCAGGTCCTCAGATAAAAAATAATCCATACTTTTTTGTTGCCACCAAGTCTCTATCACCTGTGTGTTTCTATTTTAAAAGTTACAAACAAATTATCTTGTTATCTTTGTCAGAATTACTCCCTGAGGCCCCTCTGTGTTGCTTGTATTTGTAAACCAGTATTAAAGCTTTTCATCAGTAACACATCTGTTTAAGACTGCTTAGCTCATTTATAAAAATGTCAAGTAGCTCTTGTTTGGCATCTTCTCATGTTCAATTTTGCATTGTCCACTGAGCTCTGTTTAGCCTTATAGAGCTTCCCACCCTTCGTTTCTTTACTAGCTATTTATTTTATTAGTTCTACTACATCTAAAAGCTTAAGTGTCTTGATTACATTGTTTACAGTAAGAAAATTGATTCATATATAATTTTGAATGAAAGAACAACCTTTTTATTTTTATTCCAGAAACCTGATTATATGCTCCTGCTGTCAAGTCCTACTCAGGACCAAAACTTCTAAAAAAATAAAGACAATATTTTAATTGCTATATTATAACTAGAAGGAGAAAAGAAAAACAGAGGGTTACCTCTGACTGAGGTTTGGGTTTTTTTTTTTCATTTTTGTGTGTGTCTGAGCAAACTAAACAGTTTGCCATTAATCTCCATTGTATTCTTCCTATAGAATAACTATTTGAGTTAAATCTTTTGTGGCTTTGCTATGGGGTTAGTTTTTATGTAGTTGGTTAAGTAAGCAGCCATATATTTTAAAAACACCCTTTTTTGTTCTATGCTTCATAAGAAAACTCAACAGACTATTTACTCCACTTTTGATGTACTACATAATTTAGTCTACTATTTAAGAGAGTTTTTCATTAATAATTAGACTGCCATTGCTTAGAAAGTAGTTTTTTCTTTATACACTACAGGATAAACAAAGTATATCATTACTCATCTATTCTCAGAATGTATTTTTGTTTAAAAAATAGAAATCCAGAAAATACCTGACATTTTATCAGCTAGGAGTAGAGTCTTGATAAGAAACCAGGAAAACCAAGCTACACAAAAAGGGAAAACTTGATGAAGAGAAATAGAGTGATAAACCAAGGAAAGATTAAAAAAACACACATACAATGAAATAGAAACATCACAGTACTTTGTTGCTAATTTCATTCAATGAGAAATGAGCAACTGCTCTTAGAAGTTCTAATAAATCACCTCCTTATATTGATGGCTTTGCTTCTACTAGGAAAGTACAAATTTCTCAAAACATTAACATAATCACTTGTGGCTGAAAGTTATGAGAATTCCCTACTATTTTGACCTTATTTGTGCCTTCACTACCTGAATACGTGTAATTTGTCCTTACTACCTGCATACATATAATTGCCGCGTGCCAGCAGGTTAACATTAATTAGTTTTCAGTTAGAGGCTGGTGAACCTAAGAGCCCTAAGATTAATCATTATGGCAATTTTTTTTTTTTTTTTTTTTTTTTTTTTTCCACCACATGGAAGCACATAGTCTTGAGAAGATTGAGAAGAGAATATTTATTAAGGAGAAACAAGGCATATTCAGATCCTGCATGGAAAAAAGACATGATAAAACGTAAGTACGGGAGAGGACCAGCCAAGTTTCTAAACCTCAACATTTCTAAATTGCAGTCTGTCTGCAGTTTCTACAAGACAGCAAAATGTTCCTTACATCTCACGTGACTGAAAATAAAATCCCATAATTGACTGATCACATGAAAATTAATTTTCCAGGAATAGAAACTCACAGTTGGGAGATTAACTACAGCAACTGCAGACGAAGTTCTACACAAGTTCTTACATTTCTCTCCGACTCATTTAAAGTACTGAAAGGTACCACCCTGGTCATAAGAAATTCAGTGATTAGTTAATGAGATCACAGAGTCCTAACATATAACAACTTCATTGGCATAGGTAAATAGGAGAGAAAAAATTACAGCAACAGATGATGTGATTACAAAACACATTATGCTGAGAGGTCCAGTTTTGGTTTCAGCTACAATATCAGAGGTCAGTAGTAACATGTTTAACCTAATAACTCTACAGATGTGACAGAAAAAAAAGTGATAAAATTGGGAAAACAGTGTATCCTGCACATTTATGGCTTTATTTTATTTGGATCTTATTTTAAAGAAAATTATTCAAATAATTCATACAATTCAGTTCGTTTCACTGAAGATCAAAATTACACTTTTGTAGTGATTGCTTTTCACAATGGTCTTTGAGCACTTACATAGTTTTCAAGGAAAAAAATATTGAATATTTATTCCGTACAGAAATGAAAAATTGAATAGAAACACAACTTTTATGTCAATCCATGAAAATGTTGACAAAAATTTTGTGTATTCTCAGGCTATTCCACTCAGGTCATGTCATGAGCATAATAAAGCTATAAAGATAAATAGCTAAGGAATATAAGTATTTATGTAATTTTTTGATAAGTTTAAAAGAATCATGATTAAAAAGTTGCTGTCTAATGAACTAGAAATTTTAAGGAACAAAACAAAATATTACTATTAATATAACTATATGGTTGACAAACATTTGTAGTATGTGTTTTGGCATTTTTCAAAATGAAATTCATTTCACTGTGGTGCTCCTGGGTGTTGTAGATTTTCAAAGAAATAAAATATTAGGTTTTTACATGCTGCAGTGCTATGTACTGGAGAATTGTCTTGACTTCTGGAAACATTTAATACTTTGTAAGAGATATTTTTATGTCTTTGCTTTATTTACTTTTAACATCATTCAGAGAAAGAAAAAAGCTGAATTTTAAAGGCTATTATAATTTGGCTGGGAAGAGAGGATTGTTACCTTGCTTTAGAATATCACACTGAACTAATTTCTCCATGTATTGCCATCTCAAAATTATTTTGCCAGGAACTTCAGGAGGAGGAACAAAAGGTTCAGCTTTAAAACTTTTGCAAGATGTCAGCTTCAGAGTACCTGCTTCTTGGGAAACCTATTTCTTTAAGGATTTCAGTTTTTATATTTATGATGCATCTTATGGGAAAGGGCAGTCACTCATGGACCAACTGATGCAAATTTAATGTAGAAGAGGCTAGACATCATCCTTTCCTGACTCCCATAATCAGAGGACCATGGAATGGTTTGGGTTGGAAGGGACCTTAAAGATCATCTAGTTCCAATCCCCCTGCCAGGGGCAGGGACACCTTCCACTAGACCAGGCTACTCAAAGCCCCATCCAACCTGGTGTGGAATAATTACTAAAATGACCAAAACACAGCATTGTTCACAAATTAAGGAAAGGTATAAAATAAAAAAAAATAATAATAAAAAAAAAACAAAAAAAAAAAAAACAAAACAAACAAACAAACAGCTAGGGAAAAATGCAACTGCAGCTGCTATGCGAAGAATCCACCACAACATCTGTGATTCCCAGGAAACACTGCTTACAAAACAACACAGGGAGCGAAGTGAGCTGGAGAGCTCACGGTCTCTCCCTGTCATGATATAGCAGGAATGGGAACAAGGTGGATCTCTCCCTGTGATGGTACAGCAGATACGGGAACAAAGTAATACTTCAGAACTGATAAGCTGCATATCAGCCACCCTGAGCCAACATCCTGTCAAATTTTGATGAAATGCTGTCCTTTGTGCAAACTTTTCTCATTATAATGTCATTATAATACCAAAAAACACCTCCATCCCAAAGGCTACAGGCCTCCAAGGTGCAACCACTCCTCTTTGAGTCTGTGCCCTGAATTTTTGTAATCTATACATTTAAATGTGGGGCAAGATAATTTTACTCCAATCATAATGAAGTTAGTTATGACTAGAGTGACTCACACTCCACCTTGAAGGTAAAAAATAGTATAAAAATAGCCCAAGGAAGAGGGTAAGGTGGGGGAAGTCACCATCATATGAAATTCTGGGACCAGTCAATGGGTTGAGCCTCTCTTTCCCTCCCCCATAGGGATGCCTTTGGGTAAGACTTAAGAACTTAGAAATCTTTCTAGAAAGTGTCTTTTCCATTTTTATAGCCTGTCTGTATTGTTATAACTTTGTTGTATGCTTTATATATACTCCTATTTGCACATGTTCATTTATGCAGTTTGCAGACAGTTTATTTATCACCGGCAATCATAAGAACCTCTATATCTGTCATTTAAATAAACTGTACCATTTAAGTAGCTAGTCTTTTCAGTTTCTCACTGGACACGACCAAAGAGTAGCCGTGTTAGTTTGTGAGCATGACCAGACTGAAGGTGCAGTCCACTATTAGTGTATCTGAATTGTAGCAGTTTAATATATTTAACTTGATCGGACTGATAGTGGTGAATTGGTTATCACTCAATTTTTCTGTCTTAACTATTTCATGTGACACCTGACCTTGAACACTTACAGGGAGGGGGCAGCCACCACTTCTCTGGACACCTATTTCAGTGCCTCACCACCCTCACAGTAAAGAATTTCTTCCTTACAGCTAATCAAATCTACCCTCTCGCAGTTTAAAGCCATTGCCCCTCATCCTATCACTCCATGCCCTTGTAAATAGTCTGTCTCCAGCTTTCTTGTAGGACCCCTTTAAGTACTGGAAGGCCACTATAAGGTGTCCCCGGAGCCTTCTGTGATCCAGGCTGAACAACCCCAACTCTCTCAGCGTATCCTCAAAAAGGAGACACTCCAGCCCCCTGATCATCTTTGTGGTCCTCCTCTGAATCTTCTTGATCATGTCCATGTCCTTCTTATGTTGGGGGCCCCATAGCTGGCCACAGTACTCCAGGTTGGCTCTCACAAGGACAAAGTAGAGTAGATAATCTTGGTGTTAAACTCTACATAGTCCTACTGACTTTGCATTAGATCAAACTATACACTAATTTTTATATCCTGAAAAGAAAAGGAGTTTTATCTGTAGATCAGAGTTCCTGTTGTCTATGTAGTATCCTGTTTCCGCCCCCCAGCACCTAGATTAGAGACTACAAGAATATCTGGAGGATGTACAGTCAAGTTAGCTACAGATTTATTGGTGAATTACAAATAGCCACTTTGAAAAAGAACCTAAAGCTTAGACGAAGTTTGTGTAAAAGTACATATACTTTTTTTTCTGGACCTCCTCCAGTAATATCGAAAAGAGTTGTGAAAGAGGGCTTTAGCAAGAGGACATACTTTTTCTTATATTACAGATAAAAAAATAGAAATATTGCATAAGAGTAAACTAAAGACAAAATAAATACTGTATAACAAAACTGGAGCAGAAGCACTAAACTTTGTTTATGTTTTTTGTAAGAGGAGGTGGGAATAGAAAGAGATAAATCTTGAATTTTGAATTGGGAGACAGAGTGTATGACATTCACATCAGACTGTATTTCCTTAATATGTTCACAACAATCAGATTTAGACTTCTGATAACCACAGAAGCTTCTTTTGTCTCTGAAAACCTCTCATGACTATTTGCCACAAATGCAACTGGGTTATTTTAATAGAAAGTGTGAGAAGCATATTATATATAATAAATTGAAGCCTATACACCCTACATGAAAAAATAGCTGAGAACAGATATATCCTCCTGTTTAAGTGAATCCTGTTCAGTGATTCCTTAGAGCCTTATACAACAATGTGGGAAGCATATGACTTTGCTGTTGGGAAAACACATAGGTATCATAATTTAATTACTAGTTCTGGGAGAGCATTAATTCCTGTGTCAGAGCACCCTTTGAGAAATATAGGACTTTACAGTATTTTCATGGGTTAGCTGCTGCTGAAGTGATTGTAGATTGGCTCAACCCCAAAATCTCATTAGCTATGATGTTCTTACCACTCTAGCCAGGACAATGAATGAACATTATATAATACTGATTCAATTTTAAATTATTTTTATAACATTGTTAATTAAAAAACTCATGAAATTCATGAGACTTGCATTGTACTTTCAAGGTTATTCATAACATTATGTCTTTTTAATATCATCTGTTTTTTTTTTTTTAAAAAAATATAGAAAGTTTAATAGAAGTTTATTAAAATAGCTTCTCAAACAACTTATGAAATTATGACACAATATAGAACTTTATTTTTTAAGAATTCCATTAAAAGCTTTTTCATACTCTTTTGTTGCCAATTCATTATTTTTTTTTTTCACTTTTTGCTGTTAGTTAAGAGCACAATAATTCCATAGCTTTTAACTGAAGTTAAAAAGATGCTTTTTAGTTGCTCCATACTGAGCTATTTTTTAAAAAGTCAGTTACCAGTACTTTTCAAATAGAAAAATATAAAACTTTCTGAAGTTAAACTAAAGAAGAAGTCACTAACAAACTCAGATGGATCTATCCAGAATTTTTAAGTTTACCAGAAGTTTAATTTATTATCAGAAACTTTCAGATGTTCATTTCATTCCTCTTTTCATCATTCCTTCCCTTTTTTTGCTTACAGCTTCTTAAGAGCTGCATTCTGGAAGCCTTTTGCTTGTACAAATGTCATGTTATTAACGTTATTATTTTGTGTTGGTGATACACAGATAACCTACTTGTTTATGTTTACTTCTATAGGACTATATGAGGTCATCTTGCATTCTCTTTAGTCAGAGAAAGAAAAGAAAAAGGAAATTTTCTTTGCATGATTCATTTGTCAAAAAATAGGTGTATACTTTATATAAGACAAATTACAAACACCCTGAAGTTGTATGTTCTGTCCTTTGACTGTAAAGGCAGAATTGGATTACTAGAACAGATTCACATGTGTGCACTAAGATTGATTATTTATATCATCATGTCTTCCACCTCTATGCTCGACTCTGTTGACTCCTCAGACAGAAAAAAAGCACAATAAATTCTTCAAACCTAATCCTACAACTTGGGGTCTTTGGACAAAATGTATCATTGAAGAGACAGTGTTGATCTGCACTAGGAATGACAGGGGAGAGAGACATATAACAGCAGTGCTGTTGATGAGCAAAGTGCCTGGAGTGATGTGACAGGAAGGCATCACAGAATTAACAGAATGGAGCTTAAACAGGGTCACCTCCAGCACGTACATGTAAGCAGGGAAGTACCACTCTGAAGCGCATGTACGCTAGGGCATGCAGCAAAGGGAATGAAGATGGTGAGTTAGAGATCTGTGTGCTGTTGCATGGCTACAATCTTGTTAGGCTCAGGCAGAAGTGATGGGATGGTTCACATGACTAGAGTGTTGTAATGGAGGGATACAAGATTCTTAGGAAAATCTAGCCAGGAAGATGGGGAGGGGGAGTTGCCCATTATGTGAGAGAGCAGCTGGAGTACATGGAATTCTGTCTGGGGATGGAGGGTGAGCTGAGAACTTATGATTAATTATCAAGGAGCAGACCAATATAAGTGACAGCATAGCAGGTGTCTGCTATAGGCCACCTGACCAAGAAGTCGATGAGGCCTTCTACAGACAAGTAGGAGCAGCCTCACATCTGCAGGTCCTGGTCCTCCTGGGTGACTTTAACCACCCCTATGTCTGCTGGAAGGACAACACAATGGGGCATAAACAATCCAGGAGGTTGCTGGAAGACATCAATGACAACTTCCTGACCCAAGTGATAGAGGACCCAATGAAGAGGAGTGCTCTACTGGACCTTATGCTCAGCAACAAGTAGAGTCTTACTGGGGATGTGAAGGTCAAAGGCAGCCTTCACTGCAGTCACCATGAGATAGTGGAGTTCAGGACCCAGAGAGGAGAGAGAAGGCAAAAAACAAGCTCACAGCCCTGGACTTCAGGAGAGCAGACTTTGGCCTCTTCAAAGCCTAAGCATATGAAAAAAAGTATACAGAAGGTGGAAGCAGGAACATGTAACCTAGGAGGAATACAGAGATGCTGTCCAAGTATGCAGAGATGAGGTTAGGAAAGTCAAGTCAAAGTCTGCCTGGAACTTAATATTGCTTCAAGTACGTAGGAGACAAAAGGAAGACTAGGGAAATTAGACCTGCTGCTGAATGGAGCAAAGGCCTTGGTGACACGGGAGATGGAAAAAGCAGAAGTAATGAATGCTTTCTTTGCCTCAGTTTTTATTAGGAAGACTGCCCTTTCGGAATCTCATGCCCCAGAGACCAGGGGGAAAGCCTTGAGCAAGGAAGATGTACCCTTGGTGAAAAAAGATCAAATTAGGAAATACTTAAGTAAACTGGACATACATAAGTCCATTCACCCTGGTGGGATGCACCCAAATGTACTGAGTGGGCTGACTGATGTCTTTGTAAAGCACTTTCAAATAGCCTTGGAATGATCATGCCAGTTGAGAGAATTGCCCAATGACTGAGGAAAGCAAGTCTCACTCCTGTGTTCAAGAAGGGTGAGAAGGAGGACCCAGGCAACTACAGGCCACTCAGCCTCACCTTGATCCCTGGAAAGGTGATAGAGCAGCTAATCCTGGAAACCATTTCCAGGCACATGAAGGACAAGAAAGTCATCAAGAGTACTCAGCATGGATTTGCTAAGGGGAAGTCATACTTAATCAACTTGATAAACTTCTACAATGAAATCTATGTTCTCAGTCAGAGAAACTGCAGTGACAGATCATAGGGTATGTGGTCTAGGTTTTGAGTCTAATTTCTGTGATATGGGATGTTTTGAGTCACTGAGGATATATTTCATAACACAAAGATTTTATCTGTCTTAAATAATCACTCAGTTTGAGAAAATTCAAGTACCTATCAGAGCTTTATCCTCATCTTTGTCTGATCATTATTGACATTTATCTGCTTTATAATCTGCAATTTTGGATATTTACTTTTGTTGTTTTTTCTTCTCCACCCTCCCCCACTTTTTATATTATTTTATACGCTCTTATGGGTATTGAATATCATTGTTATTCATTATCATACAGGCCTTTGTCTAGACAAAGAAAATTGTCTTTGCCTGTAGTATCTAGAACATATAACTATCAAAAAAGCAGATATCGAAGGTAAGGAGGTTACTTGTTTCATGGAATATGCCTTATACTGCCCCTTTAATGGATACATACACAAGTCACCTTGGAGAGCTAGTCAAAAGCAATGAATTTTGAGGAGGAATTTGGAGAACAGGAATGGGATATTCAGGCAATTTTGAGATGGGTGTTTGGGGATGAAATGACTTAAGCATTTTGTTTTATGAGCAGTGCTAGGTGATAGGCTTAACAGCAAAGGCGCAGGCGGCAGAAATTCCTTATCACATTTTTGTTTTCTTTAATTCTACCTTGCAAGCTTTCATATAAGTCTTAACTTCGATAAATCAATCACAGGCTGAACAACTGGCCAGACAACATTAGAGTGTTTGGAGACCTTCCAGTGTTTGGTAAATACAGAAAGAAGTGTTGAGTTATTGCTGGAAGGAAACAAAGAAAAAATAACAAAATTCAAGCTTAGTGCTAAATATGAGATACTGTCAGGAGCTCAGATCTGAGCAATCAAAACAGTGAGCTGAAGTACAAAGTTGATGTAAAGTATGATATGATTGTAGGAGGAATATGCTGTGGATCAGAGGAGTTGATTGGAATATTAAATTCTTTTTAATGGCCTGATAGCCACAAGGAGAAATCAGAAAAAAAAAAAAAAAAAAAAAAAAAAAAGACTTGCAAGGGTTAATTCTGTAAGCAAGATTTGGGTGCTTTTGTGATTTTTTTTTTTTTTTTGCCACCACTTGATGAATTAATTTTAATATATAATAAAATATTTAATGTTTAATTTACTTTTGTATATACATTGAGGGCTATTGAACCCTTATCAAAGTTTGGTTATACTAAGATTTGGTTCTGGGAAAAATTAAGCCACATGTAAAAATATTATAGAAGCATATGTTGCCAATATTTTAACAAAGAATCTCATTAAAATATTTCTTGATAAAAACTGAAATCTTCAATAAGTTAAAGAATATATTCTCTAAGTGCATGAAATGTGGGCTTTGACAGGAAGCAAAATTGTAAAATAGTAATATGTTAATTGAAAATATTTATTTGTAATTTTAAAAGAAAAAAAAGTATGTTCCAAATCGATAAAATACAATTATCTAAAATGTTGTGGGTGTTTTCACATTAAAGAGATAGTAAATTATTATTTACAAATATGTCTTTCCAGCTGTAAACTCCTAGAACACTTCAATCAGTGGCCTGCATTTTGTCTATGTATTTATACAATGCAGGACTCATCTGAATGAATATAAATGTCTATATCTCACCTAGACTCCCTAAACTCCCTTTACAAACAGTTGAGATAAATAGACATTTCTAGAACATAGGTCATTTGAAACTAGACTCCTAAAACAGGTCAGATTAATTGTGACTTAAAATAATATTTACTTACAAAGCCTCACAACTTATTATTCTTGAAACACATGAATCCTTATTGATGCAGTTCATATCTTCATTTTTCCATGCAACTTCTCTAATTTTAACGAAGAATTAAAGTATACAATGCTTCTAATATAACCTTGTACTACTGATCTCAGGGGCAGGTAGGAATGAAACATTATTACTTGGCAACATATAGTACTTGGTACAAACCAGTATGTTTAGAAGTTAAAACAAAACAAAACCAAACCAAACCTTTTTTTTTTTTTTTTTAATGTGTCCCATGTACGATGTTTGTGCCAGAAGTGATTTAATATGTAAGATGGAGATAGATCTATTAAAAAAAAAAACATAAACAAACAAAAAACAGGAAAAAAAAACAAAACAAACAAAAAAAAAAACAAACAAACAAACAAAAAAAAACACAGCACAAGCAAACTGAAAAATCACTTCACTTTCTCCCTTCAGATTTGTGGCTGCAGTCATAATTTACTTGTAGCCTAATAATACTATGTGCTTCATCTAACTAGTACACTGTTTTTCAGCTACTTTCATTTGCCTTGAGCAATTGGAAAAGTTTATCAGAAATTGACATTTATGTAGTCAAGTGTTTCACATGGGTAATTATATATCATCTAAGAAAAAACAATGTGTCAATGGTACCTGATGTCACATAACAGTACACATACTATTCAGAATATAATAAGCAACATTTGTAGTTGTCTTTTATACATGGGGTTTCACAAGAGTTAAATGAAAGTAAGGCTACTTTCCTAACTTTGGTTAATAATTGTTATTTCACCTTGTTTGGATTGTGAAGTACCTTAAAACCTTTATTCATTGTTTTAGAAATTTATCCAAGGTTTTAGAAATTGTGTAAGTAATGGAGCCTTAGCTCCTTACTGGTTCAGGTATTCAAGACTCCATATTCCAAGTTATTAAGTGCTGAATCTTTCAAATGAATGTTCAAATTAGAAGAGGTTTAAAAACAGAGTTGGGCAGAGTTCTTAATTATGTTTCTGAGGAGTCCTGATCCATATTTGTTTTAGTAAGCTCATGCAATATTTCACTCATTGAGATTTTATCTGATGCAGTGCTTTCAAAGCCAATATGCTAACAGTGATCGTATTTGATTGAGACCTTTGCCTCTAACAGACTGTGTCACAGTTCACTGAGGAATCATCCATGAGTCTAGATCTCTCTCTTCATTTCAGTTTGACATTTGAAATAACTAACAGCTAAGTTACGTCCTACCAAAGTACATAGGGATAAATCCAGAACACTATACTAATCATTCCACAATTCTTAGCATTGCTCTGAGGAGGCAATGAAAACTAGATCAAAGAAAGTCATGTCATATAATGCAAGAGTAAAAAATGAAAGAAAGAGGCTACAGAAATTCCCAGTAGCAAAAGTGTTACTATAGTAGCATGACAAAATAATAAGAATAAAATATCAAAGTTACTATCTTTGGGGAAAACCTGAAGCAAGAACAAATTTCCTTCAAGGTCTCATATGATCTCAAAGACCTTACAGGAATAAGAATGGAAGGCTACATGTACTGAATAGATATGTGCAAAACTAAAGATGGGGAGTGCAGGGAAGTGTAATTCATTTTTTATCTTTTAAAATGTTTCATTAATATATTTTTTCTGTACAAGTAGTTAAAATAAAAAATATATTGTTTATATTTGTTTAAATAGTCTGATTTTTTTTTTCTTTTATTCTATCCACATGCTATACTTCATTAAGTTGTCATGGTTTGAGCCTGGTCATCAGCAAAACACCATGCAGCCACTCACTCCTCCCTTCTCTTCCAAGGATAAGGGACAAATAAGCCAGGCTTGGGATTTGATATTGGACTGGGAGGGGCAGATCACCCATTATGGTCACGAGCAAAAGGCAGACTCTTTAGAAGAAAAAAAGAACGTAGATTTATTACAGACACTAACACCACTTAACACAGTAGGACAGTGAGAAGCATTGCCACATCTTGAGAACACCTTCCCCCCACCCCTCCCTTCTTCCCGGGCTCAGTTCTGCTCCCAGTATCTCAACCTCCTCCCCTCAATGGCACAGGGGGCAGGGAATGGGGGGTGCAGTCAGTGCTGCTGCTTCTTCCATCTTCGGTGAGGGGAGCTTCTGGAACTTCTTCCCCTTGCTCCATCACGGTCCCCCTCTCACAGGAGACAGTCCTCCACAAACTTTCTCCGATGTGAGTCCCTCCCACAGCCCACAGTCTTTCCTTATACTTCTCTGACATGTGTCACCAACTTTCTCTGACTGTATTCCCTCCCATGGGCTGCAGCCCTTCCCTTGCTGCTCCAGCATGGGACACCCCCGCATGCTGCAATCCTCCCAGTGCTGAACTACTACAGCGGGGTCTACCTTTTGCCACAAGACCCCGGCCTTCTTCAGGCACAGACACCTTGATCATCCATGCAAAAACACAGGCCATAAATCAGTGTCTGCTACACTGTAGATCTTCGGGGGGGGGGGGGCACCCTGCTGTCTCACCACAGGAAAGTGGCTGTTCTCTGCTCCGGCACACCTCCCCCCTCCTTTCTTCCTCCATTCCTCCACTGACTTTGCTGTTCACACAGATGCCGCAACTACTCCTCCTCACAAGTCCTACTCCCCCTCATCACGTCCCTTCTTAAATATGTTATTGCAGAGGTACAGCGGATTGGCTCAGTTTTCTTGCAGAGGTGAAGCTGACTTGGAGCTGGGGGAGCTTTGAGAAGCTTCTCACAGGGGCCACCCCTATAGCCCCCTCCCCTGCTACCAAAAAACCCCACAGTCACTCAAACCCAGGACATGTGTAGTGCAAGTCCTTTAGTGTTCATTGCATAATATCAATTCTTATTTTACCTAGTAATTTTATCTGAATTTGGTATAATATCTTGTTAATACTTCTTTGCAGATGAAAGTATTAGCACGGTGATGATTTAACAACAAATCAAAATTTATTAATAACTAATAGTACTTGATCGTTAATCAGTTTAAATACATACAAAATAATTCACGAAAATGTTGTAATTAAAATGGTGACTTATCTACAGATTCTAAGATGACAAGATTCACTCCAACGTACTATATGATATCTTAAATCAATACATATATATATATATGCACACATACACAAAGACAAAAACATGCAAACACACAGACACACATGACAAAGTATTTGGATCCAATAAAATAAATTATATACCCACACACCAATAGGCAGAGAAGGACTAAGAGAAAGAGTAAGAGAAGCTAGGTCTAAAAGTTCCCTCCTCCAGTTAAGAGCAAATACTCACAATGCCTTAGCATTTGCCCTGGCCTTTCATCAGCTCTGACAGCAGACGACACCTTAAGGTTTTGATACCTGAGAGGTGTCCCAGCTCAGGGGAGTTGCTGATCACAGGCCTGCTGCAATCAAGGAGAGCTCCAAGGGTCTCACTTGGAGTAGCAATTTATAGGGCCCAAGATAACTGACTTTTATCATTTGTTTTTGCTCAGGCCCAGCTTGAACAATGAACTACTCTGCTATCTTCCAGCAGTTGCACAAGAATTTGATGAAGGTTCAACTGTTATTGTTCTCATTTGATCACATCACTGGTACAGGTGTGACAGACCTTTAGGAGATGATGGACTGTGATAACCATTTCTGAGGGAGGGGCAGGAGCCAGGCTCATTAACGTTCTGATTAGCTGCCATTAGCAGTCCTTATCTCTCCAGGTGGACATACATCCCGGGGGAAATGGGTGGAATCACACTTAGCACCAAGCTGCCCAGGGGGTGAGGACTGTACCAACACATACTTCAAGATTATTAAATTGTCCTCTTACTGCAGGAAAAGGTATGCATTTTCCTATTACATAATTTATACATAATGTGATTTAGAGTGCCATCAAATATCTCATGTCAAATTTGTCTAGGAGTCATGATCTGCCTATTACTTTCCCACTACTTCATGGAGGTAATGGCCAGGAGTATATCTAAAGTTAAAGAAATGTGTTTTCTTTGGCATGGCAATATGGCTCCACTGACCAAGAAACACAGAAATACATATAATATTTTCCAAGTATTTAATTGAATAAGGAAGCACTAAGATGGTTATGAGAGATATTCATCAGATAGCTAGAACAAATACCAAGAGTGCCTATCAACTGCATATCTGAACAAGCTTGATAATTCTATTTGACAATATTTTCTCTTACAGGAATATTTTATTATATCTCTTTGTTTAAATAGTAAAAGTTTTGCTTTAAGAAACCAGATGAATGCAGATGACTTCCATGTAGCAGGACAAAAACTTTTTTCATATGGTAAGTTCTTAGCTGGCCTAACATTTTTGCATACATAAATAATAGATTTTATTCAGAAAATGTCTTAAAATATCAATTAATGAAACATGAGGGGAAAGCTAGTGCTACTTAAGAGAGTGATTCTGAAAAAACACCATAATTCATGCATCAGGAAGTTTTTCACATGTCATGCCCATTCTCTACCATAGCAAAAACTATGTCAAAGAATGACTATTGTATATCATGTAGGGGTCTTCTTAAATACAGATTGCACAAAAAAGAACACAAAGCCAAAATTAAGGGTGAAAAGAAAGAAAAGGGTGAAAATAGAAGGAAAGAATTAAATTCTCTACGCAAAGTTGTTTCTTTTTACTCTCCTTACTTCAGACTATGTGCAGTATTCTTACATGTTTTGTATTGAATATGAACCAGCAATGTGCACTCACAGCCCAGAAATCCAACTATATGCTGAGCTGCATCAACAGAAGTGTGGCCAGCAGGTTGAGGGAGGTGATTCTCCTCTCTCTCTGCTTTGTCCTTGTGAGAGCCAACCTGGAGTACTGTGGCCAGCTATGGGGCCCCCAACATAAGGACATGGACATGATCAAGAAGATTCAGAGGAGGACCACAAAGATGATCAGGGGGCTGGAGTGTCTCCTTTTTGAGGATATGCTGAGAGAGTTGGGGTTGTTCAGCCTGGATCACAGAAGGCTCCGGGGACACCTTATAGTGGCCTTCCAGTACTTAAAGGGGTCCTACAAGAAAGCTGGAGACAGACTATTTACAAGGGCATGGAGTGATAGGATGAGGGGCAATGGCTTTAAACTGCGAGAGGGTAGATTTGATTTGCTGTAAGGAAGAAATTCTTTACTGTGAGGGTGGTGAGGCACTGAAATAGGTGTCCAGAGAAGTGGTGGCTGCCCCCTCCCTGTAAGTGCTCAAGGCCAGGTTGGACTGTGCTTTGAGCAACCTGGTCTAGTGGAAGGTGTCCCTGCCCATGGCAGCGGGGTTGGAACTAGATGATCTTTAAGGTCCCTTCCAACCCAAACCATTCCATGGTTCTATGATTCTGTGATTTTTATGCCTATATTTAGCTAAATTCAGTAAAACTAATTTCTATGTACCTTTAGACCAGCAAAACAAACAATTTTTTTTTTTTTTTTTAAACAGGGTTTTGATTATTTGTGTCACCCCCTGCCTCCCAGCTACAGACACCTAACATAAATAGGATAAATTTGCTTTAGAAGTTCCTGTGTCTCTCTATTACCTATGGAAGAACCTGAAAGAAGTGAGTCTCACTACTAATACACAGAAAATTTAGTTCTGTGCTTTGTCTTCAACAGGTGACAGCCCTGCATCTCTTTATCATCCTGGGTAAAATTATTAGCTTTTTTTGCTAAGTAGTCCTTTTGGTCTAAGGAAACCAGATGCTCCCCTGCTTCCCGCCCCCCCCCCCCCCCCCCCCCCCCCCCCCTCAGGAAACATTGCACCTGAGGGTTGGGACATGGCCTGTGCTTGTTGGGACATGCCCTGTGTTTCGTTAAGACCTGCCGTTTACCTGATAACATGGGAGTTGCTAGGGGATAGTCAGCTCCGGGGGCTTGGGGTGGGGGATATTTTAAGGATTTCTCGGAACTAATTGTAATAGTCCCTCCCTATTCCCGGAATTGTGATACATATGTAACTTTCTACGTAATAAAAAGGAGCCTCTTTTGGCTCCAAGGCCCGTGCCATGCATTTGGAGGAGATGATTCCCCCGTGCGCCCAGTGCTGAATAAGCATACCTACTTTATAACCTTACTGGTTCTAAAGTCATGATTCCGTGCCTCACTTTCAACTCCAACATTCTTACCTTGAAGTTACTTTTTAACAGAGACATTATTGGTACTTCATTCAAGAAGTTTCAGATTCAACAGTTTTGTAATTTTCCAGTGAAGAAGAAATTCCTGTAAAGTCTCTTATTTTCCTTAGCGCTTTCCTTAGTTTTTATGTGCATGTGTGTACATATGCATAACATTTTGTCTGTTCATTTCCATAAATGCATGCTATTATGAATCTTGGCTCAAATAAGGTAAAAATAAATAAATGTACTAGCACTTGTAACAAAAGCTAATAGAGTTTAAAATGGATTTATGATCCTATAGTTTTTGTTCCAATCTCATCCTCCAGTTTCATTTTTCCTCTCTTAACATCAAGGACTTGTCACCTTTTGAAGTGATCATTTACCATGATTTACCACTCAGTATAAATCACAGTGTTTTAAGTTTATTTGATTTCTGTGTAAAAGACAAAATGTGGTAACAACTTTATCTGTGGAAAATGGTTTCCTACATGTTGATAAGCATTAACTTCTGTCATAAGTTTCACTCATCATGACACTTTGAAAGGCGACTCTACAATTATGAGTGGATTAAATAATGTACTGCCAGATAATGTCACCTAGTCCTCAGTAAATATTTCTGTAGTTTTTCTCTGAAATAAAGTATTTCAGATACCACTTTTAATTTTTTTCCTACTATTTTGTAAAGAGGAAGGACCTTAATAGATTCTCTATACAGCTAAGCTGTGTTTACATTTTACAAGTTTATTATAAAATGGAAACTTTTTGTTCTCATTAGCTAAAACAACCTTTGCCATTTTACTTATAACTTGGCTTTTAAAACACTGACAGGATACCAGACTACATTTATAAAGCATGTCTGGAAGCAATATATTTGTTCTCCTTAACTGAAATCCATTCACCTCGTAAGTATGAGCTCATGAAGGATAAATGACCCAGAAGATAAGGTCATTTGCATTAGCAAAGAAAGTAACTGGACTCACAAAGATTTAAACAAAAGTGAAAGCACATTTATTGTCTTAACTCATCCAAATAAATGAAAAAATCTAATGATTTGTTCTCCTCTGTTGCATGTGTTTACATGTAACCAATCTACACTCTATGGACATTTATTTTTGTTTAACTCTTATTTATTCCCTGATGAACAAATATAAGATTATACTTTTTGCTATACACAGACAGTTTTTATTGAAACTGAAAAAGAGTTATGTGCATAAATTTAAGCAAGATAATTTGACATCCAAAGGAGTTTTGCAAATTTTCCCTAGTTGCTTGCTAGCTCAGTACATACAGCAAAGGTCAGCTTTCCTTCTTTTAGTTAGTTTTCACTTTCCAGGAAAGATGTGGGCAGTTTCTCCTTTCTATCAGCTATGTATGTATAATGTATTTCTCTTCACATGTTCCTCAAAGCTTGGTTTTGTCCCTTCAACTCCTCTCTCTAAATTCATACCTTATTTATCTTCCACCTTCACTCTTTTCTATGTATTTCTTGTTTTTCTTTTGATAATTCATTTTTATTTTGGCTTAAAATATATTCTTACCATTACTTTTTTTTTTTTTTTTTTTTTTTTTTTTTTTTTTTTTAATGATCCAAGTTTTACCACTCCCTTAAAGATCTTTTTCTCCTTCCATACACCCACAACACATGGCTAATCCTGCCTATTTCCAGTCCATTTTGAGTTCTCTTTTTCACCCCCTACATCTTCTATAAATTGAGAAGTTACTAAGAGAGAATTTTTAGTTTATTGATGAAGTTCAGTGAAAGGAAGCTTGTAAGCAGATACATATACTGACCTAATCCCTCAGCACGAGGTGAATTATTAACCTGAAGACATATAATTCCTATCATGTCACATATATATTTCTTATTTCTCAGTTTCAAAGACCTGAATTTGTCTTTAATTTATCTGTTCAAATTCTAGTTGGAGCAATAGTACATTTTCACATTGGTTCTAATATACAGAGCTGCTTCTCTCACTCTGCCATAAATTAGATCTCTAGCCTGAACTGCTCATTTAGACTCTTTTATAACTAGTAATACCATCAGAAGAGGATTATGCAGAGCTATCTGAGACTCCTTTCTCAAAGGGAAAACTGCCGTCCTCTAAGAGTGCCTATCTTGTCTGCACAGAAAGGCAAACTTGATGATTAGCTGATTAGATTAACTGATTTTCATCTTTAGTGTTATGTTCCTCATGTCCCTTCCTTGTACAGGTATCAATTAAAAGAAAACAAAACTAAACAAATAAACAAACAAAGAAAGAAAAGCTAGGCAAAAAAACCCAAACAGAAATATTGAAGAAATACCTTCTAAATTTTCAAACTAACAATACAATGAAACTGATGAAAAAACATTTAGGAACAAAGGTACACTGATATAGTGTACTGACATCATGCAAGATGATGGTTACCCTTCAGCAAAAGGGAATTAATACAAAACCATCCCTTATTTCCTTAGCTCCCTTCTTGATTTCCCTCAGATAAATCTACATCCTGTTTTGATAAGCTCTTTTCTGTCATAATTACATGAATGAATCAGCAGAATGATACTTCTGTAAACAAATATTTTATTTATAAATTGATTACTCTACAGGTGTAGATACCATCAGGGAACTTGCCAGTCTTCTTCCTTGATCAATCAAAACATTCTTAATGAGCTATTAATGTTCTCTCCAATTATATTAATGTGAACCACTCAAGCAGACTGTGTACCCGTGGTAAACACAGCATAGTGAAGAAGACTATTCAAAGCTCACAGTTATAGGGACCAATACTGGCTTTGCAAATCCCTGACCCAACAACTATCAACACCAATCAGACTGTTTAGCTGCAATTGTGAAACTGAGAAGAAGTAGGAACCCAACTCTCATCTGGCAGCTCCACCTATATGTCCTGGTGTCAAAGAAGAGATCTGACAGGACTAAGCTTGATACATAGAATTCTAGATGCAGTTTCAGGCATCTGAGGCAGGAAGGATCAAGTAGCCACAATATTTTATGCTTTCAGTCCTGCTCCAGAACTGAAAGAAAATAACAAAGGATTCTTTTCTTTGTGTCCTGGTTTATGTCTGACCTCACAAAGTCCATGTGTGATCTTTTTAGGGCATTCTGCGACCTTTATAAGGCAGCAAAACATACTGCAGCTTGTCTGTGGTTCTCTACCAGGTGCTTTTTTTTTTTTTTTTTTTTTTTTTTTTTTTTCAATTTTGTTCTGCTCTGTCTGAAATATGCCTACTTCTCACAACAGTTTCCACTCCTGGGCAAGTACGTGGTTGTGGGACAGGGTATTTCACCCTAAAAATAAAAGACAAATTTGAATGCACATACATGAGGATTTGGTACAATGTGAGTTTTGCCATACAGATGTGGATACTTTATACAGACCAACTAAGCCTGGGCTCACTGAACAGTGAAGGTGCAGCCAGCTTTTTATTTTCAGTCTTGAATTCTTAATATAATTTTTCCTGTTAAATGAGATTTCTCTCTTTGTCTGAATGGCATGTCAATGTCATTGCTTTGATTCAGCCCTGCCTGAAATCTTAATCTAGCTCTTCATCCTCTCTTATCTTTCATTCTATTTTTTGCTTTGAGTGTTTTATTATATCTCATTGTCATTATATGTATTTTGTCCACTGAAGTCCAAAAGTCCTTTGTTTTACAAGCCCTTCTATACATAATCAAAGATTTTTATATTCTCCCTGTGAAAATAAGATATGATAACATCAGTTTCACCTTATATCCCCATTTCATGCTCTTCACTCCAAAATCTGTTCAGGTTTTAGAAAGACATCCAAACTGTCCCTAAGACTTTTCCAAACCAAATGTTCATACATTCAACTAATTTCCTGTCTGCCTATACTAAATATTTAAATAAATTTAATAACAAAGGAAAAGAAATAGCACAGCAGAGTACTTTTTCATATATATATATATATATATACACATAGGAATGAAAAAGCTAGGTGAGATTTATGAATAATGGGGTTAGGTACCTATTTTTTTTTAACAGTAAAATCTCAGTTCAGTAAGAATTTAAATTAGATGTATTACTGCATGTACATGGATATCACCCATCCATTAGGAGTGTTACAGCACAATAAGACTGACAAAGAGAGGGTGAATTGATGGGACATCAACTGAAACTGTGAGGGAACAAACCCAAAGCAAGAAAAGGGAGTAGTTCTTAATCGAGTAGACAGTTAAAAGAGCGATGCTCCCAGATAAAGGACACCTCAGATGCTGATGGTTTACAAGGGTTCAGAAGAGATGACATGAGATCATCAAAATGCATTCTGTGAAGGTTGGATTGATAGATACAGTTTATGAGGTCTTTTAACAGTAACTAAATTCATAACAACTTTGTCTACTTCAGGAAGTCTATAAACTGAAAATGTTTGGAGGACAGTAGGCTGAGTTCTTTAAATAAGGATTATCTATGATATGGTCTAGGTATTTGCCCAATCATAGTCAGAATCAAGACACTACTGTAGGTGATTAGATCTGACACCACATGGCTACCATTATTCAAGACAGCAAAACTGCTATCTTCTCTGTAAAGCAGATATATAAGGAGTTTAACCCAAAAGTATGAACTTAGTGAAAAATGACAGGAAAGCACTTTAAAACTCATGAAAAGAACTCTGGAGGGATGGAATGTAACAATATTTCCTGGATGAGATCTTATTTCACATCAGTAGGACCAGAGGATTTACATCATATTCATGAAGTTTGTGGTAGAAGATTTGTACTGTAGGTAACTAAGCTTCTCTAGTAATTTTCCTACCTCAGTCATTTTTCTTTTGTCTGAGGGAGCAAATATCTATTATTTTATATTATTCTAGTTTATCAGTACTGCAGAAGAGCAGGATTTAATTGTTATTATTTCCTGACACACTTGATCTTCCTCTTATTTAGAATTCCATTTATCTTATTTTTAAATGACACACATCTAAATCAAATTAAATTGATGGGTTCCACAAAGAAAAACAGGCAATTTTTGTTAGGTTATGTGATAAAGTTTATCTGCAAACACACAAAAGATCTCAGAGAGATAGTGTCGGGAGGGGGGAGGGGGGGAGGACACAGACGGATGACGAGGACGACCCAAATAACACCCTTCTGATCTACTTCCAGACCCATCACAGGGGCCATCAGTGAAAGGCCCATCTCCATAAGCCCAGAGGAGCACAAGGTGAACAATGACAGGTAGAAACCCAAATCAAAGACTCCAAAGGAACCAACATGTTGTCTGGGCTCCTTCCAGGTGTCTCAGAGCCACCAGCCCCATGATCCAGGTCTGAAACCCATCAAGGTAGTCAACAGGACCAGCTCTCCAGATCATCTTGCAGTCTGAGGGGTGTTACTGCCTGAGGTTATGGGGTTAATTAGGGGATACAGGAGAAGAGTGGTTCAGGATTGCACAGAATTTATTATGAGATATTCAGGGGAGTAATCAAAGGCAGGAGAACGGAGGGGGTAAGGGAACTTTGGAACAATCAACTATGGGAAAATAAAGGAGTAAAGGGATAAAAAGGGACAGTCATGTAAACAGTTTGCTGATCAATATACTTGTCTGGTGGTACTCTGTGCCCGTTCAGTGCGGTCTGCCTTGTCTTCTTATTAAATTCCTTTCTAGATCTTCCCTACCTGATGACTCTATATCCCATGTGTGCGTGTGTTCATGGGGGGGCGGGGGAGGGGGGGAGTAGAGTGCAACAGCTGGAGTCAGGCCACGAATTGGAGGGCCTGTGCACCACTGGAGTGAGTGCAGGTGTGTGAGTGAGTGTGTGATCGTTAGTGAAGATCTAGCTGGACTACCTGGTGAATGGACAAAGTAGCCCGGGAGTGAAGAGTGGTGAGTGGGTCTCCAAGAGCCACCTTTGGATGTGAAAGCATCTGTGTGTCTCTAAGGATGAGAGCAGAGGGGTGTCAGGTATGGGATTAGGTGAGTCCTGGCCCACTCTGTGAGTGTGTGCGTGCATAATAGTCTGTACTAGCAACTGCAGTGGGGCTGCATCCCTGGGGACTTGTATGATTAGGGGCCAGCAACTGGGGACGCTGGGACCCAGGGGACAGCTACTGGAAGGATCCATCTTGTACATGTGTACTGCAGCAGCCTTGCCTGTCTCAGACTGTTGGATCGTGCATGATATAATTTCTGCTAATTGTTTCAAAAATACCATGTATTTCCCAAGTTTCTTAGTAATTCTGTTTTAAATATCAAAGTGCCATTAGATACCAGCAAATGGATAACATCAAGGAATGAAGACAAGATGTCTAGTTACAAGGAGCAGTCAAGGTTTATCAGTAAATGCAAAATCTATGAAACGTGAAACTTATTTTTCTTTATGTGTGTCTATGTATAGTACACAGTCATTTTCGTATCTTGTTACTCTGTGGATAGGGGCGTGATGGGAAAAGTGGGATAAGGAAACTGAAAAATTTGGGTTAGGATTTCTCTGATTAATTTAAACATGCAAAAATTGGGCAGTCATATAAAAAGTTGGTTACTAAAATTGTTTATAATGAAGGAATGAGCTTGATCTGGACCTAGATTTATAATATAATGTGGGTGAGTAGGCTATTAATAGATATAAGAACCCATTAATATACATCTTTCAGCAGAAAAGGAATATGACAGTCAAAAAACCCCAAAACAAGTAGGAAAAAAAAATAAATGAAAGATTACTATGTAGACCTACAGCAGTAAAGATATAAGCACACTTTCAAGCACCTTTATGATCCACTTGAGATGAATTTGAAAGACCTCACAGGATTAAGCCTTGCTTAAATACAATCACTGTCTTCTTTACTAGCTACAACTCCTAAACGTGTGATTTGGCAAGAAGTAAGAATAGTCTCAAGGCTTTTCTGGAATGTCAAGTGTTTTAAGAGGTCAGGAATAGGCAAGATAATCTTCATAGCTGTTCACTAGTGCTGAAAGCTTTTGTAAACCAGGAATGTTATTTTGGAAAATGTTTTTCCAATTTCTTCAGGAAAATCCATAAAAGATGACATGAATTGACAAAAGAATCAATTCATTAAGATGCTGATTGACTCTTGGGAAAAATGTGAGTAATTATCATGAACTTCATGGATTTTGCTCATGAGTATTAAGTCAGCTTCTCTGAGGAGTTCCACATTACTCAAAGCATAAACTTTTGCAGAAGTTGCATTTAATTATCACGTACATTAATATAAAATGAAATACTAAAATAGATAGTTATGTTTCATTGCTAAAGTGATGCTTTCTTGTTGAGCCAACCCTTACATTGGTAGACCTTAAGTTACATTCAGAGGAGTACAGTCAGAGAGCTAATTTCATAGCCTTATAAACTATGAAAAAATAAAAATAAAAATATCTGTATGGTAACTTTAGAAAGATACTGATTTTAACATCTTAACAGGAAAGGGAACAGTAACATGAAAATTTTTCTCAGCCATTAAAGTCAATGGAATGATTTCACAAAGGTAAAACTGTTCTCAGAACAATTCAACTTTGTTTCCACTGAAGAGACAAAAATTAAAAAAAACACAAAAAATTACCCCAAACCAACACCCCCACACACTCAACTGACCAACCAACCAACGTTTTCTAAGACTATAACATAAGCAATTAATCTCAGTAACTATCTTTTTTTGCAACTGGTCAGAGTTTGTATGCATAATGTATAATACACATGATACAACATATATTCTTACAATGAGCTCTTCTTCTAAAGTAGCCTTTTATGAGTAGTTTGTGAGTTAGGTTTTATATAGTATGGCTATACAAGTTTTTGATATATATAAAGTGAAAAGATGGATTAAAAATGCTGCTTTTCCTTAGACAAGTAAAACAAAAATGCTGGGTAAATCTCTGAAATGTATTAACATAGATTACACATATACTATAATTGCATTATAGTAATGTTTTTATAGGACCTATAAAATAGGACCTATTTTTCTGCTTTGAGAGGAAAGTAGATCTAGAACTGGATTTACACTTTAGCTTATGGGAAGAGCTGGACAGTTAGCAAATTATACCTTCCATAAACAGCAGATATCCAGATCTTCAGTTCATTCAACTAAATACTGACAGTGTTATATGTTAATTCAGTTGAGGTACAATATATTAAGAGATGGATAAACCTTGAAACTACTATTATGTTGCAAAGAAATGTTTTGTCAGTTTATGTTAATCATTTATAGAGGAAAGCAAAATATTTTTTGTTCGGGATTAGAATCAGTATGGAATAATTCATCAGTGGTAAAAGAACAACGAAAATATGAGAGTACCTACACACAGTACAAAAAACCTCCTGGAAACTTCAATATTTAATTAAAAAATATTTTTAATAATTTTAAATATGGATTTGAAAAGATATTGACATCTTATGATAAAAGATAGCTCCCAAGATGTGAATACTGTGGTGTCATGCACATTCCAGAACATAGTGCTGGGAAGGGGCAATCAGGCAAATGATTGGAATCTAGAAAGCTGAAGTGAAGGACATGTATACAGAAGGGAGACAGAACTTTAGCTGGAATAATCACAAAACTTTTGTCATGACACACATGCAAATTAATCTACCTCAGTGGAATAATAATGTATTTGCAATTGCATAACTATTTATTTTCCTTAAATCCTCATTTTCCAATCTGTACTGTATATGTACACAAACAAATTCATTAAGAAATAGGGAAATATTTATAATCTCAAATCACACAAATACCTTCTTTGATCTAAGGTAATATGTCCTCTTCCTAGTCACAAGATTGAGAAATATGTTTAGGGTTTCCAAACAAAGACCTCAATTTTCAGACAAAACTCACTGTATCTCTTATCCATCATATGATAAAGAAACACTATGCACAGTACATCCACTGTGAATTATAGAAAGTTGCAAAAATATCTTTAGAAGTTTGAATCTTGATTTCCTGTGATATGTATGAAATCCTACTGGAGGTGTGTCAGAGAAATGGGACAAGTATCAGGCAAAGCATGTCTGGATGTCCTGGACAATTCATAGATGCATTGATGAATTGCCCAAGTGACTGTTTTCACTTTCTCATAGCTACAAACATGAATAACATAATGATAGAGCACTGTTCAGAAATACAATTTCTAAGTGAATAACTGCCAGGGTCCATACATGTGCATCCACTATCATCCTTTCACAAGATGAAGAGAACAACAGAGATAGATATAAAATATTTTCAGAACAATTCACAAATCAATGGTGTTACAGCATCATCTGATTCATAGATGGTTTTGCTAGCTTCAAAGCATGTATATTTTTGTTGTCATGTTTAGAAGGAGGGTATATGCTATTTGTGGACAGAATTTGTTTTGGAAACAAGAACACCTGCAAAAAAAAAACACTAAGAAGAGATGAGTATTTCATAAAGCAGGATGTTAATCTGGAAGTCGGTAGCAACAAAGACCTGCTTATCTCATTATACAGCAAAATGTGACAGAAGTTAAATAGATATAAATTTCTATACCTGCAGAGTATTTTTGCGAGACAAAAATCTAGTCTGCTCATATATTTTGCAGTTGCTATATGAACAGCACTTTCCAAATATATATCCAGACTATTTCCTGTCCTGTAAAATATGTTGACGTGCGGAAAACAGACTCCACAATCTGATAGATTGTAAAGTAGGTATGTTTATTCAGCGCTGGGCACATAGGGGATCACTCCTCCAAATATGTGTGCTACCATGTGGCACCGTTGCCTTAGATTTATAGAGCAAATGATTACATATTCATAATATTTCGCAATATGCCTATACATATGCATCACCTATCCCCGCTTCGTATTAAAATTAGCATTTCCATGATCTCCTCCCAGTTGAGTCTGCGCAGTGAGTTCCTTTGGTCCTGGGCAGGGGTCGTGAAGGACTGGGCAGTGGTCGTGGGAGGAAGTATCTCCTCTTCCTCAGCGCTGAACTTTTCACCCCGAATTCCTGCGCAGTCTCTGTCACCCCCCTGGACCCGCAGAGCAGGTTTGTGCCGGTTGTGGGGTAATCTTCACTTACTCAGGGGTGGAGGAGGTTTTTTACTTAAACAGGAGATAGTGGTCGAGCAACACAAACATCTTCACTTACTCAGGGGTGGAGGAGGTTTTTTACTTAAACAGGAGATAGTGGTCGAGCAACACAAACACCTCGTACAAGCTAGGCAAACCCTTATCTCGACCATTTCTCTCGTCATCCCCTTCTTGCTATTCCCATATTAACCCTTACATCCCCTGTTCCTATCTAGGCCCTGTATCAATGTGTTACAACATCCTTTGTGGAATCTTTCTTCTGAATTTGACTTCAAAATTGGACATTAAAAATCAAACATTATAGAAATCATAATGAGCATGAACCAAATCTGTTTGTGTGAACACAAACTGGTGTGTTTTGGTTTTGAATAAATTTTATTAACTACTACTGATCTAAGTGATTACTAGCTTTTAATATTCAACAATGAGCAATGTACAAGAAAAGAAGGGAAAAGATGTGGGTTTATGGTTGTTTTCCATGGAAGTTAAAAACACAGAAAATTAATATGGGAGTCAGAAATATCATGAAATAGGAGAAAAGTAAGAAAACAGATTAATCAGGCAATTAACAGTATTTTATACATGTAAGCAGATATAATGTCATATAAGAACAGGGAAATAGGTGAATACATATCAGAAGGCTATAATTTTATCATTTTGCCTTCCAGCAAACTTTGAAACTGTTTTGGCCTCTAATGATATTGATACAGGGCCTAGATAGGAACAGGGGATGTAAGGGATAATATGGGAATAGCAAGAAGGGGATGACGAGGGAAATAGTCGAGATAAGAGTTTGCCTAGCTTGTACGAGGTGTTTGTGTTGCTCGACCACTATCTCCTGTTTAAGTAAAAAACCTCCTCCACCCCTGAGTAAGTGAAGATGTTTGTGTTGCTGGACCACTATCTCCTGTTTAAGTAAAAAACCTCCTCCACCCCTGAGTAAGTGAAGATGTTTGTGTTGCTGGACCACTATCTCCTGTTTAAGTAAAAAGCCTCCTCCACCCCTGAGTAAGTGAAGATTACCCCACAACCGGCACAAACCTGCTCTGCGGGTCCAGGGGGTGACAGAGACTGCGCAGGAATTCGGGGTGAAAAGTTCAGCGCTGAGGAAGAGGAGATACTTCCTCCCACGACCACTGCCCAGTCCTTCACGACCCCTGCCCAGGACCAAAGGAACTCACTGCGCAGACTCAACTGGGAGGAGATCATGGAAATGCTAATTTTAATACGAAGCGGGGATAGGTGGTGCATATGTATAGGCGTATTGCGAAATATTATGAATATGTAATCATTTGCTCTATAAATCTAAGGCAACGGTGCCACATGGTAGCACACATATTTGGAGGAGTGATCCCCTATGTGCCCAGCGCTGAATAAACATACCTACTTTACAATCTATCAGATTGTGGAGTCTGTTTTCCGCACGTCAATATGCAGTATGACATTTTAGAGAAAGGAAAAGTGACTAAAGCCAGACTTCTCTATTGCCTTATCAGTGGTCTACAGGAAGGAGAATTCATAGACTAAACCTGGATTTTTTTCCCTCTTGTGATGTAATGTTCTGGCTGAAAATGAGAAGAAAAATTTTGGTTTTATTTGATGAAGTTACTGCAGAGTTAAAGAGATGAAGGGCTTAATAGCACCAATAGGAGTGAATCCATACTATGGCTTTTTGGTCTGCAACCTACAAGAAGGCTAAAATAGAGGTCTATAAAATCCTAAGTGTCATGGAGAATGTTGTTTAGTCTCTTTCTTAGTAGAAAGATCTATGGTGCCAGGTTCAGAACAAATAAAAGGAAACACTTCTTCACACAAAACACAGTTAAGCTATTGAACTGTTTTCCACAGGACATTTTGAGTGCTCTAAGTTTATGTGTGTTCAAAAGAAGATTTGGACAGATTTTTAAAGAAAAATGCTTTTAGGTCTATTAAATAGAAAGAAATCACATCTGGGTCAGGGAGACCTTGAGTCACAAATCATTATATATGCTGGAAGAATGCAAGTATCTAGGAAAACTTCACTACATGTGTGAGAGAGCCAGTTTGAAACTCCCCAAAATCGGGGCTGAGAAAAACAGCCTGAGAAAAACAGGGACTGAGAAAAATGGCCTGGGAAAGAGATAAAGGATGAGGGGAAGCGGAGGCCCTCTGAACCAAGGAATTCCTCAAGTACTTGCAAGTAATGAAACTGTAGTCACAGGGTGGATAATGTGGAGTTTGGAGCTGATAAGACATCCTGATTAGCACAAAATGCAGCTGGGAGAGAGAGCCCTGTGGAGACAGGACAGCTCTGCTCTGGTGTATCCTGTAAAGTTTCAAGGGCCATCTGACCAGTGAATGACCTTTGCTTCATTATCCATTAAATACATATTAAAGTTGACAACCCTAAATTTACTAACGAAGTTTAATAAGACCATGCTAATTACATCATCCCATGAAGCACCTTACTCCTTCCCGTATGTGTGATACGTATGTATGTAGGTTGACCTAGGGGATGGACCCAAGTAAAATCTGTATAAACTGAGGAAGGGCAAGGAGTGAAAAAGAGCAAGCAATAGAGAGAAAGAAAAAAGAAGACCAGAAGAAATGAGCAAGATGGTTGCATCCCTGACAAACTCAGATGGGACCAGTGCAGGACCCTGGAAAAGTGATCTCTATTTCTCTATTGTCTCTCTTTCTTCTTTTCTTTTCTCCCTTTTCCCTTCTTACCAGTAAGTAATGCAAGGCATACTATATCACTTGCCATAATTAGTTATATATTTAGCCAATTATTGTGTATCCAATTAGTACATTGTGTGAAGTGAGTAAATGCCTGTGCATGGACTTTGAGACTTGTCTCACCTTTGTCTACTCTGTTGGGGATTTACGAATCTAAGTCACGTCTCCCTCATCTGAGTAAGATGTGACAATGTGTCCTGTTCTTATACTCTTCCCTAAGCATCTGCATTGCTCCAGGCAGAAAGTACACATGGAACTGGGAGGATTTGAGTACTGACTTTCTACGGTATTCTTTGGTTATATTCTTAAACATGGCATTTGTAAATAGGAACTTAATGTGTGTGTGGAGATTTGCAAAGGGATTAATCTCCAAGTCAAGAGCTCTATAAACAAAAAACAGTGAAAACAACAATGTAATAGCAAATAATGCATTTTTTCAATATTTATTCAAGTCAAATCAATACCAAAGCTCTCTCTTAATCATATTGTAATTGCTGCAAATGTACTTTGAGTTCAGAACTCCCAGTAATCCCAAGACTTTTGTCAGCCTATCAAAGAGAAGTTTTTCTATTTTGAAGTCAGTTGAAGGTGGTAAAATTATTTTACTGTATAATCATATATTTATGTTTTTGAAATGTAAATATTGAAACTGAAATATCAACACAAGTATAGTTGACAGCTTCATCTAAACATTATTTTTTTTTTTAAGTAATTCTGGAGGCAAAATGAAAAGATACATTGCCATAATCAATTTCATGATGCTGCTGTTGCTCCTCATGGTCAATTTATTTTATGATAATGTGGTGAGGAATGCTTGATTTTATATATTTAGTTGCTGATCTTAGAAATGTCAAAATGGCAATTTGTAATCTTATGACAAAACTAATTTTTGTTTTCCCAATATTGTTATCAGATCTTTGTTTTCCAGCTCAGCTGAGAAAAAAAAAATATATATATATATATAGGTCTCCAAATACTAGTAAACTTCATATGCCAGGGTTTTAATACCAAATGTGTCTGAGTTCAGAATAGAAATTACTTATTAGTACAAAATAGTTTGACATTGTCAAGTGTATTGAACAGAAAACTGAAACTGTAAAAATACAATTGTTGAAGATTTCATGGATCCTTGAACTCATGATCACATATGGACTACTGACAGGGATTATTTTATATTTGCCCTGAGATCTCAGAGCATGCATGATTTTGCTTGGTTGTGACTATGCTGTTATTTGCAATGAAAACAGAAATAAGGGCTTGTTAAGCCATGACTTCATTGTAAGATTCACAGTTAGTATTAAATTCAAACCCTGTATTCTGCAACCATGACAATATTTTAGAATTACCAAAATGCTGCAGCACAGAAGAGAGATGTTGAACTTTTATGTGGCTTAGTATACAGGAACAATGAATTAAAACAATTTAAAATAAATACTTACCTCTTTTTGTAGCTATACTCTTTTTCTCTTTATTAATCTAAAAATAAAACCAGAGGCTTAAGATTGTGAGTAATAAAAACAAATAAAGCTGGTAAAAATTATGCAGAATTTATTCTTTATATATTTCACAAAAAAGTACTTCAGCTTCACTTGTCCCAGGTGGCTACTTCTCTAATATTCAGTTGTGCTGAATTATTTTCTTTAGAACAATTGGCTCAATATTTATTTCCAATTTCAGACAGATCATCCATGCAGTTCTGTACTGGTTTTATCTGGTATAGAGTTAATGTTCTTCACAGTAGGTCACACATGGTGCTATGTTTTGGATTTGTAGTCATCCATTGTAGTTCTCCAGTCATGTAAGTTTTCCCAACAGTTTGCTATTCCTATGACTTAGGACTTAGGGTTCTTGCCTTTGGAAGGGGTTGGAGAGCATTCCCTACTCTGGTACACATGCTCTGTTGCTTATGAATACACAAATGTCACAGCTTTGGACCCTAATCTGAAGTTTCTTAGTTTAAAGCAAAATTCATTGTCAGCTGATCTGTTAGCAAAGATTCTCTGCTTCTTCTAGATAGTTGGATCCCATCTCTCCTCAGTAGGCTGTATTAGTCCAAGAACATGTGATTGTAGAAACCAAAGTCCTCGTGACACTACCAGCCACAAATTTAGGTATTGATCTAAGCCTATACCCTTATCTCTGATTGACAACAAAGAGAATTTAAAGAAGTCTGAAGTACTGAAGTAATTTTTAATTATTCTGTTAATTTTAGCTTGATTTTTTTTTTCCATTTATTCTCTATGAATTAACTTTCACTTATCCATTACTCTCAGTGGCTGATATCATGACATAGATAGAACCACACTGTGTCTAAACATTAACAGTGACAAGATGTACTTTTCCAGAATTCAACATCTGATGTTTTTTCTTTCAAAACACATTGCTCATGTTTGAACACTTTATGTGTGAGAATAAAAACTCTAAAACAAAGTGAAAGATGTAACTAAAGAAAATAGAGAATATAAGGATGCTCAGGTTTCATTCTGAACTTGAATGAAACCACACTTCAAAATCTCCAGATTGATCTTTTTTTTTTTTTTTTTTTTCAGTTTTACTCAATAAAATATGAATGCAATATAATCATAATGCAGTTGTGGAGTCATGGTCAAGACTAGTTTGACCCAGTAGCTATCTAATGTACTCAGCATCAGAATTTTGTGTGATGGAAATCAGTAAATTTTCAGTAGTACAGATATAGATATAATTTGCAACAAGAATCTACACCTGCATATTTCTCCTTTGAGGAAAAAGATAGCCCTTCAGCCATTTCAATAATTAGCCTAATTCTTCATACACAATAGTTCAATTTTACAAAAGTTCCATGAAAAAACTGTTAGGCCAGCATAGCTGCTGTAGATTTTCTTTAATGATTAGAGCCTCAAGTGCTATAGTGAACATCTTAGTTAATTAAACATTAATCTATTCATTTACTGTATGTGTAACTTAATTACAGAACTAGTTTTAGAGTCATTTATCATTTATGGAATATGAAATAAAACCAAATCTGTTTAATCATACTTTAATCAAACAAGCAATTCATCAATTAATACAGTGTATCATACCTACTCCACATCTCTCTAATTAAGACTTTAAAATTTGCAGTTCAGAGTAAAATAACAATGCTTTCAGTGATATCTTGGAGTCAAACTTCAATTTCTACCTCCATGTTTTGAAAAATGGATTGTATTTCATAGCTAAGATGAAAAAGATTTTCATCATTAGGATGCTATTTTATTCCTTAAGAAATTAGTCAGACACACATATTATTTTATGTTTGTATTTTTGTGTTTTAATTTCTCATTAGCACCTTAAACTAAACAGTCATATCCTTCTGTAGCTAATCTTTATGCCTGATTTCTTCACCATGAAATAAACCATATTTCATAAAGAACACAAAGGCTCAAATGTTACAACTGGCAATAGTTTTCCATATTCTAGAAAACTAAATACACTTTTTTATTCCAACTTAACGTAGTTTTATAAAAAAAAAAAAAAAAGTAGAAAATAATCAGGGGGAAAATGTTCTGATGCATAAGTTAGATACTTCTTAGGACACAAGTTAAACTAAAAAACCTCACAAACAAACCACCTTTGTAAAGATTATTACTCTGATTTTGTTATATATTGGGACTAATCGTGATTTATACAAACACGGAGATTGCAACTCTTCCGTACTAGATTCAACACTGTATAACATCTAATTTCACTATACATACATTGTTGCAAGAGTCTTCCTCCTCTGCTAGCATACTTTAAATTCTACCTTGAACTAGAGATGTGCATATATTTTATATGATGTTGAGAATAAAATGAGAAATCAAAAACTCTACAGAGAATATACATATATTTTAATAAGTAAGGTTTCTTAAAGACTTTCTTGAAATTTGTATGTGTACATCAGCACACTTCAGTTGTTCAGGAAGTCATTTTGCAATAGCTAGATATTAACAGACATACATGGAGAGTTTTATTGTGGTACATTTGAATTCTAAAGCCATGGTCAAAGGCAAAAGGATTGAAGCCACAAGCTGGTTTTTATCTGTCACTAGAAGTTGAAGTCTATTCTTTGTCATTTGACAGATTTTGCTTGAGAGACCAGCTCAGGTGATTTCTCAAAAGCAGGTTGAGAAAGATTACCAAAGTTGATATTTTCTTCACCAATCATGCATTTAAGTTTTTCTACATTGCTAGAAGAGCCTCAAATTCAAGTAGAGCATATAAAGACCTCATCCTATCATCATCATTGAAGGGAAACATTTTGTTGTACTCTGACATGTTTTCAGTTGAATATTACTGCCAGATCTCAGTTTCACACTTCCAGTAACAGTGCCTTCATCTCCTTTACCTTCAACTAGAAGAAAATGCTTAAAAAAGAATGTAGATTGGGTATTCATGAGAAAGCCTACATAAAGAGAGTGGACCAATAGTCTTTCTTTGGGAAAGGGGAAGTGAGTGAAAGACTTGTGAGCCATAATGAATTTGGGGATATATATAAATTGGGACTGCTTGAGCAATCTCTAAAATCTGTAACAAATTCCCCTTGCAGAATCATGCTTTAAGAATTGATGGGTTAATGATAGACCTGTACCACTATATCTTTTAATATCTGTAGTGTTATCTTTTTCTTATTTAGGAAGTATGAGAAAATTCTGAAATATTCCTTCAACTGTTGATCATAAGACTGGTGATTTCTGGTATTACAATAAAGTTGTAAAAGTATCAATTCTTTGAATACCATAAGCAAGGAAGAATATATTTTTAAAACAACTTTAAAACTTATTTATATTTCACAAACAATATTATATAGGGGAAAAAACGCTTCTGATAAAGATCCATCTACCTAATATTCTCAGTTGAACTGAGAATTATCAACAGAAGACAATTACATAAACTGTAAAAGTTACTATTTAAAAATTACGTTTTTTATTAATGCTTCCATTTAGGAACCACAATCAAATTGACATGCATAAATTAAATTGCTAGCCTCTAAGAGTTTTCTTTGTCCCTTCATTTTCTTAACAATTTAACATTTTGTAACCATTCTGGAGAGTCCTCCCATTTCCCTTGCCTGTCCAGATCCATCACTTTACCCTTATTAAGTATAAAAAACTCAATATGAAAATGTCAAGCATTATATCTGTGTAAATCAGGGAGAAGATAGATTTGGTATGCACATCAATATGTGTTATTAAGATTTATAAAGAGGTTCTTGTTCTCATCCTTAAATTATGAGAACAAAAGATAACTCCATTATCATATAGTCTCATTATTCCCAAACACTTACTATTAACATGTTTATCAATAAATTAATTCCTGAAGCAAAATAATTTTTATTGTTTTCTTCTATTCAATTCAGTGATCCTATTATGCATATTGCAAATGTGCTGTATAAAGTCGTTGTAACAAATATTGAAGCAATAACAAAACTTGAAGTAATAAAGCTTGACTGATATACAGTTTTGCTGAATTGAAACAGTATTTTTTCAAAGTGCATTTGCATTAAATATCTCAGTTTCACTAAGCTGAAAGGGCTTGTTTATTTTTTTCTGGATAAAGGAAACAAGAGGTAGATTTTTTTGAGTAAATAAGGAGAAGGGTTCAAATTAACAGATAATACAAGTACAAATAGATTAAAAATACACTCAGCTGACATTTTCTGTTAAAAATTTACTGAGATACCGAAGACTCAACAGGTAAGTAGTTCTCTACTTCTGTAGAAATGTTATTTTCAGACTTTAATTGGTAGTACTGACTAAATAAGGAAAACATTAATCTGATTAATTTGATATACAGAAGAAACTGTTCTATTTCAAAACTTCCTGGGAGAAGAGGAATTAGGATGATATAGATACACACTTCCCTTCATGAATTATTCAAACAAGGGCAAATTCAGGTCTTGTGTAAATACTGATTTCAGTACAGCTGCACCTGCTTACATTAACTTGAAATTATGCCCCATTTGCCTCTGCAGACTACAATTAACGTATATTTAATTAATAGCATTAAAAGAAGGTATAAATCTACATTATTTGTGACTAAAAGATTAATATCTTCTATACCCTACTTCTCCCTACAATAATACAATATTTGGAGTTCTACTCAGCTCTCATGGCATACTGTTTTCCATGCTGTAGTATCATCAAAAAGTCATAAATCTTAGTTCTACAAGCATCTACCCTACTCAACAGAAAGTTCAAACTTCTACAAGCTATTTCCTTTTGCCAGATACATCAGGGGTGCAAAAATATATTGAAAAACATTTTAATAACAAGCCTTCTATCAAGTCCACTGTTGTCATTCTGATGTCCCTTTCCTTTTGGTGCAAGAGGTTGATTGGATATTTTTCCTTTCTAGAATGCTTGCTGATTCCAGAGAAGCCTCTAGGTAGGCATTTTTACATGTACCTTATTGGATTTTAAGCAATGCATAAAACACACAATTTGAAGTTGTTTTCCATCATGCTAACAGTAAAATCACAAAATTCAAAATTCAAGAGTCTATATCTTCAAAACTTGAATATCAAAAAACTTGCTTAGAATTGAGAAATATCCACATATTTAACATTGCCACTTGGCTGTCTTTGCTGTATCCATGTAAAGTAATCTGCTGCCTTATTGGCACTTTTAAAAAAAGCAGTCATTTAGTTTATGAATGCATCTTGTATGTCTCATTAAGTATTATTGAGGAACAGGAATGTTGTAGTTTTTATCAGTAGTGGCTGTACTACCAACAGAGACGGCATCATCATTGATACATATTAACCTCTTCTTGTTTCCAGAATTATTTGCAAAAACTCTGACAGTGGGCTGGAGGAAAGGTTTACTCTATCACAACAAAAACTTCTAGCCAGTTCTGGGAGGAGTTTTCCCTTATTATGATCACTCCTTCCATACAGTTATTAGATACTTGAATTCTGTGTGCCTCAGCACCTGATCAACCACATAAAAACACTGAAATGAAAACACTGACATTCTCCTTGAGGCTTCCATCTCCTTCCTTTTTCTGTTACAGTGAAGTGTTGTATTTGTTCCTTAATTATGTTGTAATCTGCCTTTGGCAGAGAAGATGTTTTACTTTGCCAAATGCTTTGGCTCTAATCTTGATTAATACCTTATATGGTAACCCAAATACTGTTATAACTGTGAGTCATGGGGTCTGAGATGCCTCTTGACACTGGCAGATACTCTCTTTGACATGGTAATGTTCACAGTGATGTTTTCACAATATTTTCCCATGTTTGCTAGACACAGATTAAAGATGATAGTGTTAGGAGATACTTTTTTAACTAAAAGGATGAAGAAACCATGTAGATATTAGTGGAAACTGTAGATACTTACCAACATGAACATAAGGAACGAACTATTGGTGCATTTGTAGATTGGTAGAATTTATCTCACATATCCAACATTTGCAAAGCTATCCATAATTTGCAGCAATCTTTACTGATAGAGGCTGATTGTGTTTCTAAAGCACTTTTTCAGTTTCTGATAAAAGCTAAAGTTATCATTTAGATTCCAGTGCTCTGGAAATTTAGCTCTGATAACTCAGGAGAACACCTTGTACTTTATTGGCATTCATATTTCCTAATTTCATGAATTTAAAATACAAACTTCCCATCTGAATTAGACAACTATGATTTGTGTAAGGTGGTGAAATAAAAGAGGACAGAGGGAAAAATCAAGCACTAAATATATGATCATGTCTCCTGATGAATTTCTTCCATTTATGCACTTTGATTTTGAGATAAGTTTTTTTGTACTGTCTTATAAGCTAACAGCCATCATTGGGATTTAAAACACCAATGTGCATTTTTCACCTTCTTTTTTAGTGGTTCCCAGAAACCACTTATAAGAACTTTCAAATTTTAGTGAAAAATGAACCACTATTTTGTTTAAGGTGAGAGGACTTTTTTTTTTTTTTTTTTTAAGAAAAAGGTACATAGAAAACAAAAACATCTCAGAGATTAACTACTTATTTATGCACTAAATTTTTGTTTTACCAGTCATAAAAAATTTGATGTTCATAACATTGTTCACTGAATATTTTAGGAGACTTTCTGACTCTGGTTTTGGATATAAAACCCTGCTAGTTGCTGAAAACAAGAACAAATGGCTGCCCAAATAAATAAGCTGTTCATGTATATCAACGTTGTATTTGATTTTAGCCAAATAAGAGCAAATAGATATAAAAACCTTTCAATCATGATTAAACAAGCGTCAACATGTTTTTAGGTATCTAAATTTTGCTTTTGTTGTTGACAAATGAAAGTTCAGTAGGGTGATGGTGTCCTAATGCTTTGTTACTGATTTTTATTAAAAATTCATTATACTGAACTTGCTTTCCAGCACAAATAGATCTTCCTTCTTTTTCTTTGTAATAAGGAGGGCTGAAGTTACATATATATACGTATATGTATAAATATATACTTATATAATAATTTCTCACCACACTTCACAATTAAAACTAGAGGATCAGAGGTACTGCCATCTTCTCATTGTCTTCTACAAGCTACTTTTCCTGTTCAGCTACATCTGCATCAACGACTTTGGGTAATTCAAGGAACCTCCTGCTGTTGCCCATTATGAAAGTGCTGTATATTTGCAGTCCTACATTGCCTTATCTGGTGTATCATGGAGTGAAGTTTGGTGCAAGCATGTACACCATCCATGTCTACTGCAATAGGAAATCAAGACTCAGAATAATTTTAACAAAGTTTATAAAGTTCTGGTTTGAATAGACTCTATTATTCTCAGAGTAAGAGTTGTCCCTGAGTCTGAGCATATATTAACCACTCTCTACCATATCTTATTTCCATTAAAAAAAAAAAAAAAACAAAAAAAAACACACACAAAAAAAAAAAAAAAAAAAAAAAAAAAAAAAAAACAAAACAAAACCAAACCCAAACAACTTATTTGTGCAGGTCTAAGGAAACCAGTGATATTCTGTGACAGTTCTGTGATCTGGTTGACTGAAGGTTTATACTGAGAAGTGATTCAATAACAACATCCAGACACAGCTAAATCCTCTAATGTTCAACTAAATATTTTACTGTTTCAAACAGAGCATAGTAAATTTGACAAATATATCTGAAAAATATACAGTCGCTTAGGGTGCATAATTGGAACATTTGATCTCAAATCATAATTTTTGCCTAAAGGTCTGATCTTTCTAGTAGGTACATTTGTCTTTGTGGTGATGCCAACTTCTCTTCTGTTCTTTTTGCAATAAAAGTTAATCTGCCACAAAACCTTGTTTCTGAACAAGACTCCATAAATCTGAAGGGGACAGAAGTGCTTCCTTGTAGAGTTCAAATTACCAGTTCCTTAAAGTAAATATAATTTTAATTCTGATTTTCTAAATAATTCCTTTGACTACATGTCTGGACAATATCTTGCCCAGCTGAATTGTACACATCCAATTATAACACTGATCTTTTCTAAGTGTTGAACCCCTGGAAAAAGGAAATAAGAATTGCATAATCTGCATAATAACATTCAATTGGTCATCATATTGCACCCTGCCACTGTGGAAATGACTGTTGCTTTAGCTAGTAACTGATTTTTCATAGACAATTAAATGTTTCAAACTTCCCCTGCTATTATCTCATTATCCTAAAAAAAACCTCAGCAAAGTGTTATTTCCTTCATTTATTTTCCAGCATGTGTGTAAAACTACTGTAAAAGAAATTGCTGAAATACCTAGCTAGGCTGTCAGCAGTGCAGACAACATACCTGCCTCTTCTGAAAAACACTTCCTATGTTATTCTCACAGCCTTGTTGAAACCAATTGGATGAAAAATAGTTGAAATCTGAACTCAGACTGGTTTATGATGACAGTGGAAGGGCAAGAGAAACTTGTGAAAGCACTTATCTTTTTTACACTTCTTCAGAGCTTTTAGTCTCCATTCAATCCCTCTCTAGGCTATTGGGTCCTCCTGTCCTTGTGAATTTCTCATATCTAATAGATAATAGCTATCACAGATAAAAAGGACACAAAACCAACTAAACAACAGCCTCTGCTGGTATATTTAGAAAGAGCTTTTATCTCCAATTATTCAGCTGTGAAATCTTCAACAAAAGATGGGTGTTTGAGAGAGATTTTATTTTTATAACTTATTTAATTTAAATCTGATTTGCTGTTTGTGTAAAAATTTTTGAAAATGCAAACTTCATCATAATATAAATTTCTAAATAAATTAAGCTTGTAATATCTGGAGTTGACAAACAAAACATGAGAGAAGCTTTTTCAGTGGCCATCTGCTATTTAAATGAATTTATAGTAACTTTCCCAACTAGACAATATATAACATGGTGTCATTCACAAAAGAAATTATGAAAGGACTAACATGTCAGATGCAAGCACAATCAGTATACAGTGAAAGACACTGAAGAAGTTGTATTTATTCTGAATACTACCCTGACTCAGTAGTGACTTAACCTGACTTTTGCCTTGTATTTAGCTTTGTCTAAAAATAATGAATACTCATTGACCTACAGATATGTTTCTACAAAATTTCTACAAAACACTTTCAAAAGTAAGATCTGATAATAAAAAGTGAACTGAACTATATTCTTTGATCCATTTCTTTTTTCATTGTTCTAAATTTCGTAGGAAATATGTACTGTTAATCTGTTGCTTTGCAACAATTTCCACTATTAAATACTGCTGAATGCCCATGTTTAATCAGTTGATTCTGATGATAGAGTGTCCATGAAGGAAACTGAGAGCTGTTTTTCCTTCTCACAGATCACATATTTGCCAGTAGGAGATGGATAAAAACTGAATACAAAGGGAAACACTCATGTTTTCATTAGAACTTTAGAAAAAGTTGAGCTGTCTACCTTTAATAAAATGACATGTATAGTAGATATATATGGAGATGATGCCAAAGTATATGTGTGATTGAGTTACTTTGGAAGATTTGAATATGTATAAAAAGATAAAATAGGTAGGTAGATAGGTAGATAGATAGGGATGGAGACAGAGACAGAGATAGATACACATATATATGGACTCTGCATTCAGGAGAAAAAACATTAGAAATTCTATCCATATACTTTGTTTAAAATAAATATTACTATCTTTAGTTTTTGTGTGTCAGTGCTTTTTCTGTGGAAATAGATTTTTGTTTATGGAAATTTCTGACAATACCACTGTTGTGGTTTGAGCCTGGTCAGCAGCTAACCACCCCCAAGCCAATCACCCACCCTTCCCCACCCCCCCCACCTGGGAATGGGGGAGGGAATTGGAGGGGTAAAGGAGACTCGAAGGTTGAGATAAAACCAGTTTAATAATGGTAAGAAAATGAGAACAATGACAGTAATAGAAAATATAAATGGGCAATGCACAATGTAATTGCCCAGCACCTGCAGACCAATACCCAGCCCGTTCCTGGTTAGTGATCCCAAAATACCAAGATCCAAAATCGCAATCCCAGCATCAAGAGAGGGCCCCTTCCCAACCAACCCTCCTCTATATAGTGAGCATGACGTTACATGATACGGAATATTTCATTGGCCAATTTGGGTCTGGTACTCTGTCCGTACTCCCTCCCAGCTTCTTGGGCACTTGCACACAGGCAGGACATGGGGAGTCGGAGAGTCCTTGAAATCTCAGCAGCAGCGGAAAACATCAGTGTGCTATCAGCATTCTTCTCATACCAAACCCAATGCTAAATCTAAAACACAGCACTCTTCTAGTTCCCAAAAAGGAATATTAACTCTATTTCAGGCCAAACCAGGACTACCACATAATTTATTTACCTTTTGGGACAATAGGAGATAAACATCTATGAAAATAGTATAATAGAAATAAAAGCATGGGTGATAAATTAAGAATTTAACATTAAAATCCTTTGATCAAAACCTCTATCTTACTTAAGAGAAAATTGTTTGATTCTGCTGCATAGGAAAAGAAGTTTTCTTGTCATTAGTACTCCATTTGCTTGATTTAGTTTTCTTTTGGAGTATTATACAATAATTGATTCCTGACATTCTTTTTCATTTTGTTTTAGCCCTGTGAAAAACTTTAGCTTTAAAAATAATTTTCTTTTATGTCATTATTTATTACATTTCCTTTAAATTGGAAATTTTGATAATATGATGGTTTTAAAATTATACATAAGTGTATGAGGTGCATTTTGTACCTATTCTCTTACCATTCCTTCATCACATTCCTGACATCTAATAAATGAAAAACACCACTACAGGTTTGCAAAATGTCATGAATAACTTTGATGAAAGTACTAATGTTCTTAAAATATATATCTATTTTCAGAAGCAAATATCTGAATCAGTAAAAACTTCAATGTGTTGTATTCAATACATACAAAAATAATTATACACCTTAAAGTTAATTTATACACTTTTTAAAAAATATACTTTTTGTGAGTATCATAGATAACAGTTAAGAATAAGATCTAGGAAAAAAAAAAAAACAAAAAAAACAACAAACTAATTATTTTGCCTTGAGCAGATTTAATCAGATAGCAATTTCCCATTCAAGTATTTATAATAGTATAGTGCTACTAATAAAAATGAGTATTTTGGAAAGTTTTAATAGAATTATTTTAACTATTTCTGAGTTTATTTAAGGAATTAATTTATTCTTACCCATATCTATTTGTCTGAAATTTTTTCTGTCAATTACTTCAGCATGTAGCTGAAATTGACAGACAGTCTTGATCTTTGGCTTCATATTCTTACTGTTTAGTGTGCTTTGTTTTCCATTTGAATTAAATCTAAAAATTAGAGATATGCTTTTATCTATCTTTTGTTTGATAGTCACAGCAAATTAAAGGGAAATATCACAAAACAACAAATATGTTTAGATTTAGTTTCTCTTGAAAAGCCATATATAACAATAATAAGCCTTAAAGTATAAAATCTAAGAACTAAGATTAAAAAACAACAATCATTGTGAGCTTTCTAGCATCCTAGTAAAACAATGATCTTTTTGTACTTAAATCAACATGAACAATTTCCACAGGTGATTGAAAGAATATAACTCTCTCCATAAACTGTTATTCTTTGTCACACTAGCCATATATCATGAAGTTTGTATTATCTCCACCTTATATAATTTTTGAATAAGAAGCCGGTTCTTTATTAAACTTTATTTTGACTGCAGTCAACAAACCTTAAACTCCCAGACTGGTCTTCATCCTCATAGTGAGACCCTATTGCTGAAGAGGCTTTAAGCATTTAAAACTTCACTGGCATCCATCACTCTGGATTTATGCTGAAGTCAGAGGAAAGTCAAGCCTGCAGTGTAAAGCTTGTCTATTTCACTCAAAAGAAGGTGAATGAATGACTGAATGTGTGTGATATTGCAGATCCTACCATTAAGACTCACCTGGAAGTACATGGAAAATTGCACTTTTTTTTTTTTTTTTTTTTTCTGGTATTTTCTTTGTCAAGATACAGTACTCAAAGTACACCTGTAATTGGAAGGATTGGATGGTACTGGATGGAAATACTGGTTGATGTTTATCTGAGGATATCAGAAACCAAGAAGTGGCTTCCCCTTGATGATCTGTATTCAGGACATTGAATAATTTAACCCCAGTAAAATATAAGCACGAGTCTTGTTTCTTTTCTAAAGCTCACAATGTGGAGAAGAAACAAGGACAAAAGGTATTAAATCAGAAATTATTAATATTTTGGCTTAAAACTCTTAGCATCTATTCCTCTATTTCTTGGCTCGTTTGGCAGTTGGTGAGCTTACTAAATGTTGTTGGGGTAAGTAATTCACAAATTACATTTTATTAGGGGTACTTTGGAGAAAAGGTGAGGCAAATTACTGCTCAGGTGACTGAACTGTTGTTTTTTTGTTTGCTTGTTTTGTTTTGTTTTTTATTATGTATGCTAAGCTCTGAAAGTTTTGGAAGGCACATAGGGAGGCAGCCGAGCATCTCATTATGCAGATGTACCAATTCACATCCTGTAGCACAAATAATGGATGCATCTCAAGCATGAAGAAAAATAGCAGAAATGGGCAAAGACTTAAAGACTTAAACAAGATGAAAATTAAGTATCCAATTGTGTAAATGTTCATAATTAAGATTATGGCTGGTATGACAACTGAGTGGGAGAAGGAAATGTAAGTACATTTCTCTGTTCAATATGTTATACTTTTTCTAGAATTATAGCTTAAATACTAGAAAGTACAGACACCAATAAGTAGCTATACATTATCTGAGAAAGTAATTAGATTTTTGCTCAGCAGAAAAAATCATGAGCTTTATTAATATCTCTTTAAGGATTTCCCATCCCTAGCATATATGGAGTCACTGGAGTTTTTGGAAAAATATTCCAACTTTAAAGGTAAAAAAAAAGAAGTGGAAAAGCTCATAAGGTATTAGTTTCAGTCACAAAACATTGACAGTATTATTAATACAGAATGATGCATATATTATTGACTTCCCGTTCTCAGTGTACTAACTAATTCAAAACTCACTGAGATTTCATGGCTCAGAATATAATTATTGCAAACTATTTTCATCACGAGGATATAGAAAGGAAACATCCAGAAATGGACACAGAAGACCAGATATGGCCTTGACAGTGATAAATAGAGGGGAAGGATCACCTCTTGACCTGATGGGCAATACTTTGTCTAATGTAGCACAGGATATCATTCCTCTTCTGTGCCACAAGGGCACATTGCTGCCTCATGTTCAGCTTGTTGTCCACCAGGATCCCAGGTTCTTTTCTGTAAGGCTGCTTTCCAGTAAGGCAGCTCCCAGTTAATACTGGGAGTGTAGGACTTTGTATTTCTCTTTTTTTGAGCTGTATTTTGAAATATCAGCCCATTTCTCCAGCCTGTTGAGGTCCCTCTGGGTGTCAGCACAACCCTCTGATATATCTGAATGGGGTTTTCCTCCCTGGGTGCAGGACTTTGCACTTCACCTTATCAAACTTTATGAGGTTCCTGTCAGCCCATTTCTCCAGTCTGTTAGAGGCTGGAGTTAAGACTCCTACAGGCTGGAAATAAAACAGTAAGTTGATTTGAGATTGACAGCAAAAGGCATCAGATATTTGTATTTTCAGGATCTGGTCTTATACTTTTATGTGAGAGATTGTTCAATTCTGAGGAAGATAAATATGCTTTATTTTGTAAAGTAACTCTATTTTCTTCTGGAGAAAGATATCACACATATATTGCCAAAAAGAAAAATAAAGAACATAACTAACTTCCCTCAAAGTTTAATCTTAGCTGTTTGCTCCTTAATTTTAATTTTCTTGGTTTTCAAATGGTACCAGTCACATAAGGAGATATACTGTGGCAGAGAAAACACCAATATTTTATTAAACTGCTCTACTTTCACTTCTAAAATGATGTTCTGTATTCATAGAAGTGATGAAAGCAAGGTAAAATGAAAGTGAAGGCTATATAGATCTATTTCATTTTACTAGAAAATTTATTTGATTCATAAGCAAAGGACTGCTGGAGCTTACCTCTTCTGTGAAACAAGATTGAAGGCCAGGCAGACAGGGAATACGTTTCGGTAAATAAAAGTATTTTGTTCATTCTCTTGTGTCCTTTCTTGAGGATTAATTATTTTGTAGACTTAATTCCCCAGTTTAATGTAAGATTATTTTTTAAAGCACATAATCACACTATTTTTTAGCTTACTTTATTCTTATTCTGATTTGGTAGGTTTTGTTCTGCAACATGTGTTGCTGACATTAGTCTTCCTTGTAAAGTGTTGTTTCTTCAGATAATAATCATCCTCAAATTTGTTACATTCATTGGCATTCTTAGCAAAGAACAGAGAATTAATGTACCTATAATGCAGTTAGCATTTTTTGGGACAGTTTAGAAAGTGTCTTTGGATAAGGACAGTTCAGTAAGGATTTTATAATAGCTTCCATGGTCCAATGTGGACAGGAGAAAATTTCAAATTGTAATTTTCCAAAATAAGTGACGTGATAGAATGATGTGCCTATTTATTCTAAGATATATGCAGTATTTTATCAAGTTGCAACAAAACTGACAACAAACAAACAAAATAAATGAGAATAAGTCTATATTCCTTGGGTAAGTTCAGTGATGGCTTTAAGTGGAAGATTTTGGTAGTTCTCCTCATTCTTCACCTTCGAATTACAGTTCACCAGATTATTCATTATGCAATGAGATTTTGATGTTTGAAAGACAACACAGAGTATATCTTGCAGGTAACAGTATTTATAAGATATAAATTCCCTGAAGTACCAGTGCTCATTACATTATATACACATTGTTATGTACAGGAGCACTCAAAATAATCTTGAGAGGAAAAATAACAGGTCAGTCATATTCCTTGACATCAGAAACATGTTTGACACTAGCTATAAGAGGCTGCTGTTGACCTTAGGGGACAACCAGGGACACTTCACAAGTACAGGACTTTAAGGTTGAACTCACTACACAATGCAACAATGATCAGAAACACATCCTCATCATGGGCTTTTTGACTTCATAATATGAAAAGTATGTGAGTTGTATTAACAGGCTGAATGCAATTTGGCTGCCAGCATATTAAAAAATAACATAGATACTAGATATGAGATTAATATAATGCTTGATGTAGTGAATTGTGCACTGAATGCCAAGTCCTGAAGTTAGCTTGAAACTAGAAGTGACCTTGTAAATTCTTTAGGAGATAAAATGTGGGTACAGATAGATAACTTAATTGGTAGCAAGTTTATTTAACAATTGCCAGAAAATGCCATTAGTAGACTTGAACTCTTTCTCTACAACATCCACAGTCCCTAAAACTAAAAAGTTAATTTGATATCAAAACCCCCAGACCATGTTGTTGTTTGACTAACTTATTTACTGTTCATTAACTACCCTTGTTATTAATATCATATGTTGCTGCTACTATTAATGAAATACCTTAGATCTCCATTCTTTCACCAGTTAACATCTTCTGTCTGAGAGCAGAAGAAAACTTTGTGATATCTATAAAAAATAAGAAGCCTTTTTTATCTGCTAAGAAAAATGAACCCTACAAATACATATTTTAAAAAAAAAACAAACAAACAAACAAAAAAAGCCCAAACAAACATAACATATATTAAAAAAAAAAATCAAGGAAATGCCTGGATATCGCATCCCAAAACTTCAATTTCATAGTTTTTTCCTCATTGCTTATGCCCAGTAATTTCCATCTTCCATCAATTGTATTTTTGTTTGCCTATGGAATTATTTACCCTTTGCCTCCTCCATGCAGATTCAGATTCAGTAAAGCTGTTATTTTCTAAAATTGGAAAAAAAAAGTATAATCACAATGAAAATATATGTTAACTGCTGGGGATATTTGCTACAGAGCATGATATGTTGGTAAGATATTATACTCTATTATTTACCTTGACAAAGAGAAAGGCAAAAAGTAACACCTCTGCTTTTAAATTCACTATTCCCTTTCTATGTCTATGATAAGTTCTGATGATGGTTGCAAAATTCTAGCATTCTAGTATATATCATTTCTATATATATATCACTCTTCTGGCAAATGCTTGTCTTGAGATATAAGAGAAGTTTCTAATTAACATAGATTGCTCTATGACACAATATCTTAGACAACTTCCTAATCCAAAAATGTGAGAAATATTTCTGCCTGCCCATAAGTGCAAAAGCTGATATTTGTTTTCTGGCAGCAGGCAGGGGAATCGTAGATTTCTGCCAAGCAGAAAAGAATCATAAAAATTGCAATAGCAGGAACACACCGAAAAATCTCTGATGGAACATATGTTTATAGATCTACTGTTCATTCAAGTTTTGCATCTGATGCAGGATCCTTAGGAGACTATTTCTGCAATGAAGAGTTCTTCCTAAAGTCTAATTCTTATCAGCTGATGACTATTTATAATTTCTGGGTATTCCCTTATGAAAGGCACAACAGGGAATAAGACTATTGTAAGCCTGTAGCTCAAGAAATGTTATTACCATTATTGAAATTGTCAATACCAGGGAATTAGGGACCACTTTAATAAAAAAAAAAAAAAAAGTCTGAGCAATTAAGACACTGGCAAAATCTCAAGTCTTCAAATAAATGCGTGTTTGTTACATTCAATTAATACATAATCTATCTTTAAGAACTTTCAAATGTTAAGCACACATACTAGTGAAGCAGTAAGTATATGATATGTTGTTTGCAGTCTTTGCTGATTCTTAGTTTCTAAGACTGAGAGAGTTGGACTCTGGGGAGCCAGGCTGAAGGAAGCCAAAACCAAAGAGGTTATTTTCTCTGTGCCCCAAACTCTGGTGTGTATCACTGGTATTTATATACACTTTCCATAGGTCAAGATCTCTCTAGTCTGAAGAATTACTTGTTGTTTTCATAGGTTAAAAAGCAGATGGCTCTGATTTCTGGAATCTGTATCAGATCATTCAGATGTGTGTTTGCACCTGGATGCTGGTCATTAGATTCCCTCTGATAGCTACAGATTGGATACTGCCATCTTGGTCTTACTGCTCTTACCTGACTATGCCAAACCATATAACAAAATATGCCTGGGTAAAAGGCAAACAGAATAAAATCATAAATAGTCCCGAACCCCTGTTAATTATCAGGCTGCAGCACTGATAATAGAAGGGTATTAGAGACTTAATGTTAGTTCTATCAGGCCTCAAGACTGGACCTTGTTGAACTTGCTTTGCCCATACTTATTTTAAGGCTTGTCTGAAGCTTTGTTTTAATTTCTTTTAAGCTGTAAAAACAATTGTTTAACAACCACTAGCACACATCAGCTGTTCTATTTTCCAGCTTGGACTAGAATTATGGACTGCCATCCACTGTTAGAGCAAAGCTCCCTTGATAAACAGTAGGTATCTGTGGGCCAGTTAGACTAAAAATCATCTTCTTTGATCACCAAAAGAACATAACTTCTGGCTCCATCAGAAAGAGGAAATGGAGTTGAAATCACTTTCTGAGCAAAATGTCCTGTTTAGGTTCATTAGACAGAATTTAATTTCTCCCTGAATTCAAATTATTCTGAGACTAGCAAATTGTATTTCTCTAGATTAACAAGAAATTTACCCAAATGAGTTTTGCCATTGACAGGCACATAAAATGAAATCAATTCATAGGTTGGAATGAGAAAATATACAATATGACAAAACAATACATGTTTCCTTATAGACATATTTAAATTCTTGCATACAGAATTGAGGAACTATGGTGTTCAGTATAAATCTTCAACATAACTGTATCAAAAAAGAATGCCCTGCATTTTTTATTTCTTAAAAAATTAAATTTTATTAATAATAGGGCTTATAGACCTACTATTTCATAATATGAACAGCACCACATAAAATTGCAGAAAATCAGCAGAAAATAAATGAATTTAAAATTTGTCTGAACTCACTTGCTGAAAGTATTTGTGAAGTCATAAATGTGATCAAATAGAGACCAGGCAGGTACTGAAGATAATTTCTCCTTTTCTGTAACTGTTAAGATAGAATCTTTATCCTAAGCAAGATGACCACAAATGTCTAGCTATAATTATTTACTCTAGGTTTTCTCTGAACATGTCTTGAGAGAAATGTAATGATTAATTGCATCAGCGTAGTTCTGTCTAAAAGGTAGGTATTTAATTTAAAACAGTTTCCCAGGCTTCTTCCATATTCAATTAGGAAACAGGTATTTCTAGAAAGTATGTTCATTAACTAATTTGGAGGGAAAAAACTAACCTATGAAAATTTCTTTTTCTTTTCTCAGGTTATACAGAGTTTAAAGTAGTGCTAAAAACTTAAACTTTAAATACCTGCCTATAAGTTCACTGAATCTCACACCAAATATTTAGTTTCCACCAAAAAATTAAAATATACCAGCAGTATTTTTTGCTTCATTTTACAATCATTATATCTTCCATCTTCCATACAAAGTTTCTATGTATATGTTCCTGAACAAGTGAGGTGGATTTTAAAAATAAAATAAAAATAAACTTTCCACAGAAGTAGAGGTAATATTAGGGAAAAAAAAAAAAAAAAAAAAAAAAAGAATCATAGAACTTTGTTTTCAGGCAATTTCACTCTATCATAAATCTTAGAGGTAAAATGTAACAGATATGATTGATATGATAAACAATTGCTTTCTGACCCACTAAGCAAATACATCTGTACAAAAATTACTCATGTCAAAAGTAGGGTCCAATTTATGGCCATTGTATTATTCTAAGAGTAAATTAAAAAAACGCCGGTGGTAATAAATGTCATTTGAGTGCAACATGATAAATGCAATGTGCCTCTGAAATCAAAATGCCTGTGTGGAGAAACAAACAAAACAATAAAAGTATGACTGTGAGTGGATTGACTTCAGAAAATAAAAAGCACAAAACCATTTTCAATATCATACTGCCATTACACCCTTGTGACCGAATATGTACTACATTTAGAAGTGATTGGGAATGTTTTAATACAAGTGATCTGACCATTTTCCTATACCATGTTCATAATTCACTATTTCTATCAACTTTCTGTCCTATATATCTTCCAAAAAGCCACTGAAACTCCCTTCTAATGATGAATGACAGGTCCAAAGATGAGCAGAGCTTAGTGATCTGTCTGCATAGCCCTTTCTTTTTGTGCTGAGATTGGTCAAAAAAGACAAGAATGATTTTTTTTAATTCAAAGTCCAGATGTAAATAAAATATAATCTAGAATGACAGATGTTCAGTAATTTCCTTCCCATCTCCAAGACATCTTACATTTTCAAGGCACCAAAGTTATTTGGTTTTGCCAAAAATATTTCTTTTCCATATCAAGGTTCATAATTTCTACTTTAACCTTTTTAGACATCACTGTTGCCTAACAGCTAGGGATCTTGGAATTGTAGGGTCTGCGTTGTTCAGGATGTCTGGGGTCACCACCTGAATCCTCCATTAAAAGATAGGCATGGGCTCCCTTCCTTTCAGCAGACTCTCCTCTTCAAGGGATATTTCCAGCCCTCCTCTTTGATTCTTTTTCTTCTTTTCTTCCTTTGCCTTTTATTCCCTCTAGTACACAAGGTTGGATAGGACTATATTCAGTTGCTTATCAGATAAGGAGACATCTTTCTGCTCCTTTTGGAACATTCCCCAACTTAGTCAGTGTCTTTTTAAAGGTACATGACACAGAAATTGAGAACAGAGATTGATACTCAGTGCAGCTTTTCTGCATAAATAAAATAAAAAAATCCTGAAATACGGTGTTTTATAGAATGAGAAAACAGCATCTGATATTTACTGAGATATATTTTTCTTTGAATTGTTTGTCAGGACATTATATATTGATTCTTTGTCTAGTAAAAATTGAATGAAAAATGAATACAACAACAAACACTGAAATCAAAAAAGATTTTAAAAGGAGGTACTAAATGGTTTTGAGTATGTAGCACAAAGAAGAAATTGTAGCAAATTAGTTCCAGTCATTTGCTTTTACTCTCTCCGAAAACAGACAAAAAAATTTTCAAAAATAAGGCTAGAAAAAGTCTTTAACCTTTTCTTTAGTGTAGGCTACCACAATAACATAATTAATTTATTATTAGAGGCACATGCATGGGCCATGAATTATCTAATTCATACTTATTATTCTGATTGAAGGCATAATTTCTTCCTTGAGAGAATACTAATGAAGAAGATGGTCGTTCCAAGGGCACTTCACCAAATTTATGTTTGGGGTTCAAATTGAGGTATTTAAGATCAATAGAACATAACATAGCTGTAGTTTTATTTATATAAATAAATATGTATGTTTAGAAATTAGCATTTGAAGTACTGAGGCCTGACCAACAGGCCAGAACTGAAATTGACCTCTAGATGAATCTCAACAGCCTACAATATAGTACTAATCATATGTAGTATTAGCCATGTATATAATGTATTACTAGTCTATATTAGTATATTTATCTACAGAAGCTCTGTTGTAATTTCATTATTTAACAATAGCCAATCAACTGATCTTTCTTTATTTTGAGGTATGAGGTAAGGCCATGAGGCCACACATCAGACCCTATTGAGAAATATGTGGGTTTGGTCCCTTTTTGCAGCACTGCCAGACCTCAGACCCTGTTGAAAAATATGTAAAGCCCACATAGATACACGTGCCCCATCTTGGGTTCCTCCTTAAGCCCTGGCCAGGCTTTGGGAGAAATCCAACAGGGAGGGAATGCCAGATGTTACTGCACTCGAAGTTTGAAACCTGTTTATTCAGCACTATAAAAGCTGGACCCTCTTGCAGAGACTTTGGAGACCTCACCTATGAGTGGACTCACTGTGTAGGACCTCCCAATTACCGAGAAAGGCTCTCCAAATCCTCGCTGCAACCGGGGATCCCCAGCAAATGTGGATCTGGATGATGGTAAAGTATTAGGACAATTGGTGATGTATCTTTCGTAATCACTATCGCTGACTTAATGTTGTAATGATTAGGTGCATTGCCTTGTCTTGCTTTATTTTCTTGTCATATTATTTTAGGGCTAAGGAATATTATCTTGTTTATTCTCTTTGCTGCTTATAGCTAGAGTGTAATAAGCTTACCATTCTGACTAAATGTATTATCTTCTGTTTTGTATTATTTTGCCGCAGATAGTAAAATATGTTTATTCTTTATGTTGGTATCTGAGTCCTTTCTCTCAATCCCATCAATAGGTAAACCAGCTTTACATTATTACAAGAAGACAAACAGGAGGAGTTTGCATAGCTACCTGTTGCTTTTTTTAAAGATGTAAACATTCCTGTAGCTTTTTCTGCTCTTCTCCATTATATGCCTCAAAGGATATAAAATTACTCAGAAATCCTAAAAATTGTAAAGATTTAGGTCCTGATCCTAAAACCAACTCTTCATATAATACATTTCTATAGACATGCAAGTCAAGAAGATGTTTTCTAATTCAAAATTATTTTCTTGTATACAGTTGCACATTTTGAATAACAATAGAGAAGATGTTTTCTTTTGAAGTTTTCCATTGGTATCTTTCAACATGTGCAGACATTTTGGATATTCCAGAGAATCTCAAATGGCATTGAATACCTATATTTAGGGCACTAAGCCCTACCTTTCTCTTGAATGTTTATAGGAACTTAAAAACATGGTTCAGATGGAGACATTTAGACACTTAAATTTAGATATCTAAATTTAGAGCTGATTCCCAGTACAATATAAGTAATGTGCAAAAATCACTAACTAAAAACAAACAAACACAATAACAAAAAACAAAAAGTAAGGAGAAAAAGTCAGTCTTAATTATTTCATAAGATATGTTAAATAAGATTGTCAAGAAAATAAGATACACATAGAAAAAAGAAAATAGAGAAACAATATTTTACATCCCTTAAAGCCATGATTAGGCCTTACACATATTGTTTGTATGCCATGAGAAGTTCCCGTATCTGACGTACTGAACAAACTTGGATTTTAAAAGATTCTAGAAAAGTGATTGTTGTGGTTTGGGCGATGAAACTTTATAAACATTTTGATAAAAGTTTAAAATCAATTGCACAGGTTTCATGTCTTTACATTTTATATACAGGTTAAACTGATAGGGGTAGCTTTAATAATCCGTAACTATTCACTGAGGGGTAGATTATCTAATGATCTTAATTTTCATGTTTTCAGCAGTTTTCTTGAATATACAGACTAATATTTCAAAGACTGCTCTGCTATTTTCTGTGTTATATTCTCTTCACCCATTCAGGTGAACTGATTTTTAATATACTATTCCATTATGTCCATTATTTTTGACATCTGATGTTTAAGCATGTTGTGATTTAATCATATTAAAAGTCCATAATAGTCTTTAAGATTTGTGTATATACAGTTTTCTGCTTACCTAGCTCCTTTCATTAGGCAGCTGGTTAAATTAACTAAGCACACAGAAAGATATAATAATATCAAGTAGGAGTGTCAATTTCTTTACTATTCCTTACTATTTTTACATCTTTTGAAATCATATATCTTCCTCCATTTCTTCTGGCTTTGAGATTGTTTTTGAAAACAAAGAAAAGTATCCAAGTCACACATAATTGCCCATCATATTTCCAATGATATTAAAAAAATTCAAATAAGTAACAGAAAACTAAATTCCAGAAGACTCCAACAGGAATTTCAAGACAATTTTACATGTGTAAAACTGTTTCTCTGCATCTGATAACAGATTGCATATGGTCAAGTACAACAGAAGTCTAAAGGATAGATACTTTGTTCTTTGTAAACAGTTTAAATATGACTGCCATTGTGACAATGGGTTTACTTTACTACCATTTTTATTTCTTTGTAGTGCAAATGATTCAAGAATGAGTACTTCTTTTTTCCTCAGATATGTGCAATAGAATTATTTGCTTAGCCTAAATAAAAGAGAAGAAATGAAACATTTTAGTACCTTGTATGGGGCACTTCCAAGAATAACATTGGCTGATGTAACTACTTTTCAGTACTTATCATTAAAAATTCAAGAGCCATGAAGACAAGCAATTGAAAAACAAGCTTGAAAAACTAACTTTTGAGATCCTTGCAGGGGGGGAAATGAAGAAGTCATCAGAAGGAATTCAAATATTATTCCTAAATTTCAGCATAATAGGTTTCTGGTGGAGAGGATGACACAATAGAAACAGTACTGTAAAGATTTCACATGCAAGTCAACTACTGATCTTACAAAGAATGACATTTCAGTATTCAAAACTGCATTTGAAGTCCTCTGAAGCTGGAGCTTGGAAGTTTCACTTCTGAGAGACATGTCAGTGCCAACACCTAACACTTTTTAAATTAGATATTAATATATTTTCCAGCTGTTAGTTTTATGTAAAGACACATCCAGAACAGAACTCAAACCTTGCAATGAACTGATGAATTTATCTCCAGCAAACAAGATTTGTGGCTCCTGAATTCCCCTGAATGTGCTTTTGATTTGAAACAGCCTCAGTCAATTTGAAACAGTATGAAAGAACTTCAAACAAAAAGATGGAATAATTTGAGCTTGATGCTACAAAATAATGAAAGATGTAAAAGCTCATACTACCTACGGACAGTAATAAAAAAGGCTTTCTGAAGTCTTAGTAATGTTTTAATTATGCAAGATATTTCCCTTTCAAAGGAAAAATTAGGATGATGATCCATGTTATTCAGAAGAGAATAATCAAAATTTTAAAATGTGAAAATTAAAAAACAGCAATAGAAGAATTAGTTTAAGCGATGGTAACTGTATTAGGATCTAGTGGTTATATTTCAATAGTATTAGCTATTCGTGGACAGTATTTCATGAATGCATTTTAGCACATATGGGTTTGGATACTGAAGAAAAAAATCTCCAGACATGACTAACATATAATTTGGAAGATGTATACTAAGTTAAATATTTTTCAGTGAACAGCCATAGATGGCTATTGACTACAAGAAGGCTAACTTTATATATACACAGAAATCATCTATAAGTAAATAACTATGATTTTATCTATTCCTTATTGAATTTATTTACCACCCTAGCAATCCTTACCTAGAAAGAACTTAGTACAGAGAACTGATTTTGAAACACTTATAATAGTTCAGTTTGACTTTGTATTTTTCAAAGTTCTGTGCATACATGAAACTGTCATGTTTAAATTCTTGAAGATCAATCATCTTAACTGCATGAGCAGTGTCCATGTCTCCCCCATACCACAAGAAATGTACCTGACTAGGAAAGGTACACTCTTTGATCTGTTGTTCGTAAATAGTGATGGTCTTGTGGGTTAAGTGATAATTGGTGGTTGTCTAGGACATAGTGATGATGAAATGTTTGAAATTAAAATCCTTGGTAAAATGGGAAGAAAATTGCCAGCAGAAGTACTACCCTGCATTTGGGGAGAGCAGACATTAAGCTGCTGAAGAAACTAGTTAGTAAGGTGCCCTGGGAATCTTCTTTTGAGTGTCCTGGGGTGCATAAATGCTGGTCACTTTTTAAGAGTCAACTTTTAAGAGAAAAGGAGTGCTATTCCAGTATGTCAGAAGTCAAGGAAGCAAGACAGAAGGCTGCCTTGGCTTAACAGGGATCTTCTTATGACCAGGAAGACAGAGTTGATAAGGCCCTCTATAGAAAGATAGGAGCAGCCTCACATTTGAAAGCCCTGGTCCTCATAGAGGACTTCAACCAGATCAATGTCTGTTGGAGGGAAAACACAATAGGGCACAAGAAATTCAGGAAGTTTCTGGAATGTGTTGATAATAACTTCCTTCTCTGGGTCATAGAGGAGCCAACAAGGAGAGGTTCTGGACCTTGTCCTCATCAACATGGAGGGGCTGGTGGAGAGTGTGAAGCTCAAGGACAGTCTTAGCTGCAGTGACCATTAAATAGTGGAGTTCAATATCCTTAGGGCAGTGAGGAGGGTGCACAGCAAGCTTGCTCTTCTGGACTTCAGGAGAGCAGATTTTGGCTTATTCAGGTATCTGCTTGGTAGAATACATTAGGGAAGAAGGGCCCCAAAAAACTGGTCCGTATTCAAGAATCATCTCCTCCAAGCTCAGGAATGATGCATCCTGACAAAGAGGAAGACAGGTAAAAACACCAGGAGGCCTGCATGGATGAACAAGGTGCTCCTGGACAAGCTCAAACACAAAAAGGATGTGTACAGAGGGTGGAAGCAAGGGCAGATAGCCTGGGAGGAATAGAGAAGTTCTCCAAGAAGTTAGGGATCAGGTTAGGAAAGTTAAAGCCCTGATAGAATTAAATCTGGCCAGGGACATCACTTCTGTAGGTATGCCGGTGATAAAGGGAAGACTAGGAAAAATGTGGGCCTTCTGGAAGGAACTAGGAGACCTGACTACCTGGATTTGGAGAAGGCTGAGGTACTCAAGGACTCTCATTGCCTCAGTCTTCACCAGCAAGGGCTCCAGCCTCACTGCCCTAATTGCAGAAAGCAAATGCAGGGACTGGGCAAATGAAGAAACACCCAATGTAGGAGATCATATTTGAGACCATCTAAGGAACCTGAAGGTGCAGAAGTCCATGGGACCTGATGAGATGCATCCACAGGTCCGGAGGGAACTGACAGATGAAGTGGCTAAGCCACTATCCATCATATTTGAGAAGCTGCGCCAGTCTGGTGAAGTTCTCACTGACTGGAAAAGGGGAAACACAGCCCCTATTTTAAAAAGGGAAAAAAGGAAGACCCTGGGAACTGCAGACCAGTCAGTCTCACCTCTGTGACTGGCATCATCATAGACTGGATACTTCTGAAAACTAGGGCACATGGAAAATAAGGAGGTGGTTGGTAACAGCCAACATGGCTTCACTAAGGGCAAATCATGACTGGAAAATTTGGTTGCCTTCTACAATAGGGTTCCAGTGTTGGTGGATAAGGGAAGAATGACTAATATAATCTACCTTGACTTGTGCAGAGCATTGGACACTGTCCCACATGACATCCTTGTCTCTAAATTGGAGAGACATGGATTTGACAGATGGACCACTCAGTAATTGTCTGGATGGTCACACCCAAAGAGTTGCAGTCAACAGTTCAATACCCAAGTAGAGACGATAGGACAAGTGGTGTTCTTCAGGGTTCAATATTGGGACCAGCGCTGTTTAGCATCTTTGTCAGTGACATGGACAATGGGATTGAGTGCACCCTCAGCAAATTTGCCAATGACACCAAGGTGTGTGGTGGAGGTTGATATGCTGGAGGGAAGGGATGCCATCCAGAGGGACGTTGACAGGCTTGAGAGGTGGACCCGTGAAAAATTCATGAAGTTTAACAAGGCCAGGTGCAAGGTCCTGCACATAGGTTGAAGCAATCCCATGCACAAATACAGGCTCAGCGATGAGTGGATTGAGAGCATCCCTGCAGAGAAGGACTTGTGGGTATTAGTGAATGGAAAACTGAATATGAGCTAGCAATGTGCACTTGCAGCCCAGAAAGCCAACCAGATCCTGGGCTGCATCAAGAGAAGTGTGGCCAGCAGTCTGGGGGGAGGTGATTCTCCCCCTCTACTCTGTTCTTGTGAGACCCCACCTGAAGTACTGTGTTGACCTTTCAGGCCCACTCTATAAGAAGGACATGCACCTACTTGAGCAGGACCAGAGGAGGGCTGTGAAGATGAGCAGGTGGCTGATGCACCTCCCCTATGAGAACAGGCTGACAGTTGGGATTGCTCAGCCTAGAGAAGAGAAGACTCTGGAGAGACCTTATACCAGCCTTCCAGTACTTAAAGAGGACCTACAAGAAAAATTGTGAGGGACTGTCCTGGTTCGGGCTGGAATAGACTTCTTGTTCGTTTTAGTAGCTGGAGGAGTGCTGCAGCACACTGAGACACCAGGGGCTCCCCAGGTCCCAGTGCCCTCACCTGTGTGCGGGGGCGGGGGGAGCACAGCTGGAGGGCTGGGCCCAGATTGGCCGATAGTCCATGTCATGTGACATTGCGCTCACTATATAAAGGCAGGAGTGGGCTGGGAGGGGCTCTCACTTCTGGGAGTGTTGCTGTGGTGGCTTTGTGTTGGGGATTGCTGGCTGGGAGCAGGTGGGTGTTGGGTGGTGAGCAGCTGTATTTTACATTACCCACTGATACTGCTGTCAGCGTATTGTTCTGTTACTGTTATTAAACTGTTTTTATCTCAACCTGCAAGTCTCCCTTTGCCCCTCCGATTCCATTCCCAAGTGGGGGGAGGGTGGGTGAGAGACTGCTGGGCATTTAGCTGCTGAGTAGGCTCAAACCAAAACAGGGATTCTTTATCAGGGAGTATAGTAATAGGGTGAGGGGTAACAGTTTTAATCTGACAGAGGGTAGATTCAGCTTAGATATAAGGAAGAAATTCTTCACTGTGAGGGTGGTGAAACACTGGAACAGGTTTCCTGGAGAAGTTGTGGATGCCCTCTCCCTGGAAGTGTTTAAGGCCAGGTTGGATGAGGCTTTGAGCAGCTTGATCTAGTGGAAGGTGTCCCTGCCCATGTCAGGGAGTTGGAACTAGATGATCTTTGAGGTCCCTTCCAACCCAAATGATTCTATGATTAATATTGCTCCTGTAACTGAATGCACATGTTTATAGGACCTAATCAGATTCATCTCAGGATACTGGAAGAGTTTGCTGATGTTATTGCGAGACTTCCTTATTTATCAGCAGTTTGGGAATCTGGAGAGGTCCCAGTTGACTGGAAGTTAGCAAATATGATTCAATTTTTCAAGAAATTCAAGAAAGAAGACTCTGTTAAGTATGGGCCTGTAAGTCTCACTTCAGTGCTATGTAAAATTGTGGAGAAGATTATGCTGGTAGTTATTGAAAAACACTTGAAAGACAATGCAGTCATTGGTGAAAGCCAGCATGGGTTCTTGAAGGGAAGGTCATACCATACTAATTTAATATCCTTTTTGACAAGATTATGTGCCTAGTGAATGAAGGGGAGGCAGTGAGTGTGCTGGATATTTGTATATTTGAGCAAAAATTTTGATACTGTGTGTCACGGTATCCTTCTGGGCAAAATGTCCAGCATACAGCTAGTCATGTATAAGATGGGCGAACAGCTGGATGAAGGATCAGGTTCAAAGAAGTGTATTAAGGGCTGTAACATCTGGCTGGTAGCCAGTCACTAGTAGTGTTCCCCAGGGCTCAATTTTTATGCTTTTATCAATGACCTGGGCACAGGATTTGCGTGTACACACAAAGTAAGTTTGCCAACAATACTACACTAGGAGGAGCCGTTGATTCCGTTAAGGGTAGAGAGGCCTTATAGAGAGATTCTGAGAGATTAGAGTGCTGGGAAATCACTAACTATATGAAATTTAACAAGGAAAAATGATGGATTCTGTACTTGGTTCAGTGTAATCCTGGATGTACTTCTAGACCAGGGGACAATAAACGGAAGTGCAGACCTGCAGAAAAGGATCTGGGGGTTTTGGTTGATGGTAAACTCAATGTGAGTCAACAATGTTCCCTGGTGGTTAAAATGGCCAACTGTATCCCGGGGGGGTGGGGCATTAAACACAGTATATAGTTAACCAGTTGAAAGAAACTATTGTCCCACTGTATTCATCACTGGTATGGCCTCACTTCAGGTACAGTTTTGGGCTCCACGGTGTAAGAAGGATATAGAAATATTAGAATGTGTCCAAAGGAGGGCAGCAAAGACAGTGAAAGGACTAGAGGGCATGACTTATGTGGCACTGCTGAGGATGCTAGGTTTGTTCAGCTAAGAGAAGAGGACACTTATTGCTGCCTACAGCTTCTTCATGAGGGGGAGCAGAGATGGAGGTGTTGATCTATTCTCTCAGGTGTCCAGGGATAGGATGCAAGGGAATGGCTTAAAGCTGCATCAGAGGAAGTTCAGATTGGATATTAGGAAAAGTAGTTCTTACTGAGAGGGTGGCCAAGCACTGGAAAAAGCTCTCCAGGTATGCTGGTATTGGCTGAGATAGAGTTAATTTTCTGCATAGTACCTAATATGGTGCTAAGTTTTGGATTTTTGCTAAAATGGAGTTGATAATTCAGGGAAGTTTTCATTATTGCTGTGCGGAGCCACAGATGAACGACACGCCGAGACGGGTTCAGTGTGGGTGATAGAGCATCAATCAACATGTGCCTTTATTGGTCCAGGGTACATATATTTATACAGACAATGATAATTATTATGCCTACTAGTCACTAGCTGATTGGCTTAAGCTCTAAAGGTCATATTCGCACGGTCCACCTACTTGCAGTTAGCTTACAGCCCAAGCTTCTCATAACACTAAGTTTCTCATGCTACTATTTCTGATTCCTGTTGACTTGTTTTCAATACACGGCAGTACCGTAACACAGTGTTTCTCAGACCACCGTTATCATAACACTGGGTTTCTCAGACCACTATTCCTAATTCCCCTTAACCTGTTTTCGACACACCACGGTACACAGGGCTGAAGCGTCCTTGACATTCTTCATGTATCAGCAGCTGCGAGCAGCTGCAGGCAAACCCTAGTGAGGCTCAGTATCAGCAGCTAGAGCAGGCTCTGATCATACAATTGCTCGGTGGGCTCAGGACCCTTGTCTCTGAGCCATTCTCCAACATTGCTGAGCAGTGTTTACACAGAGTCAAAGTATTTTCTGCCCCTAGCCTGCACTAACGTTCGTTCAAAGATTTTCTTAATACATGACAAGTCACAACTTAGGCATGCAGGCTTACAATCTACTGGCTAAAGGCACAGGACCCTTGTCTCTGAGCCATTCTCCAACATTGCTGAGCAGTGTTTACACAGAGTCAAAGTATTTTCTGCCCCTCACACCACCCCACCAGTGAGTAGGCTGAGGGTTCACAAGAGGTTGAGAGGAAACACAACCAGGACAGCTGACCTCAACTGACCAAAGTGATATCCCATAATGTATGATGTCATGCTCAGCAATATAAAGCTGGGGGAAGATGAAGGAAGGGAGATGTTTAGAGTGATGGTGTTTGTCTTCCCAAGAAACCATTATGCACGATGGAGCCCTGTTTTCCTGGAGATGGTTGAACACCTGCCTGCCAATGGGGAGTGGTGAATTAATTCCTTGTTTTGCTTTTCTTGCATGTGTGGCTTTTGCTTTATTTAGCAAACTGTCTTTATCTCAACCCATGAGTTTTATCACTTTTACTCTACCAATTCTCTTTCCCATCCCACTAGGGGGGAGTGAGTGAGAGGCTGCATGGTGCTTAGTTGCTGGCTAGGGTTAAACCACAACACTAGGGAAGTAGTCATGACTCCAAGCCTGTTGGTGTTCAAAAAATGTTTGGAGTATGCTCTTAGGTTTAGGTTTAACTTTTAGGTTGTCCTGTGTGGAGCCAGGAGTAGGACTTAATGATTTTCATGGATCCCTTCCAACCCAGGATATTTGTTGATTCTATTATTCTATCTGTATAAATGTAATCAATTCAGATAGTATCAAGTCCAGCAACTAGGATAACGATCAGTAACTTCTATGACGCAAGCTTGAAAGAAAGTACAATTATTTAAATCTAAGAAAAACAAATTAATGTATTTTTATGCTTAAGATGGCATGATTGTCTAGAAATCATATACATAGCAAAAATTCAAAATAAACCCCAAAAGAAGATATCTAAAGAATTATGGTACAGAACTAATAAGTAAATATACAGAAGCATATGCCTGTATTACCTCAAGAGATTCCTGCAGAAATTCAGGCAGTAAGTACATGTGTACAGACCAAGTAAATCCTCAATTATATTAGTGAGATGGAATCTCACAGAAACTCACCCTAAGTAAAAACAGTAGAAGGGGGAAAAAAAAAAAAATCAAAACAACAAAACCTTTTGGTCATCTTCAGCTGATGCTGAGATTCACTGACAAAAAACTGTTAGACATGTCAGCTCTAGCTTTTGCCCAGTTCCTGCAGCTTTTTATTTCCTTTATTAAATTTTATATTTCTTGACTACTTCTATCACGTTAGAAAGGTAGATTTTAATAGATTTAAAATAAGATTAGAGAGCTGGTCAATATACAGCATCTGTATGGATCTACACTTTTTGCAGCAGTCAAGCAAAACCAGCTGCAACACTGCAGAACACCAAGGGTATTTTGAGAGAGCAGACACTGAATGCAGCTATATATTGTGTAGAATTTAGTCATGTACTTGCAGAATACTAAAGCTTCTACTGAAGGTTAGACACATGGCAGCTGGTTAATATAGTCTCATAAGATTCATTTACAACTCCTGAACTGCTGCCAACAATTACTTAGGATGCAAGTCTATATTAAAATGAAGGCAGGAAAACACAGATGTTTCTACAGTCACTTTTCTTTTACATACTTTGGAAATAAATGCATTTATTTATTTATTTTAAGAGTAAAACAAACAAAAAAAAATACAAGAAAGGTGACTCATGTCAAGATTAGATATATCTTAAATTTATTCTTTTAACATACTTGCCCAGAAGAGCTTATTCTTTCACATGCCAGTTAAGCAGGTTGGTTTTGTTATAATACCAATTCACAACCCGTATTCTCAGCTGATACAAAAATTTCATATCGGAGAGCTATGCTAGATAAATATTTGATCTTGTAGACATGTAAAGAAGAAACAAAATGTGCAAAACACTAATTTTCATTATGAGAAAATACATTATTTGGGAGAATAATTTTAATCAGGTAATCTAATCCTCACAAATCTTTTATCAAAAGAAAATATAAAATTACAAGTCAGTCAATACTAAGTCTGAAGGTTTTACCTGCCATTCTCTGTTTGCTAAAAAGATTTGTCTGATGCTTTATATCCATAAATGCTTAAGGATGTGTTGCAATATTCTAATCTAGATCAAGCATACTTAAACTGTAATTATGCTTGGAAATCCTCAACCTTAACAGTTTAAGGGTGGGAAAGCTAAACAAAACTAAAGAAAATAGCCTTCAACCTACTTCACCCCCAAATATTAAGAGGCAGCTATTTCAGTTCTCAAAACTGGAAGATAAATTTTCTGTTCACCAAGAAAGGTCATGTGATTTGAGCTATGATACAACTGTGTTAAGTAAGTTGTATTTTAGTAGGATTCCAGAAAATAAACAGTTAAGTCTTTATTACTGCTGAATGTTTAATAATGTAAGCATTAGTTTCACCAGAAAACCAGAGAACAAGACATATAAACAAATAAGAATACATAGTGTATATATATTGTCTTTATATTTAAATTTAAAGCTATTCATGCTACAAAGCACTTGGACTGATGAACTGACTATGTCTCTACAGCCCACCTGGACACTAGACATACATTTGGATCACATAGCTTATTTAATTGTCTTTTAATCTTCCTTCTCCTTTTACTGAGATGTAGATGTCCTCCAAGATTACAAGGCATCCTCCACTGCTCCCTCCATCTCAAACTGCTGGTTTTCTTCTGTTTACCTCACACTAAACAAAACCATTACTGCTAATATATTGCTATATATATTGTAATTTTGTCTTTGAGGAATTTAAAGTTCTCTGCATTCCTTACTTTCCAGAAATTTGTCACACTTTTTCTCTCCTGCTGCTACTCTTGCCTTTATTACTCCTCCTATGAGAAGTGCAATGGTATTTTGCAATTTATAATTCAAACTCACTGAAAGGCAAATAAGCTGATTTTTCTTCTCTCATCCTATGTGTGATTAGTGTTTAGTTCTTTAGCACAAGAGAAAAACTATTAGTATGGCAATAAGTATTTTGAGATTTTTGAAACAACACTAAGGAGTTCTTCACCTCTTTGAGAGATCACTTGTATATATAGAGAAATAATGGTGATCAGATTCTTCTCATAGATTTTAAACTCAGAAGAAAAAAATGTTTAAATCTGAATGATCAACTCCCTCCCGCCCCCCCCCCCCCCCCCCCCGAAATAGCATATAATTTCCAATCGCAATAATGATATATCATGATTTCACACCATTCAACCATTTTGTTGTAATGTTTACAAATTTTATTTTCAGTTGCAAAATTGCATAATCATTAAGGTTGAAACACACTTCTGGAAATCCAGTCCAATACCCCTGCTTAAGCAGAATCAGCTAGAGCAGCTTGCCCAGGACCTTGTCCAGTCAGATTCAATATTTTAACAGATGGATATTACACAACCTCTCTGGGCAACCTGTTTTGGTGTTTCACTATCTTCAAAGTGGTCAAAAGCATTTGTTCTTGTTCTGAGATTGAATTTTCTGTGTGTTAATTTGTCTACCTTGCCTCTTATTCTGTCAATGAGAACTATTGAGAATAGTCTGGATCTATCTTCTTTAAACTCTCTCATCAGTCATTTATACAAATTGATAAGATCTATTCAAGACTCTTCTCCAGGCTGACAAGTCACATCTCTCAGTCTCTCCTCATATGAGACATGTTCCAGTTCCTTAATCATCTTTGCATGTCCACAATGGACTTGCTCTAGTAGCTACATATCTCTCTTGTACTGGGGAACACAGAACTGGACACAATACTTCAGAACAGCAACACCATGGCTGAAAACAGTGGATCTTTTTAGCACTGAAAGGTATTTTTATAGTTTCTTCTTTTCTTTTTCTTTTTTTCTTAATGTATTTCCAATCACAAAACAAGCTTACTTGTAACAGTGTCACTTTGTCACTGAGAAAAAACAAACCATCAATATTGAACAATCTCTGAGAGAATATAATTTATTCTGATAGCTTGGAGTTCAAGCAGGGGTTAGAATACTTACTAATGGAATACTTATTGGATACATCATATATCCAACTTTGAATAGCACATTTAGATACCAAATTCTGATTAAGGTCCTCTGAACAGTGGTGGTGGGTTGACCTTGGCTGTCTGCCAGGCACCCACCCAGCTGCTCTCTTAGCCCCCCTCCTCAACAAGACAGGCAGAAAAAATAAGATGAAAAAGCTCATGGGTTGAGATAAAGAGAGGGAGAACACTTACCAGTTAACATCACAGGCAAAACAAACTTGTCTTAAGGAAAACTGATGTGATTTATTGCCTATTAAAAATAGAGTAAGACACTGAGAAAAAAGAATGAAAATTAAAACGTCTTTGCCCCAGATATATCTTCTTTCCAGGCTCAACTTCACTTCCTCATTTCCAACTCATTTACTACCTCTACTCCTGAACAGTACAAGGGGACTGTGGAATGGGGAACTGTGGTCAGTTCATAACAGTTCTTCAGTGCTGCTCCTTACTTCTCACACTTCTTCCCTACTCCAGTGTCTAGTCCCTCCCACAGGTTTCAGTCCTTCAAGAACAGGCTGCTCCAATGTGAGTCCCCCACCAACTGCAGCTCCTGCGAGAAAGTCTGCTTTTGCATGGGTTCCTCTCCACAGGCAGCAGCTCCTGCCAGGAGCCTGCTCCCACATGGGCTGCAGCTTCCTTCAGGGCATTATCCATCTGCTGCAGCATGGGGTCCGCCACAGGCTGCAGCATGGTTATGGGCTCCAAGGTGGTCCTGTCTGCAGGCTGCGGAGGAATCTCTGGTGCCTGGAGTATGTCTTCCCCCTTCTTCTCTGACCTTGGTCTGACCTACAGATCTATTTCTCACACTTTTTTCCTCACTCCTCATTGCTGTGTAGCTATTTTCCTTCTTAAACACATTTCCACAGGGGCTACCACCACCTTGGCCGAGAGGCTGAGCCGTGCCCTGTGGTGGGTGGGTTGGAGCTGACTGGAACTGGCCGTGTCCAGCCCGGGGCAGCCCCAGCCTCCCCGCACAGAGGCTGCCCCCTTGCAGCCAGCACCTGGGCACCTGCTCCCAACAGAAATGTAATCTTCAAGCTTAATATTTACATTATATTTTATTATAAATTAAACAATTTAACATTTAAAAGCATTCATAATTATAGAGGTGGATTGATTATTGCAGTAGTTAATTTTAGACAGAAAATAAGAAAAAAAGGACAAATTATATGGTTCTATGCCCATGCTGGTAATCTGATAATGTCAGTACGAAAAATATCTTTATTTGAAAGGTTTGCATTTAAATTTCACTATGTTTGCCTGTGCTTTTAATCAGTTGCCTATATGAAAAAATTTCAGCACATTCATATATATTAAGAATATATTTCATGCTTCATATCAGTGTTTCAAACAGAAGCTCCTACTGGAGCTAAGTTTCAATATGCATCTTCTTGCATTTTGCTAACTTCAATAAATAATTATTATTTCCATATATTTATCTAAGAATTTCAAGCCATTGGCAACTCTAATTATCATTTTGTGAGTTCATTGCTACTAAATTTATCTAAAGCTTATTTAGAGATATGTGAGCTTTTAATTCAATGTCCATTTAACAAAAATGAAAAAAAAGAACAAAACAAAACAATACTGTAATATTTTTTTTTTCCCCTGAACATCAAGATCTACAAACCTAGTTGCTAAGTTATCTTTTCCATCTTCCCAATGTAATAGCTATAATATCTCAGCACACTTTTTTCTTTTTCCAGAAATATTAACTTAATTTATTGACAATTAAACAGAGTAGGATAATGAGAAATAAGAACAAATCTAAAAATCAACTTCCACCCTCCCCTCTCTTCTTCCGAGACTTAACTTCACTCCCAACTCTTCTACCTCTCCTGAGCAGTGCAGAAGGATGGGAAATGGGGACTGTGGTCAGTTCATAAACACTTTGTCTCTGCTGTTCCTTCCTCCTCACAGTCTTCCTCTTTTCCAGCTGTGGCGTCACTCCCACAGGAGACAGTCCTTCACAAACTTCTCCAATGTGGGTCCTTCCTATGGGCTGCAGTTCTTCAAGGACTGCTCCAGCATGTGTCATGTCACACACCAAAACCTTGCCACATAAACTCAGTGCAATACTTTATGATGTCACTAGAAAACTCACCAGAGTATCATCTAGAAACTCTATGCTTATTGTTAGACATGTAATATTAATTTAATTAGTGGAAATGTTCCTGCTAATAAGACTTATTTTGTGTGCTTTTTTTTTTTGATCATACCTGTGTCTTGATGAGGTCCTCAGTTGCATCTGTTATAATCTGCTATATCTAAAAAAATCCACCCAAAAGACATGCACGCATAGACACATTTTTTTTAATTATTATTATCATCTTCATCATTATCATTATTAATAAAATTTTTTAGGGAAGAAAAAAACTGATTTGGAGGGGTGACATATATATTAAGAAATATTATTTCCAAGTTATATTTGAATACAAAACTCTAAATCCAGACATTACTTGGTTGGTGGTCAAAGACCCCACTAGTGTGTCATCACAGATGACCACTTTAATGTGACATTATGGGATATATTCATGTAATGATTTGAGATGCAGTTACTGATGCTTTGAAAGTTGTCATCTGGAGATAAGCCAGAATAACCAAGCTGCACTTCTGCCCTGGTTCAATTCTTAACTGACATATCTGAAATGATTAAAGTTGGTTAAGATCATTAGTTTGTCTTCTCAGTAGTTGTCTTGGGCTGAATAGAAGCATGTATTTTCTTCTTTTTCTGCTGTATGTCTCAATTTTAGAGAAAATATTGTGCCTCCCACTTTCACTTCAGGAGGAGAGCAACCACAAAACAGCTAAATAAACTGCTACATAAAAGAAGATACAGCATAACATCAAGGCAAAACAGCTTTCCAATTAGATGAGTATATCCCTAGGATGTCAGCATGCAATGGTATGATGAAGTTGGAAAACATCACCTTTTAATTAAATTTCTTTTTCTTGTAATGATTTTAATGAATTACTATATAATTAAAATTGAGATTAATTAGATCTTCTGTTCCTGGATAACCACCCTTTTAGTAAGTAAATTAAAAATAAAAACAGCAACAAAAAAAAGTGTTCTGCCTAAAAGCCAGATTTAAGAATTTTCACATGCATTGATTTTATTGTATCAGTACAAACTTTAAGCTAAATAGTGGATTGTCTTCTTCCCAGCAGCTGACATATTTGTTTGGGTTCCATGGGATTTTGCTGAAACTAATAAATATTTTAGCTTGTTAACTATCAAATAAAATTATGTTTACCTACCCTTCACAGAGCTATGAAAGTGAAGGAAATTGAAAATATCTCAGATCAACACTTTAGTATCAATTATCATCAATAAAATTTTGTAACCATGAAAATATTTGCTTCCAGGCATTTTTAAACGTATCCCTGTTTGATAGGATGGAAACTAAGATCCAATGTGATTCAAGCAGGAAGGGATTTTTGTTTTGCTCTTTGGTGTTGGACAGGTCCTGGAAAAAAGGAATCATGGATATTCTCTTGTTTTTCGGGATGTACATGACATTTTTGCATTTAAGATTTTCTTTCATATTCTGTTTATTCTTCTTTTTTGTTCTATTCTATTCTATTCTATTATTCTATTCTATTCTATTCTATTCTATTCTATTCTATTCTATTCTATTCTATTCTATTCTATTCTATTCTATTCTATTCTATTCTATTCTATTCTTTCTATTCTATTCTATTCTTATTCCTATTCTTGTAGTTGTGGAGTCAATACCACTGAGCTAAAAGTTCAAGCCCTGTTATGCTGAGAAAGTCAAAGGAAATGTAACTTTTATTAGGTTCTGACTGCAAGACATTTTCTAGGATTTGTATAATGGCATTAGATTAATTATTCAGTTTTCAGCACAGATAGGGGAACAGGATGACGTTTCTTAGAGTGTACAATGACCAGGTATGTTTTTAAGATACTCATTCCATGAAGTAAAGTGACTGGAAGGAAACTTCTAAATGTAAGTTTACTTAGAAATACTGCATTGTTTTAGATGAACCTGATAGAGTACCATTTTTTGTTTGTGTGTGGGTTTAAGTTTTGATTCATCTTAAACTGAGTTTGAATGGAGGCAAAATATTTTTACTTCAGGAAACAGAGCTATTTTTACTGCAAAAAAAAACAACTCAAGTATTAACATATTGATCTCTACAGTACTGAAGTACTTGTCTGAAGTTTTTGTAGTATAACGTGTACTTTTATACTTTAAATCAACTTTTTTTCATTTAAAAGTTTACTAACATAAAAAACTGCCTCAGGAGCTCTTGACTTTATAAACCATCTTATTTTTTATACAATCACAGGTGTACACCCTAAAAACATTAAAAGATATTTTAATTTTCCAGATGTTTCAAATAAATCCATGTTTATTTCTGGTTTATCAACAAAGCTGGTGAAAATATTTGCTATAACTAATATTAATTATTAATTTGCAAGTGTTCTGCTTAGCTAATAGACAAAAATTGCCTGTGATAATAACTTTTAATTTTGAACAGTCAGTAAATTATCTGAATAAATTTATTTACAGCTTGCTTAAGTCTTCAACATTCAAACTTTTCTTCTCAGTTCAGTATTCATTCAACTGTATGTTATACATAAATCACATGAAACATTGTGATGGCTAAATTCAGATGCAATTTGTGACCCTTCTTTTTATCAAATGTCTTTTATTTTGAGTGATGGTGGATGCTTCCCACACACACACCTCAGCAAGGTAAATAAGAAAGGTTAGGAAATGTAAAGTCCCCAACATTCTTTTTATTGTTCCAACTGCTGTCTACAGTAAGACACCAAAAAAATATATAACTTCACCAATATTCATTAATTTCTAATAACAAGTTCAGCAGAGCAAAATGATCTAATTTTCACATATTAATGATATCCATGGTTTCCCAAACAAATAAAACATGTAGGAATCTGATTATTTATTTATTTGTTTGTTTGGTTATATATTTCTTTTTTTATTTTATGGTATTGAGGTGATTATGATTTTATTTTCAATTATTAATGTGTAGCTAAGAGCCTGCCAGGCTAATGTTTAATAATGCAGAATCTATCCCTTTATTGTCACACTATCATCCTTTACATGGGAATCAGCTGGACTAACTACCTAATGCATTTGGGAAAAAAGAATATCAATTAATGCCAAAGCAAATCATAAAAGTACATTACAGATTACACTGTAAAGTGAGACAATTTACTCAGGAAAAACTAAACATATTCTACACTGTCATGCTGTGTGTTTAAAATGTCCTTCACTCTGCATCATATTTATATTCTTCCTCTTTCTGAATTGCATTCTACATATTCTATTAGAAAAATTTCTACCCAGTCAGAGCTTGTTTATCTTGCATGGTTTATTATGTTTAAACTTTTCAGAAATGCTATCTTATTTTAGCACCATTAATTAGGTATGATTAACCTCTGTCTATGTTGGAGGGAGGAAAGTTGAAAAGTTATTGAGTTAGCATGGATTTCTTCTTCATAAATTACAAATATCTTAGTTATACACCCTATTCTAACCACAGATCACTTTACCAAAGGGGAAATGTGGAGAATGTCTTCGTGTATTACTTACTGCTTAGCTCCTTCTATGCTGTAGGAAGTATCTCACATTTAAAAAGGGTAGCTCCAGTGAGAAAGAGAGTAACACAGGTGTTCTGCTAGTTCCTGATCCAAGAACACAGGAAAACCGGGAAAAGTTGAAAAGATGAGGTCACACTGCTTCTCTATTTTCTACCATTTTCTTTTGCAAGGCAATTATAGCCAATTTCATGCTATCAGCAGAAAATAAAGTCTAATATAATAAATCTTTACTGCTAACATCCAAGAAATACCTTATTCAGTCACTTTCATCAAGTCTTTCAAAAAATTCTTATATGCACCTTTCTTTTGATATTAAAAAAAAAGAAGTTGGATAGTAATGCCTTTATGCAATTATTCAGCTTCCTAAATTATCTAACATATATGCTTCCAATAATATGTTATTCTGCAAAAATAAAAATATCTGCAGAGTAATAAATGTTATTCTACAATAACATATTTACTGAATATTGGAATGGGGGTTGGTTGATCTGAATTATAAGAGTTTAGAGAAAGGAAGAAAGAGAAACAATCATACAGCAGTTCCTGGATCATGTCTTAACTGTTCACCAACAGTTTCTTCTTGGTTGTATTATGACATATCTAAACAACACAAAAGCTGTTGTTTTATTGCTAGTAAACAACTCTCTTTTCACATAGCTTTCTTTTTAAATCACAGAAAATTAGTCTGTTTTAAATGTAAATGGAAATTCAGTTTCAGGCATCATACATAGAAAAAAAAAGATTAAAAAATGTGTAAAATGTGGTAACACAAGTGTATAGAACAGAGTGGGAAGCAAAATACATCAGAGAAAATAAGAAACAAGTGGAAGGGTTTCAAAGTAACTCAGTAAAACACTTGCTCTAACAGGATACTACCTCAGCTGACAAATATCACAAATAATTAATTATCTAAATATAGGAAAGAAAAAGTACAAGAAAATCTAAGATACCCAGGTTACTACATTAATCTTAAAATCTATTTCTAGCCATATTTTTGTCACAGAGGCCCGTGACACCTATAAATTATAAGTGAATAATTTATGATATAATTATTTTTAGTTTTCCTTGAACTCAAATATAAGTGTACTAAAATAGTGTAAACAAAGCAGTATATATGTATTTCATAAAACTGTCATGACATAGCCAGATACACTATAGACTTTTCCATAAGAGTATGAACAATGTGCCTACCAAAGGGGCAAACAAAGACATGTGGTTGCATTCAGGAGCACACAAATTACAGAAGGAACTATGTAATCTCAAAGAACTGCAAGCAGGTAGGAGACATTCCAAAATACACAGAAATTATGACTGTCAAAACTGAGACAAATATAAACACTGTTAGGGACAGACCAGAAGCCCTTTTTGGGAGTGGGTAAGTAGGACAAATATATCAAGCAGGAAAATTTGGAGAAGAAAAAATCTAGTTCCAAAATTCTTGTGTGGAACTCTCAAGACTGATCACATTAACCTCATCAAATAAGATTAATCAGGAACTGTAGCCATCAGTACTAACTCAATGGCTTGATTTCCATAATATTGTACACCCACAGCTAATTTAGTATAAACTTGTTAAGGACTAGTAGTTTTGAATGCATAGTGAATATATAGTGATAATGAAGAACTACCCATCATCACAGAAGAATGTTGTTAATGAATACATTTAATAGTTTTAGTTTTATGAAACTTTATGAAATTGACTTAGTTTGTCTTCTAGACACTCTCACCACTGCTGTCCCTAATTCCCTGATACTTATGTCTTTATACACATCCATATATATATGCTTGTGAAAAGGCAGATGAGAATATCGTAACCAAATGTTTAAGCCCATATGAATCTGTGCAGTTCAAATTCACTTTATAAAGAGATAGGTCTAAAACTTGTTAAAATATTTTAAATTCTGCAGTTACACTGAAATCAATACTTATGATAATGTTTACCCCACAATCTCCTTAAAAAACCTTAGACTGTGCAAAATCACATATAATTTTCTTTTGGTAATATATAATATTAATTAGATAGTGTGCACAGAATAACAAATAAAATATATGAAATTATTAAAATAATGGGTACCTTAAAGGTACATGTATTTATATGTCTAAATACAGATATGAAAATTCCATTCTCATTTGATCTGTTTGCAATTGTTACTTTATAGAGCTGAAACTGGTAATTAAGAAAACTTTTTAGTCTTTGAACTGCAACAATGACAGAAAAGAAAGTTAATTAGGCACTATGGGGATTTCCCTGACAATAAAAAATATGTCAGAAGCTGTATTTCAAGACAAAAGGAGGATCAAAAGAGAATACAGTAACGACAGAGGTTTCTTTACAGAGGATAGTAAAAATATGGGGTTTTTAATATTTCAGTTTTGCTCAAAATGAGTTTGTTATTTGCCCTGCTACCCTTGCATTGTTTGTTTTGTATCAGACATTTTTTTTTTCCGTTTTCATCTAGAGGTCAAGATCTCCTGGACATAAGCATTGCCCTTTAGAATCTCAGGAAATCATATCATATTTATTGAAATTTATTTTAAAAGGACATATTTTTTAACTCATTGTTGTGTTTTATAGGTTGTTCCAGAACAATTGTTTTCTAATGACAGAAACTTTATTGTTTCTATCCATGACCAGTTAATTCCACTATATGCTTTCATTGTTCTTTAGTGTAAATGATTCTTAGTCTTCCCTATTATCGACAATCATTCAAAGAGAGCAATCATATCCCTTCTTTGTATTGAGACCAATTTTAGGATTGTTGTTTCTTGGACCATCTTATTTTTCTTTAATTTATTCCATAACCACACAACACCATCCTCAGTACATAAAAGAAGGAAGTATGAAGAAAACACAAACTTTGATATTAGTTTAAGGATAACAAATAGAAGCCCTTGAAATCCTCATTTTAACCACTGGTTCATTTAATTTGGTGAAGTTTCTCTTTTTAAGTTTGGAACCTCCATTATGCACATTCTTAGCTATCCTTTTAGCTTTTCTTTTAAGGAAAACAAAATAAATGTAATCTTTCAAGCCAAAGCTCTTTCCTTATGACAAGCTTTCATAATTAGTATTATTAATGACAATGAGTCTAAAATGACAACACTGGCTGTTTTAAAATCAGTATTGGAAATGATAAAATACTTTCAGTTCTTTTGGGTTGTTGTTGTGTCTCCTGTTCCCTTACTCCAGAAAAATTAACAAACTACAACAACAACAACAAAACAAAATAAACAAAAAACACCAAAAAAAACCCCAAGCAAGCAAACAAACAAACAAACAAAAAAAACAAAACAAAAAACCGAACAAATAAGTATTTTTTTTAATTCACAAGAAAAATCTGGCATAAAGTTATTATGTATATCCGTCTTTATATGCAGGAGATTTGGATAAGCACTTCAGAAAATGATTCTTTTAAAGTCTGCTTGTAGTAATAGATTATTATCTGGCATTCTTTCTCTCCTTTTTTTGTTTGTTTGCTCTTTTTTCTTAGTAAGATAAGACTACTTTTGGTAAAATAGTAACAATGAAAATCCAGAATAAATACACTGGAGATCTGGTGACCAAACAAAATTTAAAATTCAGATATATTGAAAGAATATAGTCAACTACAATCTCTTTTCCTTTGAAATTAAATACTTCTGAATTTGTAATAATATACCTCAATTTCATGCTTTTTATATGCTGTCTTCTTGCATTTAGCTGGAATCCAGTTAAAGCAAATAAACAAACAAACAAAAAAATGAGAGGAGGGAGGGGAGGTATTATGCATATTTCTTCTCTTGCATTTTTTTATCACTTCTAAAAACTCCTTTCACATATTATGTATTGTGTATACATTTCACAGAAGACAAAAATGGACAGCATGAAAAGGAATTTACACTTGATGATTTTTGTTTTTAAAACCAACCCAGTTTTCTCCTGTACACAGAAAAAAGGATCCAGTGGTTAAATGGAAGATATCTTGTGCATAAAACTATTTAATATGTTTTTATTGTTCTTAGTAAAATAATTTTTATAAAACACAAAATTATTTTCCTTAGCTTATTGATAAATGGAATAGTTTATTCTAGTTTTATAATCCAAAAGTCTTCTACTCCCCAGCTTTGTAAGTTTCCCTTCTGATAAGAACACTATCTTTAATATAGTCCTTTCCAACTGACAAAAAAATGTTATTACAAAATTTTACAGTATTTTTTGAGATATGATCCTTAATTCTAACTCAGTTCTACTCTCAGCCTTATCAGACAGAGAAAACTGGTAATTAGAAAGGCAAAGGTCAGAAATAGACATGCTCACAGTTTTAATTTGGAAGTTTCTTGATAATCTTTCAGGAATGACAGTATCAGTGAAACAACAGAAAACTGTGTTCCATCTTATAAAGTGACCATATAAGTAACCAGAAAAAATAAGTGAATTTATAGGAGGTGTACACTACCAAAACAATATAAGTAATTCAGCTCCAGATTATAGACACATACATAGAATTGTCTTGTAACAACTGAACAGCTACTGGGGCATATTTCAGTTGCCTACACAGAGACATAAAATTCTTTTTGAGATTCTGTACAGTATCTAAGACATCTACATGGGGCTAGATGTATGACATAGGACCTATAGAAAGTCCTGAGTTTCTAGAAAAGCAGGTGCAAGCTGAGAGATATTCTCTCTGACACCCTAATTACCCTTGAATACCATGTTTAGGCAATGAAACTGAGCTCAACGTGCCTGTTTAAGGTGACATAGATTTCTGTACTGACTGCATATTCACTGATAACAGTGACATCGTGGATACTTATTCTTCATGTAGATGTTTGCATGAAGACAACTGCATGGATATGTTAAAAATCTGAAACTCAATCACATTCATAAAGTCAATTATTTTCACCTAATTTTAACTGTCTGAGAAGTCGGTATCTAACCTACAGTAGTGGTTTAGGGGTCTATTTATATACCTAAACATATACATCTAATATCATTGGAGTAGCTGCACTGTACCTAAGATATCCAGATATCCTAAGATATCCAGAGGGGATAAGCAGATATAAAATGGTGAAAAAATCATATTATTCTGGAATGGTAGTTGGATCTCAGTCATAATACCCTAGCAAATCTCAGGTGTCACTACATACCAAGTTTTAGGCAATGGATCAAACTTCTGGATCTCCTTCATGATGAATCTGCTCTTATAGTCACCTCTAGAAGGTGATATATCCATTACCAAAATAATTACTAACAAATCAAGAGTGTAACTAATTCCATCTTAGATTATGTCTTGAAAATAATGAAGGCAAATGGAGTTTCAGAAGTGCCATTGACTAGAGAGAGAAAGAACCTAGAATACTGATGGCTGCTTCTTACCAGAAGACTACAGTTTGGTGAAGTAGATCCCAACTTCTACTTTTGAAAAATGAATGCACCAGCTCTGTTCAGTGGCATATGCAAGGTATAGAAAAAGTACAATGGAATCCTATAGGATGAACAGTCACTCATTATGTCCATGTTCTGTAAAGAGAAACAAGTGAGGACCAGCCATGACTGTAAAAACTCTCCGTCATGTCTTCCAGTTGGATATATGCACAGAAAAGGTAAAAAGGAAAAGTATAACAGAAGAAATGGTGTGATCAGTGAAAAACTTTTGGCAATACTACCCAAGTAGTTACTTACGGAACAAAGGATTTCTGAATTCTTGCAAACGCTCCTGGCGTTTTCTCTTATTTGTGATGTTTAAAAAGCTAGAATATTAAAAGAGGAATTAAATTAGCCTTTTATGAGAATATATTTCTACAAAATGCTAAAAAGTTAGCATCTCGGTTATTACACTTGCAGTGAATGTTTTATGGATGACTGTTAGCATTGATCTCAAAATGTAATGTAAACAATGTCACTTCAGCTTGAATCCACTTTTCTATAACAATTTAATTACTACCTGTGCTGTATTTACTTTTGTATAGAATAATCCTAACCTTCCAAAAGGATATATGATATTACTATTTGAGTTGTGGCTTTTAGAGAAGTCTTCACTTGTTGGTAAATAAAGTTTTAAGGAGATTCAGGATTTCAAATATCATGTTTCTGTAGTGAATCATCACCTGGAGGAGATTAATTTCACTTCATGGTTGCCATCTAGAAAGTAGGTGTCTACCTTGAACTGTATATTAAGGGACTTTTCTGTATCCTCTCACACCTAGGCAGTTTTAAAAATAGTTACCATGTTCTCAGTTGGCTGTGAGTTATACCTTGGAGATGTGACATGTCTTGTTAAACCATCCACAAATGAAGCTTTCACCCCCAATCGTCACCATCAAAGAAAGGATCTTTTAAGGAAGTCTGAGTCCAGTGTTGGTCATAATGGTAAGAAACAGACTGGAAATATTAGAGGGAAACAAAGATGGGAAGAAAGACTGCAGAATAGACTACATTACTGTATTTTTACCATTTAAAAAAAATCTATTCACATTTGCTGTGTGAAAAATATTCCTTTAAATATTTAATCCTTAGGACAGCCACAATCACAGAATAACCAATGCAAGAATTTGGGTTCTATTATAAACCTATATCCTCTTCCTGATAAATTCCTATTAGCCATGCTTCACTCTAGTATTTATGATCTCTCAATTCATCTAGATATTAATTTGCTTGACAATGCTAATAACTTGTTTTGCAAAATCTTGTTTATGTGTCCTACCACCTGTTATCCAACAAATCCCTGTTGCCAGAAGGAAAAATAATGATACAGATTCAAAGACTATAACAGTAGAATAATTAGTCAAGATAAATTATTGTTATATCTTGTAGAACATAGATGATAAGATAAAATTAATTAATTTCCACTTCAGATCCCATGCTTTATGTAAATTAATACTTCTTTTTTTCAAACAAACATTTGTTCTCAATGCATAGTATGTAGTAAAGAAACTTGTCATTACCATTGATATTTGGGTCCAATTGTAATTTGCTCTTACTGTGCTTTAGCATCTATTAATGTTTCCCAATTTTAGCTAGCTAATCAACTCAGTCTGCTTTGTTTTTCTTAACTGCAATTTGACATTTTTTCTTTAGTTTCTGTCCATAAGCATTGTGCCATATTCATCTTTTACCCATCTGGTTTATCAATCAGTCTGGTACACTATACAAAGTCTAGGGAGTTACAGTATTTTAAGTACAAATAGTAGAATTTCTTTGACTAGTCTTCAGCTTAATCTCAGAAGGAAAAAGTATATGAGGACAGGCTTTGTCCTGTCATGGCATTAAATGTAGTTAAGCAACAACACTTTCCATAACTAACAGTAACAAAAGGGAAAAACCAATGTCATAACCAGCTGTGCTTGACATTCTCATCTGCCTGAGCAAATATCTATTAGATAAAAAACAATTTTGACTACAAATACAGATCAATACACAAAGTCATACTTCTAAATCTCAGATAATACTTCAGTTATTTACTGAAAACAAAACTCATGTAATTCTCAATCTTCACTGATATTTTCAGTTAAGTTTCTCCTTTATTTCAAATACTGTCATTATCTCCACTGGTGTTGTTATATTTGACTAGTTCTGAGGGGTTTTATGTTTGCATATCACAATTACAAATTTCATGTGTGGTACTCAGGTGGTAATTTGACTAGCCCAGGTTAAGAGATACAAAAGGCAAAGCTCACAAATGTCAATAAACCTTTTTTAGGTGCTTATGGAAAAGGTGGCCTGTGAATAGAGAATGAAACAAGCACTTTAAAGGATACAGAAAAGCTCATGGACCCAAATTCATTTCATTGTTAGATCATTTGATTCTCAAAAAAAAAAAAGGAATCATAAAAAAATCCAGTCATGCACTGATGTGTTGTAATAAAGGGCCAAAACTAGGGACTTAAAATTGCATACATTAAAGACTTCTCTTAATGGCATAACTTGGCTAGCACCTTCTTAAAATAAGAGGCAGCAGGGGGAAGTAGCTTTTTGGGATGGATAAAGAATAATTTCTTACACAAATTCACTGTGCTGAGGAGAAACACTAAGCAGCAGGGTTCAGTATGACCACTAGATAAAAAAAATATGGGACTACAGGATATCCTGGTGGACCTTATGCTTCAGGAAAAGAGATACTAAGTACCAAGGCATCTGAATCATCCCTTAGTTGGGTGTCTGTGTAGGACAATAGACTCTGGTGTACTCTCTCTCTGTAAAAGGTGAGGCTATACTAGATGTTTCATTCAAGGCCACAGTTAATTCAGTATGATTTCTCCAGCAAAATTATTCATAAAGCATGTCTCCTTTTAAATTAAAAAGTCTCCTATATTAGTATAAGTACCAATAAGATTATTATTGCTTCAATAATAACAGTGAACATTCAAAGAAGTATAAATTTGAACTCCTTAATAATTAAGGGCTTGTGGGGAGAGTGCTTATTTCATCCCTCCACACACAGATAATTAAGGTAATTAAGGATTTACACATCTTGTTCTCCACTCTTATTTGCTGTCTTGAAGAAGATATGCTTTAACACTCCTACATAATTTATCAGAACATTAATTCATAAACATTCAAGACAATTTATTTCAGAACTGTCACAAATTGGAAATATCTAATGCTGTTTCTTACATAATTCCACAGGCAATTCCTGACTACTTTCTTATACCTCTAGAAATAGGCTTTAGCATGGCCTATTTTTCCTAATGCTTTAGCAGACATTAAACAGTGTCTGAAAACTGGGGACAATCCTGTAGAATATTAGCCAATGTGAGAGACAGCTATAATTTGTTACATCTAACATAGATCATGCTAGAACATGAAATATTATATGACTCTATATATGAACATTTTAATAGAAACACTAATTTATATATCTCCCTTCGAAAAAATTACCTGAGGAGGGAGTAAATACTTTTTTATTTCAGATTGGTTTAGCTGAATATTTTTAATCAAATTAGCTAAATGAATAGAAAAACTCTGTGTTCTCACTTGTTTAAAATAATACACCTTAACTGCCTCCAGTGACATCTTGTTTGGTATCTAGGCTATTTCTAATAAGAATAATAACCACAAAAAATACACATTTTCTTTAGGGAAGAGAGATATGGTAATGGTTTAGTTATTTAGTATCATGTAACCTGAAATAATTTATTTCTTTACCTATTGTCAAGCAAACATTTATAAAATCTATTATTTGAGCATTTATTATTTACATATGATTTGGGAGAAATAAGCTACTCCCATGAATAATTAATAATAAAATATTATAAACCAGCATTTTCTTTAAAAAATAAATAAAATATTAATAAGACCAAATGAAATATTAAGAAAACAATTACACAACAAAGCTAATCTCTAACACTTTAACATCTGAAAATTTATGCAATAACAACACTGGCCATGGTGAACATTATCTATTTATCTTTCAGAGGTCAGTGTCTTATCCAATTCAACATGTCTGTACTGGGATCTACTGGATACTAAGTTGTCCTTTTGACATCAATTTTCTCACAGAGATGTGCTATCAGGATCAAAATAGATAAGAAACTCATTGGTTAAGTATTGTTTAAAAAAGTTCTCTTGAGAACCATCAATTCTGTATTTGACTTTCAGTTTCCCCATGACAAAAATTTGAGGAATGCAATTTAGATGTATTACTAGACTGTATTGATTGAATAGCATCAGTTTAAATGGTAAAAAACAACCAATCCCCTAACAAAGTTTGTTACTGAATACTTTGATAGAAAGAATTTGGTGATAAAAATGATAAAATAAAGACCACAATTAAATTGTTATATCCAATATATTTGGTTAATTTTTATGTAATCATGACCATAAAATATTGATGATGTCATTACTATATCTGGCTATAATATAGACTCTTTAAAAGTCTGAATTTTCTCAATGTTATTTATATTATCTGTGGATGACTGTGACTGTTATTTTTTTAAAAAATGTACATTTCCTGGAAATAACATCCCTTTTGCGTGATTAAATAAATAACTACTTTGAAGTCATGTCATTTCTAACATAGCTGAACCTCAAATAATTATGCTCTGAGGTGGGGTGATTTGCCACCATTTTCTGCATTCCCTAAAGTAGAAATGAAAGATGGATGGGTTCATTTATTCACTAAGGAAAACCAGGATCTATTATTAATTCCCATCAACAAATAAAATTAAGTATCATAAAAGATGGAGGCTAAACATATATAATAGAAAAAAAAATACAGGAATGTATAACACATACCTTTGCAAAAAGAAAATTGTTGTGTTTGGTTTGATTTAAGTTAGCATTTTTTTTTTCCCCACCAAGTACTTTTGGATCTCTCTTGCTATTCTGGCATTAGCCTTTGATTTGCAGCTGCATGCAGGGTCCAAAACAATATTTACGTCTTCTTTTGCATTCATACTGTGATGATCCATTAAAGACAGACTATCTTGATATGGATGTTGTATCATTCCAAGACAGTATCAGATATTCTAAGCAATATTAAAAGGAATAAAATAAAAAAGTAATATTTCAAAATTTCAATTCAGAAGTCAACAAAAAAAAAAAAAAATTCATTTTATGAATCTTTCCCCCTTTCCTCCCCTCTCCTTTCCCTTCCCTTTCCTCTCCTCAGGCTCCTCTTAACAATGATCTTGATTATATTTTACCTAAGTCTCCACTCAGCATTCACCACCACTACTATACCTAGATAGTTTCTACACACAGATTTTCCATATTCATATTTTCTGTCATTCACCTTCATCTTCTCTTCTAACTTTCTCTATAAAACTGACTTCCTTCTTTTCAATTCACATTCTGCTTCATCCTTGACACCTTGTTCTCACCTGCTCACCAGAAAATTCTTCCATTATTAATCAACTCCTATATTATTATTATTCTGGGAGGAGGTCTTGAACTTTTGGTTGACAGTACATGATAATTTACTGAAATGATGCTAAAGTATTTAAAAATGCTGAAGATATGCCTTCTAATCACACTCCTCTAGTATTCTCTTCTTTTTTTTTTTTAAATTTCTTGCCTTTACAGATCAGAACTGCCTCTATTTCACTGAATATCACTAATTTTAATTATTTTGTTGCTACCATTGGTTTATGGTGTAATAAAAGCATTATGATACTCTGATTTTACGTATGGTCTCCTATTTGTCTGCTTTAACTATTAATGCAACTGAACTTTACCATTATCAACCATTGTGAAAAATTCAGATGGAAATTTATGTAGACTATTAATAAATAGTCTAAATTCAATGGTCCTGGATTTAGGCATCTAATCTAAGACGTTTATGTAGGCTCCAGAAATAGGCAATACAGAAAGATTAACATCTTCAAGGAGTGTTACTTTCCTTACCACCATTGTCTGAATTTTCTGGAGTGCCCTAGCCCTCTCACCATCCCAGGTAATTTTTTACTGTGTTTCCCTTTGAAGATTGATATTTGTAATCGTCAACAATATGTTTACTTCTGAACTTTATCTAATTTTGGAACAATAAGTAGACTGCTTTGTTTTGACCTTGTAAATATGTGTATGTACTATGTACGTATAAAAAATATAATATATACTTCTTAAAGTACTATGTACTTTACAAAATATAAACCAAAAAAAATTTTCCCCTTGCAGGTCTTTGCATTTCAATTAGATTAATTTCCTGAATCTCTAAACCATCTTCTGATGAGATCTAGATCATTCTGCCAACATAAAGAACTTTAGCTGCAAGATTATTACGATCCATTAATGAATCAATAAAGCAAAATAATATCAACAGAACAAAAAAATAATATTTTTTCATACATTACTGTCAATGCACTATATTACAGTTTCCAAATCTAACTGTTGTATTTACAGATAGAGAAAATAGTGCAGAGAATTTGTAATCTAGGCACTATGTAGAATTTCAGAAACACAGTTACTGTAAATAGCCAGGAGATGTGAACATCAGTCAATGTCTATGTAAGGAATGAGGGATGAAGTAAGTCCAGTTCTTCTGTATTATCTTCATCAGCAAAAATAATGCTTTCTAAACCTCTGTGGAAAAAAATATTTTTTTTCTAAAAAATAGATCTTCTGAAAAACCTTGTTTGTTCTCAGATAGCTCCTTTTGTTCTCTCATTTGGAGATAACACTTTAGTCCCAGTCAAATATACAACATACAAATATTATTTCTTTATGTGAAGTAATGCATTCTTTTGTGTCCTGAAAAGAGTTACACCCCCGTCTCACAGAGGACTGTGGTTTAGCAAGACTTTCTGGCTTCCCAGCACTGGAAGGCAACTTCTTACTATTCATACGAATATGATTTGCACAGTTGAAATTACTTATATTTCTTGAGGTTTCCAGTTTCCAGCTGTCTCCAACAACTGGAATGAAAGGAAGGCAAAATAACACATAGTACCAAACAAAGAGAATTATACCATAATCTGATCTTCTTGTTAATTAAGAAGTGTTTGCCTGAACAGTTGGTTTCAGCACATGGTGAACAGCTGAAGGGTCAGTAACATGATGCAGCAGAATATAGGGAAGAATCATCCAGTCACTCACCACAATGATTAATGTAATATTGTTCTATTTCTCTTGACATAGATCAGCACTTTAATTAATAGATCATGAGGCAAATTATTGCACTCTACCAGTAGCATATAATGTAAACAAGGCTGAAACCAGTGAGAAGGATCAAAAGCCTTTGTAACTGAATATTAAATTTTAAGATTTGCTAGTTTCCAGGTTAGACTAGGATAAAAAAGGTATAAACAAGTCAGCTATAAAAATTGCTATTTGCTTCCTTTACATCCTTGTTATCATTAAGCACCTGCTATAGTAACCACATAAAAGCATAAGTAGAAGTCAAAGAGACATATAAGTTCAGTGTTTTTAACATTTCTACTGATAGTTTGTGGAATACAACATCACATACAAAAATTACTAAAAACAGGAAAAGAGTTTTAGACATTGAACAAAGACCATGTAGTCATAAGGACTCTATAAGAATACTTCTTTATGAGAATTATTCATGTTGCTACTAAGTTATACAGAACATATTGATCTTCTCTGGAAGACCGTCTGTATTGTGTTGGACATATTCCTTGTTTGCAGAATAAACTTCACTAGCCAATCATAATGAGATGATGTATTGTCAGCTTTCATTTGGAATGGGCAATTATACCACCTGTGTGTCCTCTTTCGCTAAAGGTGCAGCAAGTTCTCCTGTGAACTAAAAAAGCTGAATAAAACTGTTTTCTTCAAAGAAAGTCCTGTAAGTGCTCAAAAGGCCAAAATGTCAGGTAATCTTTCCATAGATGGGATCTGCACAGCATGATATGCTCTGGCTGAAGGCCCAATCAGTGTTGCAAAACTCAGGTTTCCCAACATTTGAATGGATGTAATATTATCTATATTATTCTTGTTTTCCTCATAGTGTTAGCTCCAATAAATTGCATTTAAATTGATATCTTATGGAGTCTAAATGTCTTTCTTACTGCGATTATAACAAAGTATCTCTTCCTTGTGCAAATCTGATTTGTATTTGCATATAGTATATATACTCTATAGCAAATAACGTGAGAAATATCATGCTATATACTACCTGTGTATGAGAGAGAGTGTGTGTATATTCTGAGGAAAGAACTTTAAAAACATCAGTTGCATTTCTGTATACATATAGTAAGCATATATTAGAAAATATATGTTAGGCTGCACTGTTATTTTTGTCCTGGGGAAACTTTAAATTCCAAATGTATAGGTCAAAAAGAGAAAAATAAAGCAGCCTGTCTCTGAAATGCTTTGTGTCAGATAAAGTTTGTGCTTATTAACACTCCTATTTTTTAAACTGAACTACTTGGTTAAACCATATTTTTTAAAAAATAGAAGAAATCTTCCCTTTTGTAAAAGATGAGCTATGCATTATGACTGAAAGAGCTATGGTACATGATGGTGATGAATTGCATCTGATCTATATGGGATGATGGAAACATGCGGCAGACATACAGTTCAGTACAGCTGTGTCATACTGAATTGGTTTATTTTTTTATTATTACTTTCTCTTCAAGTTGGAACCTAATCTTTTTTTTTTTTTTTTTTGAAAATAAAGAAATAAAACATTACAAGAAAAAAATATTTTATCTTTCACAAAGAACTTTCAAAATTCATCAAGCATGTATGAAAATAGGAATGTTGTGATCAAGATATTTAGGACTGAATCTATGCCACCTTAAATAGAAAGTGCTGCAGAGATGTACTCACGGATCAGAACCTACCTCTTCTGATATATTTACCAATTATTTGTGGGAGGGTGGGGTGTGAAGAGAGGAAGGAGAAAAAGAGAGAGAAAGAGATAAAAAGAAAACATATTAAGAACATTTCAGCTTATAATAAACACTAAACATAATGTAAGTATGGAAAAATCAATCCTATCTATAATGTTCTGAAGAGCCCAGAGTGAAACAGTGTGTTTCTCCAGCAGAATTGCAAATTGCAGTTGGAGAAAGACGACAAGCACTAACACCTACTCAGGTCACAGATGAGGGTATGAAACTAGTGGTTTATTGCTCAGATCACATTTCACATTTATCTATATTTGATACGATTTAAATTATTAAAATACAACAGAACTCATGTTCTAAGAGAGAAAAGAGTCTCATGTGTTCATAATGAGTACTTTTGCTTATAATTTAGAGAACTGTGAAAAAAGGCTGGTTTTCACTTCCACAAATAAAAAACATGGCCCAACATGGGAAAAGCCTACATAAAAGGATTTGTGAAACAATATTATCCACTTACTATATTAAAACATGTGTTGAAGTCACTATTACAATATTTGTTTTAGGATTAATGAACAATCTAATATTGTAACTTCTACACTTTATTTTGTACAGTTTTTAAGTACTGAGGTATGATGTGCTGAATGTTAATACAGATGTGATATTGTAATAGCGTGTTTTTCAAGAATAAGCAGAAAATGATAAAGCCAGTAACTCTCGAGGAAGATCCTTCATTATTTCATCTCTATTACATCGTAAATTAAAGGAACTGAAATTATTAATGCTTAGTAATTTGCTTGAAAATATACAATTACTTATTTTAATAAGACTAGCAAATAATATTCATGCTACCAATCTTGATTCAATGTGCCAAACACATCTGATTCCTCATTAATACAATGAGGTATTCTTTACCTGGAACAAAACCACTTAACTTTCCATTAAAGATGGCATAAATACAGCCCTAAATATCCTGGTCACAACATTTATGTTTTCATACATGCCTGATGAATTTTGATTCCTGTTGAAATACAGATAATAAAAATTTCAGAATTATTAACTCTGACACTGCAGAAAGGTGTGGTAACTAAGGTAAACAGAGTGACAGTTTATTTGCTTTCTGTACTCATTGCTGGATAACTGAATGGCTCATTGCTCTGCCAAACAAAAATTACAGCATAGATAAAAGATTTACTGCTTTTTATTTCTTGGAACTGTGAGATTCTTTGGCATGATCACCACCTCTGCCATTAGTGCCTTTTGACCAGCATATTGATATGAATGAATTATAGGATTCTTCCCTTCTTCCTCTTATTTTTTCCTTAGTATGTTTCATTCTGATTTTAAAGCTGTGGGTGGAAAACTTGTCATGTGAAATGGTTAAGGCAGAAAATCTGAGTGATAACCAATTCACCACTATCAGTCTGATCAAGTTCAATATATTAAACTGTTACAATTCAGATACACTAATAGTGGACTGCACCTTCAGTCTAGTCATGCTCATGAACGAGCACGGTCACTCTTCGGTTGCATTCAGTGAGAAACCGAAACAACTAGCTACTTAAATGGTACAGTTTATTTAAATGACAGATATAGAGGTCCTTATGATTGCCAGTGATAAATACACTGTCTGCAAAGCACATGTAAATAAGTATATATAAAGCATGCAATAAAGTTATAACAATACAGATAGGCTATAAAAATGGTAAAGACACTTTTTAGAAAGATTTCTAAGTTCTTAAGTCTTACCCAAAGGCATCCCTATGGGGAAGGGAAAGAGAGGATCAGCCGGTCGACTGATCCCAGAAGTTCATACAAGGGTGTCTTCCCCCACATTCCTCTCTTCCCCAGCCTATTTTTATACTATTTTTACCTTCAAGGTGGAGTTTGAGTCACTCTAGTCATAAATACCTTTATTGTGATTGGTGTAAAATTCTCTTGCCTCACATTTAAATGTATAGATTACAAAAACTCAGGGCGCAGACTCAAAGATGAGAGGTTGCACCTTGGAGGCCTGTAGCCTTTGGGATGGAGGTGTTTTTTGGTATTATAATGACATTATAATGAGAAAAGTTTGCACAAAGGACAGTTTTTAATCAAAATTTGACAGTATGTTGGCTCAGGGTGGCTGATATGCAGCTTATCAGTTCTGTAGTATTACCTTGTTCCCGTATCTGCTGTACCATCATAGGGAGAGATCCACCTTGTTCCCATACCTGCTGTATCATCACAGGGAGAGACCATGAGATCTCCAGCCCACTTCACTCCCTGTGTTGCTTTGCAAGCAATATTGTCCCAGGAATGGCAGATAACGTGGTGGATTCTGTGCATACCTGCTGCAGCTGTATCCTACCCTAGACACCTTTTGATTTTATACCTTTCTTTAATGTGTGAACAATGCTGTATTTTGGTCATTTTAGTAATTATTTCACAAAACTAAACCAGTAAAATAAAATGGAGAGCCAACCAACTAATCAATCATCCAAACAAAGTAATTGAAGCCTTTTGAAGGCTGTGAATGTCAACATAAACATCATAGAAAAATTGGACGAATTTTCAAGGTCTTTTTCAGAAGCTTTAAGATCACATGGGTTTAATTTTGTAAATTCAAAACATGGTATGAGCCAATTCCAGTGTTATTTTTTTTTTGTATTTTTAAAATGTAAATACCTGTCTCAAGATGTCCTTGCAGTTCTAGCAGCTCAACAGATGAAAAAGTATGTGTTTGGGTACTTGTCTGTTTCTTTTTCCACCAGACTGAAACTGCCCTAATCATTGACTTCCTTTTTTGGTTGTTTTTTAATGGTAGGAAATATAAACTTTGATCATAACACAGATTAAAGTCTAGATCAGTGATCTCTACTTGTTTTGATCATCCACCCTTATCAGTGACAACTTTTTGTGTGGACCCCCTCAATATATGTGTATCTATTTATAAATTATACATGTACTAGGTACTATTTAAGTTCTAATATTTTCTTCCCAATGAATCCTGCTGTGTACCCTTGCCTGCACCTCAGTTTGAGACCATTGATCTAGATGGGAGTGGGAAAAGGAAGAAAGTTTCTTATTCTGTGAATTTAGCTTGACATTTTTTCCAGTACCTAGAGGAAAAATAAGACACCTAAAACCAAACAAAACCCCAAACTTGTAGTTGTTGTAAAATCATTAGCAAGTGTTTTCTTTTATAATTTTATTATTTGCTTCTGCAAGGACCCCCTAAAATCTATTTCAAATAATTAAGTCTTTCAGTTCTGTGTGAGAAGATGAGCAAGTCAACATAAACATCTTTGACTTTTCCAACCAAAATAATACAATAGATTGCATTAAGTTAATCTTGAAAAGACACATTTAGTGTAGTCTCTCTATCATATTCCCATAGCAAGGGCTTCATTGACAAACATTATTTGTTCTGAAGAAAACACAATCTTCATCCTTTCCATCTAGAAACATGATTGTTTTCATTTCTTATACACAAAGCATTTAATATATTTCAGCAGATCTTCAGGAAAGTAATTTTAAAGTCAGAGTGATTTCCTGTATTGACATCTTAGCTAATAATGGCAGTCTATACTTCTAAAATTATCAAGAATTCATTGGTGCAAACAGTTGTGTCAGCTTCTGTTCCTCAAACTCTTTGTAATTTCAATGGGAAAGATGACTATTGTTAACATCACTATACATATTTTGTAGGGCTAGATTTATTAGTTCAGGTTTTCAATGTCTTTGGTTTTGGCCAGAACTACAGATGTAATAACCAGGAAAGGAAAATAATAATCACTATATTATAAACAGCTAAAATACTGTCTTAGGTAAATTAAAAAAAATATTTAAGAAATAAGGCTACAATTAATAAAGCGTAATTGTTCATTAATTTCTATGTCACAGATCTTTGATATATTACATGAAAATTACAGTGGTTACCTCATGTATTTAGTTAGATAATCACTAGTCTGTTCTTTGTGACATTATGTGCAATTCAGAATCTCAAAATACTTTATAGATGTATTACTGTTAAAGGATACTTTATCACAAACTTGACTGGTAACATGTTAGGCTTCACAAAATCCTTTCAGTGTGTGTTTAAATAACAGAATGAAGATGTCTATTAGAAACAAACAACACCCTTAAAGTGCAAGCATCATGTTCAGATGGGACTGTAGAGAAGAACATAAGTTTTCAGACACTAAATGTAATGCTTCAAAAAGGCAGGCCAAAAAAATTTCAAAGGAGTAACTTCCTAACTGTAAAAAAACAACAATAAAACTCAACATAGTCAGTGAACACAGCAAAGAATAGGTGTAGATGAGGTGTGAATGATGTGTAAAAAAACCCTGCTTGAATTAAAGGCGCTTGTTGTTTGAGCCTGGTCAGCAGCTGAACACCACGAAGTCGCTCACCCACCCTCCCCCCACTTGGGAACGGGGAGGGAATTGAAGGGGCAAAGGGAGACTCGCGGGTTGAGATAAAAACAGTTTAATAACAGTAACAGAACAATACGCTAACAGCAGTATCAACAGGTAATGTACAATACAGCTGCTCACCACCCACCGACTGACACCCACCTGCTCCCAGCCAGCAATCCCAAACACAAAGGCCCCACAGCCACACTCCCAGAAGTGAAAGCCCCTCCCAGGCCACTCCTGCCTTTATATAGTGAGCACAAGGTCACGTGACACGGCTTATCGGCCAATCCGGGCCCAGCCCTCCAGCTGTGCTCCCCCCGCCCCCGCACACAGGTGAGGGCACTAGGACCTGGGGAGCCCCTGGGGTCTCAGTGTGCTGCTGCACTCCTCCAGCTACCAAAACCAACAGGAACTCTATTCCAGCCCAAACCAGGACAGTATCCACCCCTTATTCCATATCATTTACATTACGCTCACATTCCATATTTTTAATACATTCTAATTAATTGCTAGCACACAGATATCATTCCCTCAGTCCATGGTCCATCACTGCAGAATATATCATGAGTTCATTTGGTCCATAGCTTCAGGTTCCATCTGTCATAACAGTCCCTTCAGGCAGGAGGAGCAATGCTCAGTCAGTAGGGCAGGGGTGTTTTTGGACCTGACAGGAGGATGGCATGCAGTCTCTGTTGCAGTCGGAGCTGGTGGCTGATGCATTTGACGCTGTCTGTATTCACAGTCTGCAGCTGTCGCTGGGCATCAGTTGCTGAAACCAGTCCTATTTTCATCCAAGTTCATGTTTGCCATAACAAAGCATTGGTAGGGCGGTGTGGTGATTAATCTAATACAGCTTATTGGCTATTTTCGCCTAACATTAAGTCCCCTTGAGGTACACATCGGACTTCCCCGTCCTTCTGCATTACCCACCAAGTGCACCCGGGTCCTTGGGCAAAGGTAATCTCACGTATGGGCTTACCTTTACCTGAAGGAGGTATAACCCAGACGGTCTTCCCCAGCATGTTTTTAGGGTGCACTACCGGGACTCTGTCTCCATCTACAATATGCAGAATGTTTGACTGCTCAGGGCCAGCCTGGTTGGCCGATCCTCTAGTATTGACTAACCAAGTGGCCTTTGCTAAATGTGTGTCCCAATGCTTAAAAATTCCGCCTCCCATTGCTCTCAGCATGGTCTTTAGCAGCCCATTATACCACTCAATTTTCCCGGAGGCTGGGGCATGATAGGGGATATGATATACCCACTCAATGCTATGTTCTTTTACCCAGGTGTTTATAAGATTATTTTGAAAATGAGTACCATTATTACTGATCACACACTGATCCTTCAGCTTGGGAAAGAAATGCCTGAGGGACAGAAAATAGACATCTAAAAGACCTCAAAAGATTATAAGGAATATTTATTATTTACAATTTCCCATCACAGATTTGAAAAGTATTAAGTGGAACTGTTAGGAATGATGCCCCTTTATATTATTTTTTACTTTTTCTGCATATTATTTGAAGGTTTTCACTGGTGGTTTTGCATGAGATTTCCTTTCTTCTGATGCAGGTCTATTTCCTTTTCAGGCCTTGTCTAGAGTATAATGAAAAGAATGTATACGTCAGAAAATCCAAGTGTTCATTTTTGTTATTTGCTGCGGTGTGAGAGGGAGAGAAGGAAATTGCCTGCTTGTTGTTTTGTAAACAATTGTTAAGACACAGGTTGGAGAAAGAGGGAAGCATTGTAAGGGTTCTGAGAAAAATGACTGGAGCTCAGGGGATGGAAACATGATAATGGTTGGGAAGTAGAGACTGGGGCATTGGTCAACCTTCAGGAAATGGCTGCCTTGGAACATACATTAGTGGCTCTGGGGGGTACAGAAGATTTCTGTTTGGCATCTTGTAGATCAGTCCTGCTGAATACCCTGGAGACACCTTTCCATCATAGCTTTTATGGTCCCCCTCCTTTCTTTTTCATCTTCCCTCCAAAGCAGTGGTTTAGCACTGAAGTGCCAGGAAAGGCCTTGTAGGATGGTATATACTCTGCCTCTTGCTTGCAGCAATAGAAACATGAGGTATCAGAACAGTACCTTTGCAGTCTCCTGTTCATTAAGGATACCTGTATAGGAGGAAGAAAGAAACTTGACAGTCCTTGAGTTTTTGTGAGGACACAATGTGCTGTTCTGCTACCAAAAGCCAGCCTCTTTTTCAGTACCCCACAGGTTTCCAGGGTTGTTTTTTTCTTGAGTAGTAGGATGTGCACCAATAGGTAGTGGGTAAAGCATAGCAGGAGCAGTCTGCAGTGTTTGTCAGTGTTTGAACACACTTAATATCATGCCTTTGCCACATGCATTAAGAAAATGCTCTGAATTCATCAAATAAAGAGGTTCCACAAACTACGAGGTATTCATCTACTGAGAACTTCACTGAGTAGAAAGTATCTACCTGTCTGTCTCCACTTTTTTCTCCATCTCCATTGTTATCTTTTCCTCTATTTCTGCTATCTTTATCACTAACCCTGTCTCTTATGTCTGTATTCTGTCTGCTAAACTCAGGAAGAGAGGTAGTTTCACATCCTTGATGCTGTCCTAGACACTCCTGTTCTCTAAAACCACAGTGATTCCACAGTCCCATGTGAGACCTCCAAAAAGCAAAAAAGTCATAAGAAGTCCCTCAAACACGAAGGTGTACACAACATTGGTGACTTTCTTTTCTTGGATATCACTTCAACATGCTTCAGGAACTCTGGATGATAACTTTTGTGCATATCCTGATAGACACTCTCCGGAGACTTTTGTAGTGGTTCATCCCACACACCAGCTCAGAACATAATGTTTTAATTAGACACCGAAGTGCACTTGGAGAGCTTTGAGAATGGAATCGTTGGTTAAAATGCTCCAAATGGAATTGAATTCATACCTGGAAAAACCACTCTGAGTGTTGAACGAACAAGCAATAAGTGGAAAGAATCAGTATGCACTTCAAAACTTCATTGATACTTCAAAAAAAGTTATTAGCAAAAACATAGATAGGGTCACCCCTTTGTGTTCAATGAAAGACAAAGATAGTTTGGAGCAAGCAACCTATGGGTCTGTTACATTTTGGCTACTTTCTAAACAGAAAACAAACCTCTAACTTTAAATTAATAGAAGCTTGCCTTTGAATCCACTTTCATCTACAGATTACCAGAGAATCCTGAAGATGGTCTGTATAGCTGACAACCTGTGAAGAAGTGGGTGTCCTTGAGCCCACACTGTGACTATTGTGATTAAAAACTTACCTACAACCTGGGATGCTGTATGGATTGCTCCAAAAAAACAATATTGCATTAAAGTCTCAGTGAAAACACTGTCTCTTGCACACTTTTATCAAGTTTGAGACCCTTACTTCAGGGCTCCTTTGGCTGTGATTGTAGCTACTCTCTGATGGAAGAAGGGTTTAGTAAGATGAGAAAACAGTAAGAACAGCACTAGAACATGCTTTTAGCTTCTTTTAAAAAAATCTAATATTGATAAGTTTATGTTGCCTGTGCCTATCCTTTTAATATGCTTTGATTTTTATGCTCATCAGAATGTCAAGGTGAAGTGACTCAGTAGTGGGAGACTAAAATAACAATCTAGTTATCCCAGTTTCCAGAAATTTAAGGAAAACTAATCTCTAGTATATTGCATCAAATAATAACAGCAAGGGATGAAGCTGTTTACTAAGAGATATAAAATATTATTATAATCAGCCATTAATAGCAGCAGACTAATATCAGCAAATACTAAGATAGTTTGCTACTCTATAAAATTTAATAACACAAAACTTAATTTTTATTTTCTTTTAACATGGCTCATTATCTTTATTTCTGCATGAACAGATGTTCACTGGTAGAATTTTATTTTTTTTTTTTAGTTCTAAATGTGAATGATCATTAAAAAATATCCTAAATATTTGAAGTGGATCTCATACATGCCATAACCAATTTGTGTCAAAACCAAAATTTCCCTATTATGCATACTTGTCGAAAATATCTTTCAGAAGAATGAGAGAATATGCTTGGCTTATTTCTGAATGCAATTATTTTGTGAAAGACTATACAACGCTCCCCACCTCCCCCAAAATAAAATCCAAACCTCTTACTCTCAAAAGGAGAAAAGAAAGAAAAAAAAACAGAAAGGCTCTTCTGTTTTAAAAACTATATAAGTGGGTATTACAAAACATAGTTCTGTCACCACAGACTTTTAATGGCAAATTTAGGACTTTGTGGCAGTAAGTAAAAGTGAAAACGCTGCAGGTAAGTGTGGAAAGGGAAAGAAACTAATGTCAGAAGAGGACCTTGATGAAATTCATTTCACCTACTTTTAGACAGCTAGAACTATAGATACCCCCATTTTGTCAAATGCAATCTGATCCCTGTATCAGTTTATATGAAAACCTGTAAAGATGGTGAGTGCAAAACTAAGAAGTTAAATGAAAAATTATTTATCACATCTCATGGGCAATTCTGTAACTCTTCCAGACAAGATGTCTGTGGTTAAAGTTGATAATTTCAAAAAGTTACATTGAAACTGAGCATTTCTGAAGAGGACAAACCAGTAACATAAAGTTTCACACAGTGAAGAAAAAGGTGAATTGAAACCTAGTATTTGTCGAAAATGGAATAAAAGGTGAAAACAAGCATCTGAAGTAAAACAATACATGGATGGAAAAAATAACTGGAAAAGACAAAATAAATCTATGCTTATTTGAAAAAAAAAAAAAAAAAAAGATCAGTAATTAGTTAAAAACACATTTTAATAAAAGTGGTATTCAGCAGAAGCTTCTAAGATGCCAGAAGAAAATAAATGTAAAAATCCTAGTTAGAATTCTGCTTGACAGCATTAAATGTAGGAGAAGAGGCAGGACACATAAATTAAGGAAAGCATTGCCCCTCCCTCCAGGCTTTGTGCATGAATGTAGTTAATGAAATGGCTGTCAGAGGAAGCAGGTAACAAAAACAGATTTAAAATTTGTTTAAGGTGATGTTGTATATCAGATCTTCTGAATTCCATCACAGGTGTGCATTTTAAAAAAAAAAAAAAAAAAAAAAGAAAAGAAAAAATATTTTTCTTTCATCTCATATGTTGATTTTTTTTTTTTTTTTAAATGGATGTTATAATTTAATTGTGAAATATTAGGGAGAAAAAAGACTGAATGGATTTAGGATAAATTAAGAAATATTAGCAGAGTATCATCACCATATGAAATAATTTATCACTATGGGAAATAATTTAAAACTTTAGACATAGAGAAAACTATAAAGAACTATGGCTAAGAAGAACTATTTTACCTGAAATGTAAATGTAATAAAGGAATGAACTGACTAGAAAGGATGGCTAAGACATTTTCTTCCCAGAATAATCTACAGAATAATTTAGAGGTTTTCAGGGCAATATTGAAGAGCAGAATAAAATAACTTTTAAACTTGTACATTAAGTATTTTTTTAACTGAAATTTAAAGACTTAAATGTAATGTAGAACAAAGGGTAATACTGGGACAATGTCAAGAAAATGTTTAACAGCTGACATATTACTGTGCCATAAAGCAAATGAATTTTTGGAAGTAAAGGATGAGAAAGGGATGTAAAGGGATGAGGAAGGAAAGTGTAATTGGGAAGATATATTTCTATATTATTTGTATATATATATATGCATATATGTACAGGTACATACTTATGCTTCTGTATATGCTTACGTGTATGTATCTTGTATGTATGCAAAACCAAATATCTCTGCAGAAATATCTAATGTGTTATAGTGGATGCAACAGTATACTTGAAATAATTTTTTCACTTTATTACTATACGTATACAGAGGTTACAGGAAAATGATTAAGATAAAATCTAATAATTTAAGCTTTCTAAATAAATTGCCATTGTAACAGATTGACATCTGTCGTGGTTTAGGCCTGATTGACAGCCAACCACAATGCAGCACCTCTCTCTCCCTTCCCCTCCAGCAATGAGAAGGGACAGAGAGCCAGGCTTGGGGTTCAAGATAGGACTGGGATGGGGGAAAATCCCCCTTTTATGATCACGAGCAAAAGGCAGACTCGTTAGGGGAAGAAAAAAAACCATACATTTATTACAGACACTAACAACACATAACAGAGTAGGACAGTGAGAAACATTGCCACATCTTGAGAACACCTTCTCCCCACCCCTCCCTTCTTCCCGGGCTCAGTTCTGCTCCCGATATCTCTACCTCCTCCCCCAGTGGCACAGGGGCAGGGAATGGGGGGTGCAGTCGGTGCTGCCTTCCTTCATGTTCGGTGAGGGGAGTGTCCAAAACTTGTTCCCCCCTGCTCCATCGTGGTCCCCCTCTCACAGGAGACAGTCCTCCACACACTTTCTCTGACTTGAATTCCTCACATGGGCCGCAGCGTTCCCCACACTGCTCCGTCATGGGTCACTAACTTCCTCCGACTGGATTCTCTCCCACGGCTGCAGCCCTTCCTGAGCTGCTCCAGCGTGGGACTCCCCCGCATGCTGCAATCCTCCCAGTGCTGAATTACAGCAGCGGGGCTACCTTTTCCCATGAGACCCCGGCCTTCTTCGGGCACAGAACCTTGATTATGCCGAGCAGGAACAACAGGCTGTAAATCAATGTCCGCTCCACCGTAGATCTTCATGGGTGGCAGGGGGGGGCCGCCCTGCCGTCTCACCACAGGACACAGGGGGGTCTCTGCTCCGGCACACCTCCCCCCTCCTTTCTTCCTCCGTTCCTCCACTGACCTTGGTGTTCATGCAGCTGCAGCGACTCCTCCTCACAAGTCCGATTGCCCGTCACCACGTCCCTTCTTAAATACGTTATCGCAGAGGCGCAGCCGATTGGCTCAATTTCCCAAACAGAAGTGGAGCTGACATGGAGCTGGGGGAGCTTCGAGAAGCTTCTCACAGGGGGCCGCCCTGATAGCCCCCTCCCCTGCCACCAAAAAACTCCACCACTCACTCAACCCAGGACATTCCACCCCTCGCCTCTGCGAATCACATATTTAAGAATTAAGAGATCCAACATTCAATACAGAAAACAGTATACACATCAACATCAGAACAAAGAGTAGGCAAAACCAGACTGAAAGGAACTTCCCCACACCCAGATAAAACATATACTGACAGAATACTGAGACACAACACAGAACATCCACCCATAGTCCCTTCACCACACCTGAAAAAAACTTCCCCACAATTACAACTACAGACATTACAAAGATCATTCCACTAACGGAGTTCAGTCTGTATTTTGCTCATTACCTCTCCCAATTAATATCCTTATCAAATCGCAACCCTCTACCCCACATTGGGCGCCAAAAACTGTTGTGGTTTGGGCCTGATTGGCAACCAACCACCGCAGCTAATCACCCTCCCTTCCCCCTCCCCACCTGGGAATGGGGGAGGGGATTAGAGGGGTGAAGGGAGACTCGCAAGCTGAGATAGGAACAGTTTAATAATGGCAATAAAATGAGAACAATAATGATGATGGGGGAAAACAAAAAGAGATATATAAACAGGCGATGTACAGCGTAATTGCTCACCACCCGCTAACCAATACCCAGCCTGTTCCCGGCTAGCAACCCTGAGATACCAAGATCCCACAATCCCAATCCCGGAAGCGAGACAGAGCTCCTTCCCAACCACCCCTCCTCTATATAGTGAGCATGACGTTCCATGATATGGAATATTTCACTGGCCAGTTAGGTTCAGGTGCTGTGGCCGTGCTCCCTCCCTGCTCCCTGTGCCCTTGTGCACGGGCAGGACACGGGGAGTCGGAGAGTCCTTGAAGTCTGGCAGCAGCTGAAAACATCAGTGTGCTATCAGCATTCTTCTCATACCAAACCCAAAGCTAAATCCAAAACACAGCACTCATCTAGTCCCTGAAAAAGAATATTAACTCTATTTCAGCCCAAACTAAGACAACATCACATACAGGGCTATTTATTTACAAAATCAGGAGATGCTAATTTAAAAAAAAAAAAAAAAAATTGGCCTCTGTCTTTATAAAGAAAAAGGCATGATACAAATTCTGGAAATAGTCATGACTTTTCCTGGAAAAGAGTCATTACACATAGAGAAGTCATTATTGGTCTGTGACAGATGTTCAGAATACTAAGACAAAAAATTAAACCTAACCGGAAATCTGAAGAAGATAGATTCTCCTGAGACTACTTTATATAAAAAAAAAAAAAAAAAAAAAAAAAAGGAAAAAGAAATCCCAATTCCCTCTGACTCAACAATACTTTGATTAAAAACCAGAAATGTATGGGGTTTTTTAGAATGCAGTTTCTTTCGGGGCTATTTCATGAATTTGGAGCAGTATGCCTGTGGGTCTAGGTATTTAGTACTAATTGTACAATATTAAACTACAGAAAAATAATGCATTGCAAAACCAAATGAAAGGGAAAAGTGTAGAAAATGGGGGCAAAATTCCAAATAGTTCTGCATTAGATATTATCTGAATTTAGTATGTAACTCATTCCTTTATGTCTTATTGGAAATATTTATGTGTCTCACTAGAAGTTATTAAAATGGAATTGCAGGTATCCACACATAAGGGACAGTCCTGAAACCAGCTACCAGAATGTACAGTTATTACCTAGCCTCAAGATTTTGATATTTTGCAGACAACTAGGATTCTGATCTTTATGATTCTCAGGCATCTAAATGTTCTTTTGCTTCACATATCAAACAGTAAAGAATTCTGGAAAAAACTCAAGCCTCAAATGTGTTCAGAAATGAGACATTTCTTTAGGTACATTATGTACTTAATCTGGCAGGCATTCTTAGAACATGCTTATCAAACAGAGCTTTGGACAAAATGCTGCTGCATTTACATGTATCTTAAATGTAATTTCTTATTATTTTCTTGTTGAGGAGTCAGAGTACTCATCTGAAAGTAGACAGAGGTTTGATTCCTACTTCTGCTTGAGTGGGAAATATTGGATCCCAATGTTTCCTTAGATCCAGATGTCTTTTTGTACAGTGCACTGTGGAAATCCCAACCAAAAATGCACAGTTCTTTTAATGCACTCTATGGGTAGTTTAGAAACATAATCTATGATTTCATCTTTCACCTGCAGGATAACTGTATAAAATAGGCCCACCTTATTTATACATGTAGCACCTCAGTCTTTGGATCTAGCCCTTCCCTTCCCCAAATTAATGCATGTAGCATATTGTATTGTTTGATTTCATATAACTTTTTACATTGAGTGGTTAAGTTTAAATTAGTTACTCAGATTCCCATTATCCTTAAAGGGACAAAAGAGGTACATGAGGAAAGTAAATTATCTAATGCTTTAGGAAGGACAAATTGCCACCTGGCGATGCCTGTTTCCTTCCATAAATTATAAAAGGAACCTAGATGACTACTAAGACAGTAAATTACTAGATTTTTTAAGGTAGTGACATGAATCCTATCTCTTCTGTTCAAAAATATATATATACTGGTGAAAAATATTTTGAAAATTTATCACTGATTGATATGTGTAGTTTTTGTTATTTAAGCCTAGCAAGCAGCTAAGCCCCACACAGCCTCTTGCTCACTCCCCCCACAGTGGGATGGGGAAGAGAATTGGAAGGGTAAAAGTGAGGAAACTCATTGGTTGAGATAAAGATATTTTAATAGGTAAAGCAAATAAGGAGTAGGCTCAAGCAAAGCAAAATAAGAAATTAATTCACTTTTTCCCATCAGCAGGCAGGTGTTTAGTGATTTCCAGGAAAGCAGGGCTCCATCAGATGTAACAGTTACTCGGGAAAACAAATGCTATAACTATATGAAATTTTGGATTCTTACCCAACTATCTCAACTTTTTCAAGACTATAACTGTTTAATAGTACTAACTTGTCATTCTATTTCTAACAATTTTTTAATATTGTTTACATATATTTTTTTCTGGTGGGCTGACCTTGTCTGGCTGCCAGATACCCATGCAGCTGATCTCTTACTCAACAGGACAGGGAGGAGCAGGTAAGATGTAAAAGCTTGTGGGTCATGCTAAAGACAGTAAGATCACTTACCAAATACCCTCTAGGGTAGAACAGACTTGACTTTGAAAAGAATAATTTACTGCCAGTTAAAACAGACTTGGATGGTGGGAGACAAAGACAGAAACTAAAACAGCTTTTCCTACTCCCACCATTTTTTCCTGGGCTCAATTTATTCTTTCATTCCCAATTCCTTTACCTTCACCTCCCCTGCCCTGCAAGGCACAGAGGGGAATGAATGGGGGGGTGTCAGTTCATAACAGCTCCTCTTTGTCACTCCTTCCTTCTTACACTTTTCCCCTGCTCCAGTGTAAAGCCCTTTTGACAAACTGCAGTTTGTCAGAATAAACCCGAAGAGTAAGTCTCCATTGGCTGCAGCACCTGGCAGGAGAACTTGCTCCTTCATGGCCTCTTCATGGACTGCAGCTCCCTTCAGGAAATATCCACCTGCTCCACCATGGTCCACTTCATGGGACTTAGGGGAATCTCTGCTCCAGCACTTGGAGCGCCTCCTCCCCCTCCTTCCTTTCTAACTTTGGTGTTCACAGGGTTGCTTCTCATGCTTTTAGTTTTCTTCGTGTCTCAGTGCTTGTGCCATGTTTGCCCCTTCCTAAATATGCCTTCCCAGACATACCCATGGCTGTGGGGCCGAGCCGTGCCCTGCGGTGGGTGGGTTGGAGCCGGCTGGAACCGGCTGTGTCTGGCCCAGGGCAGCCCCAGCTGCTCCTCACAGAAGCCACCCTGCAGCCCGCCCACCCGCTACCAAAACCTTGCCACCTACACACAATACAGCTACCTGCAACTGTAACTTAAATAAGTGGATTAGTTTTAAGAGGAAAGAGAGCAAGAGCAGAGGTTCAATGTAAGTTGGTCATTATGATCAGAGGAGCTCTTTTCTCAGGGAGGGGTAATTTGTCATATGTAAAGTAAATAAGAACACCACAGACACAGCAGTATCTGGCAGCTTACAGCTGTAGACAGCACCATCAGAGACTGATTTCTGGTAAAGGACAAAATGAAGTTTTCAATCAGTACTTTTCTACTCTTTTTAATACATTAAATAGAAGTGACAGAAGAAAAGCAGGATAAGGTTCAAAAAAGGAGAAAACCCCCTTGAGATAGTAAAAACAACTTTCAAGTAATTTCCTTGGCACAATGAAAAAACTTCTTCTTTTGAAATCTTATAAAGTGTATGATGACTTTTTGAAGTTAGTTATTTCTCTAAGTGGTACCTTACTTTCATATCCTCTGTAATAGCTGTTAATCAAAACAGTATGCAGAAGGGAACCATGTAGGAAGTAGCAGATATAGCAAATGCTCTTTGCAAATAGCAAGAATAAGAAGGTCTGATGGTATGAACAGAAAAAAAGCAGAGAGACTGCAAACAGGTAAAAAAACAGATATGTACTAAATAAACAAGTGGTAATGTGAAAGTAGATGGTACAGTTTAAGATGTCTTGAAGTTCTGGTTTTCTGTCAAAAGCAGACTGAGAATGAGAAAGGAATGCTTTCATTTTTTTGAAAGTCAATCTTCTTTTCTTTGCAGCTTCACTGATATCTGCATTGAAAAAGGAAAGATTAGAATTTTATTTTTCAAAACACTTATAAAAAATAAGAATATTATCAGCCTGTTAGTAGAACATATTTGAAAATTCAATACATATATGGAAATATTGTTCCTTTAAAAATACTTCTAGCAGTCTATGATGATCACTTTTGACTCAAGTAATTAGCAACATATTCAAAACAAAGACCTTGATCCTCAAACAACATTGATTTTGTTTTAAAAAACATTGATTTATGTAGCTTAATATTAATTTTGCATTTACTATCTTCAGTATTCATTTATTATTTTAATTCATCAAATTTGTAACTGATTATAACATTCCGTAAAATTTACTTTTCTATTAAGTTTTTACACCTCATTAGAATAGTAAGCAATGACGGATAATATGAACTAGAGGGGTCAACAGAATTATTTTTTTTTTTAGAAGAAACAAGGAAAAACTTAAAATAAGAAAAATTTTACTAGTGTAATTTCTTAACATTAAAACACTACAAGTGTATGAGTAAATTGCCTCTGACATTTATTCTTAGAATGTCATTAGGCTTAAAATATTCCACTTGTCTATGTTACATTGCATTTCCTTCAGTGGTTCTGACTTGTTAAACTGGGTTAGTGATCTTTCCTTGTCTGCTACCTTCTTCTTTTTTCTTCTCCAAGATCCTAATATATTTTACTGAGCTACTTGGTTTTTGGATTTCTGGTACAACCTCTGTCCACCTGCTTGATCTGTTCACTATCCAACCCTGCCCTTTGCACTTAGAATAAGAGTGGTCTGGATTCTCTGGTAAGAGTTTATGGAAATTAGTTCTATGTTACATCATGCACTCCATCAGGGTATCAGAATTCTTCAGTACAGCTTTACATGAAATCTTATTGATCACTGAAATAATTGACAGAGGGGAAATGTTTGCATTTATGCTGGTGATCATAGTCTCATGACACTTAACCTGATCAGATTGAACAGGAGTTAATTAAAAGAGTCAATAGTATCCTTCTTTCCCAACTGTTTATTATCTGTATTGCAACAAAATGAATAAAAAATAGAGTTCTGACAGTAATTACAAAGAGTTGGGGGGGAGGGGGGAACAGAAAAAAATACAAAAACAAGGGAGACAGAATGGAAAATGTGAGCATCACAGCTTGATACTGACCATCTCTTCTTGTAGCATAATTTAAATCAAATATAAAGTAATAAGTAAAGAAGATAAAATAAATTATATATTTGATCAAAGAAAATGGTATAATCTTTTAGTTTAAACATTTCAGACCCAGTGTCTAAAGCAAAGATGTACTTCAAGTGCCTAGGTTAGTTAGATATAATCATGGATTTTCTTAAATTCCTAGAGATGACAAGGGTCTCTTCTTACAGCCCTGGAAATCCCATGTTCCCCTGTCTGCCAAAGGCTTCCTGTGTTGTCTTCAAATAACAAACAGCTCTGTGACTGATTTCATCATGCAAAAAGTGTGTACAGAAATACAATGATGTGAAAACCAAAAGAATGTGTATGGAAGAATAAATATAAGTCTCTTACTTAAATAGACTGCAGTGAATATTTAAATTGTGTATGATGGAGAAGAATTAAGCAAGACTGAGCAGTTTATCAACGTCCTCTCCAGAGTGAATATATACTAGGCTTTTGTTATATAAAAGCTTCATTATTGGAATGGGGGATTTATCAGTGTCAAATCTTCCTCCATTATTTTTTTTCAGAAGTGCCTACATATATAAGATCCTTTATTTTTAGATTACCAATGCGTATTCCTGTACAGCTAAATAGAAAAGGGAGAGGAACTGACCTGACTCTGAAGCCAGCTAGAATAAACTGTATTACTTCCATGCCCTGTTAATCTTGTCAAGTGAATTTGTTGTGGACAGTTAGTTTCAACTGTCTAAAACCTTGGGATATATGTTCTGGTTTCCTGTATACATTCCGTGTCAGTGATGGTGTAGCCCTGCCCTTCCTCTGGATTTTCATTCATAGGCATGAAACATAGGGGCTGGTTTATGTTACAGATCCGTTTATAGCACATTCTGCACTTTCAGCCTTTACATTTGTAATCTTTTTCTACGTAGGTCTTATCTTTTTCACAGGAAATTGCAAACAATTTGGGTTTTAACAGTGAGCATCTTATGCCTCTGTAAACATTTCCCAGACTTGCACAACAGCCTGCATCTGAGGCACCTTATCTGTGTCCTCAAGTCAACTGCACAGCTATGAGATAAGCAGAGTGGCAACAAAATTTACAACTACAGACATGGTTATATGACATGATGATCTCACAAAATCTTCTCATCCCAAATACCTTCCTGATGTTCTTAACACCATAATAATGTTCATCATGTAAAAGGATGAAAGAGATCTTGTGATATCTAAGACTGTTGTTTGGCTTAAAGGTACCCCAACCTTTTTTCCTCTCAGATAGGAGGACATTGCATATATTGACATGTAGCAAATCCTCAAACAAAGGGATGTCACAAAGCATGATCTTCCTGTGCAAAGATCACACCAGTTGGTCATGTAGCTCTTTTGCTCTGCTTAACAATTCTGCATTTCTAAGATCCTTCAGGGCTGTAAGAACTGCGTGACTGCCAGAAAAAAAAAAAAAAAAAAAAAAAAAAAAAAAAAAAAAAAAAAAAACCACAAACCCAAAACAGATTATTGTTGCTGTTATTTAAATCAACTAAATAGCACTGCTTTTTGTCTATAATTCTGGAATGGGGGACAGGCTACACAGGGTGTCATCTTCTACCCTAGTGGGAGACACGTTCACTGGCCCAACAGGTTCAGAAAAGCAGTTCACATGTAAGAAATCTTGTGGTCCCCTAGGTCCCTTGCTAACAAGATGCTTGCAGTGATGCAACATTCATTAGCTTTATTAATTAGAGCTTTTGTTGAAAACGTTGTTTTCTGTTTTGTTAGGCTATAAGCCAAGGCCTCAGAAGTAACAGCCCCCATGAGCCACCACTGTTCTGTCTGCTACTTCTCTGTGCCTGAAAATCATCGTGGTCTTTCAGCTCTGCAACAGCCTCATTGCCCTTACTGATCTACTTGGTCTTTCTGTTGTGTCTGTGATCTCTAAGAGAATAGGGCTGCGGGCTGCGTTGCAAAGCCCATGTCTTCCTGCTTTTGCAGTATTTGTTCTCTACCAAGACGGTCTTGACTGCATGGTCTATCTTCTGCCTTTTCTTTGCAGCATTGCTCTGAGGGTAAAGAAGCACATATGTCACCAGCCTGCACTCTACGATGGTCCTGGAAGATCCCCCACAACCAGGGGGAAAGGGAGTGCCCCCCTCAATACACTCTGTGTGACACCTCAAAATGCATCATCTGGTTTGCATAGGCTTTTCTGGGAAGCCCTTAAGAATGTTTTCTTAATGTCTTTACACGCATGTTCTTCTGAAGTAGGAATTTTTACAGAGAGTGTTGCCTGTGCATGTTCTTCTAAAGTAGTCTTTTTTACAGACATTGTTGTCTGTGTCTTGAAGCACTGTGCAAAGCCCAAAGTCTGCCCCAGTAATACTGCATGGGCACCCTATATCTGGCTGCAGCCAGATACAGGGACTTCCCAGTCCAGTTTACAGGACTGGTCTCTTCTTTACAAGTGTCAGGGATTGTGCTGGAGAGGTCCTCAGTGGGTCTCCTAGGTGGGGTCCATAGCCTTTGGGCATGTTCTCACACACACACACACACACACACACACACACTTTTGGCACCCCTCCACCCTCTCCAAGTTAATTCCACCCCTGAAACATCAAGGCTTGTTCTTAAGCCTCATAGAGTGGGGGACCCTGAACCTCCCTTTTACTTTTGATTAACTATTTTGCATTCACATTTAAACTTCAGTGATTTTTTTCATTAGCTGTTATGAAAGAATGTGTCCTTCCTTTTCTGATGTCCTTCTGGGTACACTGGTAGGGGCAGCTGTTCCTGACAGGAAGTTACAAGTCAGCATGAAAACTCATGAGGCATGACACTGTGGAAAATGGAAGCTCCCTGCCACAGAATGGTGTTTGAAACCACATGGCAAACATGGTGTTGTACATGGGAGGTGCTTCCTGCTCTTCCAGAAGTTGGGTAGAAGTTGTCCCTATACTACCTACTCCCTGCTACTCCTCAGAAGACAGTGAGGAAGACTATTAATGACCAGCAGAGGACCTCTGTCCAACATAACAATGCATGCATTAGAGACATTTCCATATGATAATGACTTCCAGGAAATGAATATGTTAATCATTACCCTCCCCTCTTTGTATTCAAATCAATCATTAAAGTTTACCAATGATTTTTGTAGAATAAGAATATAGGTAAGGTGAGGTAACTGAAAGCCAATCAATATAGAGGTCAAATTAAGAAGCAAGCATTCTATGCATTTAATTGATCTTATGTAACCATGACTCTGCTGAAAAAGTATATAAATTTGTTGTGCTTTGTATCTGTTCTTGAACATGTCTTTGGTGGAGCTATGCCCCATGTTCCCCAGCGCTGGAATAAAGAAGTGCCTGCTTATCTGCTTTGTGTAGATAAGTTCAATTCACGATTGTGACTGCTAACATAACTATAAACAATATTTAAATAAATAATGGAGTAAATATTTTAGTTGAACTAATTTAATGTAATATTTAAATAATAATTTCCTAGTAAACAAATAATTTGATAAATGTTGCAATAAACTAATATTTTTATAATAAAATAAAATAAGCAATCTACATAGAAAAAATACAAAATAAGTTAAATAAATTCCTGTCCCAGAGACTATCTGGATGCACATTTGTAAGTGATGATACTGTTTGTTATTTACAGAACAGATGTCAGATTGTTCTGCAGTGTCAATAATACACTGCCTTTTCTTAGGCTTGAGTTAGGAGAGCACAGCTGCATTTATATACCTACAAATAAGGATTCGTGATTTCAAACTATACTCTTCAATGGTCCTGTGATCTAAAAATTTGTTGGCTTAATGCCAGTTGAAGAAGAGAATTCACAGTGGAGCATTCATCCATTCCTAATCTAAAAATTGTAGCATTTTGATGCATAAAACACCTGAAAAGCTATCTTAGTTTGTTTTTTGTAACTTTTCAGATCTCACATATTTGAAATTAAGGCAGATTTTATAGATGGAAACCCTGATGTTTTCTACAGGAAAGTACATAGTTTAAAATATAAAGACTGTAAAAATATTATTTATATAGAAATATTAGTTATATAGAAATGCACCAATAACACAGGATTTGGTATACTACTCTAACACCTCTTCAGCAATGGAAAAAATACAAACTGATAGAAAAATATATCTACTTAACAGTTTGTCTGAAGGTGCACACAGTAAATCCTGTGAAGTATTCCCCTTAATTATTTTTTGTTTTCTTTTCTTTTCCCTTTGATCTGTGTCTTCTGTTCTTTTATCCCTCCAAAATCACCTGAAGGTTTTACTTTTTATACCCCGTGCTTGACTTGTTGGTTTCTATTATAGAACTCTTTCAACTAGACCTTTTCAGGATTCTAAAAATAAATCACAAGTATTATCTACATTATAAATACATGCAAGCATTGTATTTTCTGCAGAAATCAACTCTATCATTTATTTTCATAAATATTCAAGAAAAAAAGAGATTTCTCAAACTGCTATGAGTACCTACTTTATGACTCATATTATAAATAATTATTTACATAAATTTAATAAAATACTTTTTTATGTCAAGAAAAGATCTTAAACTTATTTTTACTGCATAAAGCAGGTCAAAGCACTTATAAGAAAATAATTTTTTTTTGGTTTGTTTTATTTTTCATTTTTATATCAGGACAGCTTTTACTCTTTCTTCAACAGCTGTTCTATTTCCATATACTTGTGTACACTTTGCTTCTGAGAAACAACTACAGTCAGTTGGACAGTTTTTTCATAGTGAGTTTGAAATACACTTAGACTTTAATTGAAACTTTATATTTAAACTTCATTGACGGTTTACTTCGAGGGTATATGCACTTGCTAAAATAATCAATACTACTTGTGGAAAAAAAAAATTTAAAAAGTGTAATTTTGTTCAATCATATTGTGTTGGAGAATGGCTCAGAGACAAGGGTCCTGAGCCCACCGAGCAATTGTATGATCAGAGCCTGCTCTAGCTGCTGTTGCTGGGCCTCACTAGGGTTTGCCTGCAGCTGCTCGCAGCTGCTGATACAGGAGGAATGTCAAGGACGCTTCAGCCCTGTGTACCGTGGTGTGTCGAAAACAGGTTAAGGGGAATTAGGAATAGTGGTCTGAGAAACCTAGTGTTATGGTAACGGTGGTCTGAGAAACACTGTGTTATGGTACTGTCGTGTATCGAAAACAAGTCAACAGGAATCAGAAATAGTAGCATGAGAAACTTAGTGTTATGAGAAGCTTGGGCTGTAAGCTAACTGCAAGTAGGTGGACCGTGCGAATACGACCTTTAGAGCTTAAGCCAATCAGCTAGTGACTAGTAGGCATAATAATTATCATTGTCTGTATAAATATATGTACCCTGGACCAATAAAGAGACATGTTGATTGATGCTCTATCTCCCACACTGAACCCGTCTCGGTGTGTTGTTCGTCCGCGGCTCCGCAATATTGTAGGCTGAACCTAAATAAAAGCTCTCCGTATCCCTGAACAAGTACAAAAAGTAGCTGAGTCCACTCTTCAGAGACACGGGAGGCATGAGCAAGAACTCTCTTTTCAATAACCTCTTCACCTCTAGTGTTTATGATGCCACACTTTCTATGCAGAGATATATGTGGATGAATCCACAAAACCTGGAGGACAGGGAGAGGGGAGGGGGCAAGGGAGAGTATAATATTTTGGGATTAGTTATTGAAGGGTGTTCAATACTGAAGGGTATTCAGAAAAGTGTAGTTATTTATTAACACTTTGTAAGTGTCTAGAATTGTGTTTTATCTCTTGGATTGCTGATAGTAATCCTGAATGTATGGTTCATTGATTGATGGCTAAATATATGACATGATGAACAGATGAAATTTATTAATCTGTCCAGATTTTAGTTAAAGCACGTGAGCTGAGATGCTTTTCCTGGCAATAAACCTGGTAGCAAAATACTTAGTAGACCTAACTCAGGTAAAAGTGATTTATTTGAATTTACTTACTTCAAATGGAAGGATTATTATGTATTTTGGACTGTAATTATTTTAATTTAATCTTTTTACATTCAGAAGAACAAAAGTAGAACAAATCATTACATTTAAGCATTAGTTAAGGTCTGATCCTAAGTTTACTGAAAACTACAAAGAAACACATTTTTCAGCAGCATTTTGTTTAAGCTATAATTGCATTTATTGAAATCCCTTCTCTTACCTTATTTCATGCCTGGGTGATAAGTATAAAAGATTAATGGCCTTAATAAACTGTGAAGTAAAAACACTGGAATTTGTACAAGCAAATGCTACACACAGAGTCTATGCAAGAACAACTTCCTAATGACAGTTTTGGAATTTTTAAATGTACTATAATTTGGTTTTCTCATACATAAACCTTCTCATTACACTTTTCTGATGTTTCGCAGTCATTTTAATACTATTTGCAATTGACACTAAAGTTAAAGACTTAAATAAAAGGTTCTGCTAAAAAAATAGACATAGCTTATAAGTGTATGCAATTTCGCAATAACTGAATTTCTAAAGCAACTTGAAAGAGCCTTTTAATCACTCTAGACAAGACACATTGTGTATTCTACACAAGTAAATGTTAATGTACACAGAATATTTTTAATTATGTAACTGATTGAGGTCCTTATAATTTCTGTTTGCTTAATGGAAACGTTTGAGGAGAATTAAAAGTTATATATACTAGTGTGTAGCGTTTCCATTTCTGAGAGTATAAATATAAATCACACAAACCAATACTTATACGAAAATACAAATTCTGTAAAAATTCTATTTATATAAATACACCTGTTTATGACTGCAAGGAACTGAAGGAATTGATGTCTCAAACATTCCTTGACACACAAAGCCTCAAGAACAAGTTGTGGCCTTTGTGATTAGTCTGAGGAATGCTGCTGAGGGAAATGTGGAGTGTTTCGAAGGATGCACAGCTCCACTTCCTTGCTGCTGTGATGCCAGATTCCTTAGATAAGTCTCAAAATAAGGAAACATAACCTGAGTGAAACTGTATGTTCAGACTGAGTGAAACTGTATGTTTGGGGAAAAAGACTGATAAGAGAAATAAATAACCAGCACTAGATGGACTTAAGCAAAAACTGAGGAAAAAACAAGGGGGTAGTTGGGGTGGTGGGTGCAAACAGGACAACTTGTTCAATTGAACAGTGGGGTTGGTGCATCCCATTTCCCCTCAATGCATGTGCAAAACCCATGCTCCACCTTTTCCTCATCTTTCATTTAAATGAGTTCGTGGAATACCTGCCTTTGTTTAGTATGCTAATCAGTTGATAAGATGAACTTTGTCTAGTATGCTAATCAGCTGATAAGATGAACTTAAAAGGCTACAGGAAACTTCTGTTGTGTGTGCACCCACCGCCCAAGAAAACCAGACCCTGGACAAGCTGGAACCTGGGGTGGTGACCAGACTATTTTCCTCTCCTTTCCTTTTATTTTATTTTCTTACTTATAGATTTATCAATATCAGACCACATTATTTACAATACTTTCCCAACTTTAAGTTGTTTCTACAGCATGTAAAACATTTTAACCAGTCATTTGGAGTCATTTCACTTAAATTTAACCTGAGGGGATCACAGAACCTTTATGACTCCTGAGGCTCCCATTCCGTGTTGTAACAAAGACCAAAGCTGGAGTGAGTGATACTTCAGATTTTCAAAAACTCTTTCTGACTACATTACTGGTATGTGTCAACAACAGAAAAGACATTCTAAAATACTGGCTCAGCAGAACAGAAAAGCCATCCACCATTTCTACACCTTTACATTTTATAATGTTTTTGATTTTATGGCTAATTGTCCTGGTTGGGGCTGGACTAGAGTTCCTGTTGGTTTGGCAGCTGGAGGAGTGCTGCAGCACACTGAGACCCCAGGGGCTCCCCAGGTCCCAGTGCCCTCACCTGTGTGTGGGGGCGGGGGGAGCACAGCTGGAGGGCTGGGCCCGGATTGGCCGATATCCCATGTCATGTGACATTGCGCTCACTATATAAAGGCGGGAGTGGGCCAGGAGGGGCTCTCACTTCTGGGAGTGTTGCTGTGGGGCCTTTGTGTTTGGGATCGTTGGACAGGAGCGGGTGGGTGGTGAGCAGCTGTATTGTACATTACCTGCTGATACTGCTGTCAGTGTATTGTTCTGTTACTGTTATTAAACTGTTTTTATCTCAACCTGTGAGTCTCCTTTTGCCCCTCCGATTCCCTCCCCATTCCCAAGTGGGGGGAGGGTGGGTGAGCGACTGCGGGGGCGTTTAGCTGCTGAGTAGGTTCAAACGACGACACTAAACCTTTCTGCTAATCCTATTCTTTTATGATTCCCCAGAACACTTCAGTACATTCTTTAACAATGATTAGTAATACAGGGGGGCAGGTCAATAGGCATTTTATTTTTTTCAAGAGTATGGCAGAGGAAAGCATGCTCACATATATTAGTATTCCAGAAAAGGGGTTTGATACGTGTTTTTTAATGTCTTCTGTCCTTAGTTTGACAAGGTACCAAATAGAAAGAAGGCAAGAATTACAGAGTCAGTTTTCAAATTCAGTTTTCAAAATTATGTTCCATTAGGTTCCATATTTGGAAACTCAGATTTAAAAGGTTTTTTCATTTTTTTTTTTTTTTTATTAATGGCTAAAGTAACCTCAGATCATCAAGACAAAATTAAATTTAATACATGAATCTTTAAGAAACAGAAGCCAAGAATCTGTCAAGCAGAATAATATTAATGATCTGGGATGTTTCAATATTTTAACAATTTTAAAAAATGTATATTTATTTGTTTTCATGGGCAGAAGTAAGGGGTATTAATAATTTGAATAACCATGTGTAAATTCTCAAAACAGCTAATTGCCTGTATCTCAACAAAAACTATCTTTTGACAATAACTGTATTTTAAAAAAATATGGGAGGAAAAATTGATCCCGCTCTTCTGCTAGTACTGAACAGGAGCAGAAGAACTGGTCCATTATGTTACATCCAGTATCTCCTTCAGGATAGGCATGATCATTTTGTATTTGAGACTGTTGAAACCAGCCAGAAGCTATATTGGAGCTTTAATAGACAAAAAAAGAGACAATTCCTGTGTTTCTATTCAAGTAGAACATTGCCACTTTTACTTTACTACTTACATACAAGTAGAGGAATACATTCTTCGCCAATTTTAGAGTAGCATTTTTGTTATTTTAATGCTTCTATTGATATCTCATCTACAGATCTCCTTCTTCACTCTCTCAAAAAAACCCACACAAACCTCAGACATGATTTTTCCCTGAAGGCAAAAAAAAAAAAAAACTTATGGTATTTCTAGGCTATGTCTCTTTGAACATACCTATCTAAACAACAACAAAGAAAGAGATATCAATTTAAAACTTAATCTTATTTTTTACCAATTTTCCCAAGAAAGCTCTTGGAAATAAGCATGTGGCTCACTTTCAAACCGGTAATTAATAGTCTTTTTATTTATTTATATTTTTCCCCTCATAAATCATTCTAGTAGCAGAGACCTATTTTTAATAACTATGGGGCAGATATTCACGTCACAAATTTTACGTACGTTGATCAGTGTTTGAGAAGCATGGCTGTGTTTCTATAAGAAATATGATTTTCCTGGAAATCTTTATATTTATTCTAAATAGCACTGAAATGTAAACATCTGAACTTATGTTTCATACTTCCTTTATCCCTTTTCATTCAGACATTTAAAAACTTTTCTTATTTTATTACTTTATATACCTTGTAGAGCTTGAAGTATTGCTTAAGCACTTCACTATGTGTATCTGCAGCATTTGTCAGTTCTCCCCAAGGATTTACCTATACAACCTGAGCAGTTTCAAAGAAAATATGACCGAAAAAATTCTCTTTAAACCAATCATCATATAAACCTGCATTGTTACCCCAACAACTTAGAGTTTAATTAAACAACTTGGAAAATATAACAATTTTGCAGTAGCAAGGCTACATTAGAGTGAAAAGTATCTTTTATCAATTTTTCCCTTTAATTAGTTTCTTCTGCTTTACAAAGACATTATGGACTGAATACCAGTTCTGAGTTATGTAAAACTGGGGGTAGGGGAATTAATTTGTTGTGATCAGTGTGATGAGATTGATAGTAGCTATTTCTTTTCTATAAAGATTCTCCATAGTATGTTTTATGAAGTTGTCCTGGTAAATAATAATAGGGAGGGAGGGAGGAAGGAAGGGAGGAAGAAAGGAAGGGAAAAAAGGAAAGAAAGAGAAACAAAGAAAGAGATAAGGAAAGTCAGATTGAGCACATAAATTTCATCACAAAAATACAGACTACACTTGATGCATCTATAAATAGATATGTCCACATTTGTAGTATATAGATTTGCACACAAAAAAAAAAAAAAAAAAATTAAATCTTGAAAATTCTCTTATTTTGAAAAGCAAGAAAAACTAATCAAGTCTGGTAAATGAGATTCACAGTGAGGAAAAACCTTTGGATATACTTGACTAGGACTGTTACATTAATTTTCATTGAAATTCACTGAGTATTTTTACAAGTTGGATTCCATAGTGAAATCTTCCTACAAACTTGCTGTCTATGATGCAAGACTAATTTTGACACACCTCAGATGCTTACCTTTGTCTCAAACCTCTGAAAAATTTGCTAAATTGTGAAAAAGTCTGTAGACTGATGTCATTCGAGATAAGAAAAATCAAATTGCAGAGAGAGGTAACAGTGTTGAGATGTGAATCTTTAGCAGCTCATAATTTCCAGAGGGAAAAAACTGATACGAAAGGTTATAAAATCCTAAAGCTCCACCCCCAGTCCACCTCAGTCCCCAAACCAACCAACCCCAAAGAAATAATCAAACAAAAACCAGGGAGGCAGAGAACAGCATCTCAGTAATGTCAAGGGTCAGACTATTGCAAGAAGCAACAGAGGTCAACCTTTTCCTGCCTGGCTGATACTTGCCTGGCTAGCAAAGACACATTGTTTTTTTAGGGGTGCTGACAATATTAATGCTTAACCTAGTATCTGTTTAGTCATAGGTATTTAATGTTTGTGATAACCAATAAATGTCCATGTTTTACTTTTGATTTATGCATGTCTTGCTTGCAGAGTTTGTGCATGGTGATGTGATGTGATATGTAATGTGATAGGTGTCGTGATGTGTTTGAGTGCAGTTAGAGATGGAGGCTTACAGCAGGAAACAGTGTACTGGTTTTTCTTTCTTGGTCCAGCCAGCTGTGTAATTGGTGTTTATGGCTGGGAAGGCTCTTGTATTTCCTTTACAAGACTTTACTGTTTGATAAACCTGACATTAGGTCTCAAAGATTCTAAAAGACAGAGACTTATGTATTGGCTTTTTAGTGCCATAGGTGCTACAAAATGAGAAAAGCGTTTAGTAACTTACTTATTCAAGTGTATTTTGAAATTGTACATAACTTCATAGAGAAGCGATGTTCTACTCCAAGATGCAATGTGGTCACAGGACATCAGAGTATTGTTTATTGTTACATCTATTTGAAAGTGAGATTGTGCTATTATTAAAAATAAAAAGCTCCATATAATTATATACATATATATTTATATATATACCTATATACAAAAATACATATATACGTAGGTACTAATATATATAATATATAAATCGTACATTTATATCTATGTATTATGCACATATATAAAAATCTGTATGTATAAATAAACTAAATACATTAATTGAAATATTAATCTTTACTGTTGAACTATGGTTTGGAATCTTTAACTTCAATATAATAATGGCAGGCTAAGTTGCTACCACTTTTCTTTAAAAATACTTAGAATATTTCTTACTTTTCTCAGAAAATTGAATACCTAGTAATAAGACAGTAAACCCAATCAAAATATTCATGAATACCTCATTGAGTCTTTTTTCTTATAGATATATGAAACAAATAAAATGTTCACATAGAAACAAGCAAAAAAGTTACACACTAAATACTTACTGAAAACAATTAAACTAAATTTATTAACTTTGGCAGTGACTAAAAGACCTAATCTTACTCCCACATTCCAGATAATTAGCATTTCAGGCAAATTAATCTGTCAACAACTTAAAAAAATAATGCCCCGAGGAAATATTTAATCTGCAATCCTCAAAACTCACGTTGTTATGAGATGAAATTTGTGTGGATGCTAGAAATAGTTCCTTTCATGGTTTCAACTCATAGTACTTACCACTCCACATTTCTAAATCTCATTGTACATGCATGCAGGTGAGCACTGGCAGCACATTTGCAGCTCTCTGGCCAGCAAAATACAGGCTGTTCTGATTCTCACCAAAGCATAATCAAACTGTTTCAGTAGAGCTAATGGCATACTCTAATTTTTCCTAGTAAACAGCAGTTACCTCAGGAAACATGTTTTCTTGGTTTACAGGGTAAGATTTTCTGCTGTTTACAGCCACAGTGCAGAAAACCATCACTCATTACCACAGTGGTTACAAGTGATGTAGTTACCATCAGTCACATGCTCCAAAATTGGAGCAACTCTAACCACTATTATTTTAAATCCTAAATTTTGTTTTAATGCTATATCTCAGGTTTTCTGTGGTACAAAATGTCCCTTTCTGCTTCAGTGATGGTTATCCAAGAAAGGTCCTGGATCCAAGCTGCATCCTCATGATGGTGATGAATGAGCATTGTAAGAGATCAGCCATGTGAGGAGAAAGAATAAAGTGACTGCAGTAGTCACTTCTGCCTGAAATCACAAAAGTCACATTCCTCAACATTTAGCAGAAATTGGCTGATACACTTACCTACATATATCTGCCACAACTGACCTTTTACTTTAAAAATGCAGCCAAGAGGACAAGCATAGATCTTTACAAATATTTCCTGCATGTTTCATATTCAGAGCTAGATTATCCCCACTTTACTGCTGGCTCTGCATTTGTGCAACAACCCTGCTGGTCTCCCAGTGGAGACAAAAGAAGGAGCTGTAATCTGCTGGTATTTTGGCAGCTGATAATAACAGCATGCTCAAACTGCAGTAATAAATTCCCATTCTTTATATAAAACCACTCATCCAAGAGGATAATAGTGAGTACAGTGTTGCTGATTTGTGTAGGTGCATCATATTAATTTATATTTTATTCTTGCTTTGAGGAATCAAGAAATTTCCATTGCTGGAGGCAATAAATAAGACATGACAGACCAGTGAGTTAGGCAAATCATGAGCTTATTTTTTAAATACCCTCTGCCAAATTCTAAGAATTATCCAGCCATCTGTGATTATAATAAACTTTTCTGTTAATAAAGAAACTGATAAGCTACATTCATCTTGTCCCACAGCTTAGTAACACAGTATTCAATTCCTTTGGACAGCACAGAAATCGTAAGATATAGGACAGAATATAAAGTGAACTTTAATGGTCCTGTTTTATTCTATTTTTTTTTTTTTTTTTTTACTTTGTATAAGATGCCTTCCATAAAATCACAAAACTTGCTGCTTTAGATATGATATTTTTTTATTTGTTCTGGGGTTCCACATCATAGTGACCTTTCCTCTGAAGAGGTCGATTTGTCACAGATCCAAGATCTTTTGTTTGGTGGGGTTTGTAGAGCTCTGAAAACCACAGGCACAGTTTTTTCTCTGGAATCCTTTATGACTGGAAAGAGATTTGTGATTTGTCAGCAAAGCACAAAATATAACTGGTTAGCAGTGAGTACAAATGAATAATTACAAATTAATTTATTAATAAAATTTTACTAGAACTTTATATCTGCTGCTGATAGAGAACTTCTTTCTGATTTTCTGTATCCCAGTATATTTGGATCTGCTGTAAGATTTCCAAGGAACTAAGTAAGCAAAATCTGCCCCAGCTAAAGGCACTGAGGAAAGGATTTGAACAATCTCTCTTACTCTCAGTCCTGTAATCCCCATTCAGACATCAGATGGTTTGTTGAGAGTCTTCAGACAATAAATTCATTTTAAAGATAGGCTTTTTTTTTTTTGTTTAGTTTCTTTCCAAGTAATAATCTAGGCTGATCTTCTATACAATTTTGCATAGAAATTTGAGGGCTGATATGTCTGTTTTTCATTATATTGGTGACATTTAACCCCATTCTGACAAGACAGGTTTACACAATTTTAGTCCTTCTTCAAGTACATTTGGTATAACAGTATTAGTATAACTGAAAGTCATCTCATGTTTTCATAGTTTATTCCACTAGTGCAGCTCCTATAAAGGTCCAAAGTGGTAATAAATTCAAATAAACATCTAGTATATGGAATTATATCTGTAAAATATTTGCAAATACATGCATATATACTTCTAGAAGTATATAAACACATAAAAATATTTTCCATCCTTTTCTGCCACAAAATAATTTTAGCCATATTATTAAATTTCAACTTCTTGCATTTTCAGACTCGTTTGATTGCCAAAACTCTGGGTAGAAATACTGTCCACACTGGTAAAATAGAAAATAAGAAGTCAGTAACCAAGCTAAACACTAAATAACTGGACAAAAAAGCTGATAACTTTATGATAAAAGAATGCAACTCTGAATCTTTAAAATATTGTTCCACTAGTTCAAACAGAAAAAAACAGTATGTTGAAAATAGTCTCCAGGTACCCAAAGGAGTAATTCAAACAATCCGTTTTTTTTTTTCAGTAATACATATCTAGATAGATATGTAAATTCATTAATCTTTATTTGTAATAAATAATTTTGAAATACTTCTAAGCTTAGATCTGTTTAAACACTTTAGTTTTGCTATAATGATGGAAAATATTTCAGAGGATGACAAAACCCAATTTAAATAGCACTTCATGCTGTTGTTTTTTCTTGTTCATTCCAGTTTCCTTGAACTTGGCAGAAGAGTACCAGCAGCTTAAGATGTGTAACACTTCTCTCTCTCAGAACCAGTTACAATACTATGATTGAGAGATAGAGTTCTCCTCCATGTTATTTACAGTGCCCTTGTACCCCTTGATATGCTGCTCTTAGCAGCAAGCACAAAGCAACAGTACAACAAAGATTTACTTCTTTCTGTCAGAATTTTCTTTAACTTACTAAATTGTCAAGACTTCCTAAATGCTCTTTCAAGCTTTCTGGCGCTTTTGTACTCAATAGGAGAACAACACAGAAAAGGCACTTTTATTTGTTGCAATCCTGTATTATAGGAAGTGCAGCTGTTAGGAAGCTCCATATCTCCAGAATTTTTTTTAACTACTTTTCATCTACTGCTATTACATTACCCTTAAGCTATATATATATTTTTTTCCTTAAAAACATAAAAGAAGGGAATGCAATAGTGGGGCCTTTTTTTCAGATTTTTTTTTTTGGTAGTTGTTTCTTAATATTTGCTAGTATAATCAAAAATTATTACACCTAACAAGGAGAGGGGTACTTTTTTCAGGGATGCAACCTGCCTTTCTCTCTTTTTACTTAATTTAATTTTTTATAAAAATGAATAATGGCCATGGTACTTTCTCTACAAAGGGTCTGGTAAACTATTACATTAAGCAGTCAATCAGAAGGTAGTGTGGCTGGAACACAGTTCTGTCTCATCATCATCATATCGATGTTTATGTGGTACAAAATATAAATATACACTTTATATATATATATAAATATATATATTAGCAGCAAAACCAACTTTTACTTAACTAGTCAGAAACTTCAAGTTCACTTTATGTGTTGACCTTCCAGTTCTTTCCTTGCTCTTATTTTTTGGTTCACTTTATTGAAATTCTTCCATATTAAACAAAAACTGGTTTTCCCAGCATGTGCTCTTATCACTAACATATTTCCTTAGGTACCTAAGAGTTCTGTTGGAATTCTTCTACACTTTTAATGAGACATTTATTAGGTATGTATAATGAAATTACTGGCACTGATAATTTTAACAGTAATTTAAAAGTGGTCTTGATTCTTGATTGCTAAATTCCCAAGGATATTATCTGTAACAGATGATTTGATTTGATTTGATTAGTTGCACCTTACATCTTTAAAATTATGTACATATTAAGTAGATGAAAGCAATCGAAACACCCTAGTCATGTTTTTTTTTTTTTTCTGTTCCTTTAAGACAACCAAAGGCTTGGTATAGAATCCAGACAAATTCTGGGCAGAGGAGTTTTCCCAACATCACCATTGAACCTCCTGCACTGACCCGTCTCCTATCTGGACTGCCTTATTCTTTTCCAATTTTACAGCACTTGAGCAGATGTGAGGAAGATGGACCATTCTCCCTTCCTAACAGAGTCATGTAAGGGGATAACATTAGCTATTTTGGGGGATTGAGATAACAATTTACATACTTTATCAGAGATGTAAAACAGTTGAAAAAGATGGGAACGGTCAGATAAATTGGGAAGGATAGTCATGGACCTACTGTTTTGTTTGCTGCACTGGACCCCACTGAGGCTGGCTTAGTACAGTATAGGTGACATTGGCAAATGGAGTGGCTCTCCAAGAGATCTTACATCACAGGCATGTTATAGAGACTATTCTTTAAATAAGTCAGTTTCGTTTCCCCCCTTACTATACAATAGTTTCAATAGATTTACAAGGCAAATCTCAAAGACAGTTTTCCTCCTAACATTTAGTTAAACTTCATGTTTCTATTTTATATACTAGGAATTTGCCTTGTAATCTTTGGAATTTCTTAGCCTTAAGCACTGCTACAGTATCACCTTCCAGAGTTTTATATCTCAATAAGATATTATGGAACTTTAGGCTCTTAATTACATTAGATTTCACTTAGCTACCTAGAGCTATTGAAGCTGAATGTTGGCCTTGGATAGCATACTGAAGGAAATTACTGTAATTCTTTCACATGATGAAAGATGAACAACATATTGAAATCCTGGACATAATAGAGAAATAAAAATTTCCAATATTTAGGTTGGTCAGTGTGCAGGTTAAACAGTCAGTGTGTAACTGAAATTGATACATTGGAGACTAATTAATCTATGAAATTGTGGAGCTACATATAATGGGACTACCAAAAAAGGTTAAGAAACATCTGTTATCTTAATAATAATTAAAAAAAAAAAAAGAAAAAAACTACAAAACAAAATAAAATGAAACAAAAAATCCCACAACACCAAAATCCTCTAAAACTAAAACAGAAAAAAAAAAATCAAAAAGACAAAATAAGAAACAAAACAGTGCTTTATAACACCAGTACAATGTATAAAATGGACACATTCATGCTATTCCATTACATAGTGGAAGAAAATATTCCCATTGAATTCCACTTGAATTCAATCAACTCTACTGCTAGTTGTTAAACTAGCCTCAGGTATGTTTTTGGTATGACAACCACCAGTCTTTCCAAAAATTCCTGGGTATGGGCCACGAATTATGATTATGGCCAGGCATCATTCCAAATAGACAGTTTCCATTTGCTCACCTTTTTTAGACAGTAAAAGACTTTGTATTACTATGGATAGGGGTTATTCCATGTTATCCATAGAGTCATATATTTAATTATTTTTTAGAGACATAGTTAATATGGAAAAAATATGAGTAAAATGATGTATTTAAACCTTAGAAGATAAACTTCACTATGAAGTGCAGTAATTGATGTAAAAAAATAAGTGGCATATATTCCCATTTCAAGATGGACATAGATAAATGAGACACTGCAGTGGCAGAAACAGATACACAAAGACTGGATGAAATGCTACATAGATAGTAGAGGTAGAATGGATGAAACTTGGGGCTTAAATTAATGACAAAATCCCTAGTTAGGCAGTATGTGAAGAAATTTCTTAGTGAAATGATGAATTGGAAAACATACAGTTTAGAAAAATACCACAGCAAAAAAAGCAAACAAAAATAGTCATAATAGACATAAAAATTAGACAGGAGTTTCATGTAATCAGCAGAATGAACTAACTGGATATAAGTAAAAAGAGATGCACTAATTGGACTAGCATGGAATTAAAAAAAAAAAAAAATCAGAAAAAACTCCCAAACAAGACTTAGCACTCCAGAAGTCCATTTATCCCAAAGTTAATTCTACAAGGGAAACCTCTCTTTTACTAAGGGAGAAGTGACAGGAGGAGCAGAGAGAATTATAATTTTCTAATCCTTTGATTAGGCAAGGGACTCAACAGAGGACAGAATTACTGACACTTTTAGCAGAGAGAAGGAAATAAAAACATGTACCCTCTCTTTACATAGGAAACCAAAAGGATAAATTAACTTTCCATTAAGGGAAGAGAAAGGAACAGGAGTAAGGGGGAGGTATGTCCACAAGTTCAAACAGCTTTCAAAAGAAGAGGAGCTTTGGTTTGAAGCTAAAGTAGTAAAACAGTAAACTAAAATCTGTATAAAAACTAAGATAAAAGGGAAAAAGCATAGCTGGCTAAAATTATAACATAGAAAGTAGTAGATCAAATTAATGCAGAAAAATGCAGGTCATACTAAATTTGAGGATGGAATTCATATGTTCACTTACCTGTCTATAATTAATCCTTTTAATATTGGAGAATTCATGCCTTACCCTAGAACTTGAATAAACAAGTTATAAAAACTATTGTGAAAATTTGACTAAGGTACATGGGATGCTATATACAATGACATATCAGAAAAAAAAAAAAAAAAAAACAAAAAAAAACAAAACCAAAACCAAAACAAACATAGACTTTCAGTTCTAGAGCCCAGCTAGAAGAAAATAACTAAAAATATTTATGAGTGGTTTGAGTAGAATGCTTCCAGCTCTGTTAATAATATAATTAGAAGTTTTTAATACCAGAAGTATTGCTAATAAAAAAAATCTGTATAAATATTATATGAAATTGTATCATAGAAAATTTTGTTTGTCTAAAAATAGATCTTAAGGAACTCAAGAAATAATTTAAAGTTAGAACTATTTAAAAAGATGAGCATGGGTGGTTTTAAGCTCATATCAGTGTATAATGACATTAAGAAAGTGTTGACACATACCAAATCAAAGGTGAAGAAAAATTCTCCCTCACTGTTCTTGAAGTGAAGTAGACAAAGATTCACATACGCTGACTAGTAAAAATTATGTATTTTTCCTAAATTATTCACATTTTCCAGAATCTGTTACTAGAAGACAGACAAGCTAGAGAAAAGTAGCTGTATGGTAAGTTTGCAAATTCTTCCTGATTTTTTCTTAGGCATATCAGATTTCAAGACATGAGAATTTTGTAGGATATGTGAAGTTTCTCTGTCATAAGTGTAGGTGGTTGTGAACTTCAACAGGCTACCACTAAATAAAATAGTTTATGGCCTAATCTTTATCCCAGAGAGTAGGTAGCACAGTACAGTTCCCATTCACATAAACTCCTTTTCTTTCTTCCTCCAGGGTGGTTACATTCATGCGGCCCTCTGGAACAGTCCTGAGCCTTTGTTAATGTCAATGTGTGAATTGCTTCAGGGAGTGCCCATACCCAAAAATGTACTAGTATTTAAGTGTTAAGAATGACAGCATAAAAAAGACACTCCGATGATCTACTTTTGGCCACACTTGATTTTTAGCACAATCCCTATTTCTGTTTTGGGTTGCTCCAGCTCCGTCTTTTCAAGAAGATCTGTCAGTAGAGGGAGATAACAGTTAACAATATGGATGAGAGCAAATTGTTGACATTTGGTATCAGGGCCATCAAGTCTTCCATTGCTCATCTTATCTGCTGAAAGACCTAATCACCTACAGAAGTAGTCACTGGTTTCATGAAGGATACTTCTACTTATAGTAGTTAGGTACCTTATGAAGCACCTTCTTGAATAGCTACCATGTGGTGTACGCTTACTATCCTTATATTTCCTGAAGTTAGGCTGGTAGGAGTCTTCCCTGAAAAACTACATATGTGTGGCAAGTTTGTAGAGAAACACAAAATGTAAACCTCTACAGTATGTATAAGTTTGCATATTACTAGTTACTGAAGAAAGCTTCATTCTTACAAGCTTAGAGTACAAAAATAGGCATATGGGTTGCTTATAAAGAAGTTTTTCAGTAATATATAATAAAATCTGAAACAAACAAACAAAAGATCAGGAAGTAAGCAAATAAGACAATAGTCAAAAAAAAAAAAAAAAAAAGACAATAAAGCTGTTAAAAACATACTTTTGCTTATTTGTAATATCTGGTTTATGTTATTTAAAGTCAAGAAGTAAAACTATGCAACTGTTTACATAGATGAATACCAAAATTAACAAATGTACAGAAGAAGGATGAAAACATATTTGACACTTCTGTAATAGTATAAAATACATTAAAAAGGCTGGTAGCACTATATAACCTGTTCAATGGTTAAAAAGGGAAAAAAAAATAAAAATTACAAAGACAAGGAATGCTAGCAGTCTCATTAGATTTAAGTGATTAGCTTTTGATTTTCTTTCCTTTCATCTTGGCAGAGTTCCAGATCAAATTACTATCTATAGAAGAAGCAAGATTCAATATTCTTTCTCAACATTATCTCCTGGATAACAACTGCTTAAACTCAAAGTCAGATTTCATAACTGAGAATTTTGTTCCAGGAGAAGAACTATGAAGAAAAAAAAAGATAACAAATAGCCACAGATTACAGGTCTCTTAGGCATAGAGAAGTTGTCCTGGGTTGAGTGAGTGGTGGGGTTTTTCTGGTGGCAGAGGAGGGGGCTAGTAGCGTCCTCCTGTGAGAAGCTTCTCAAAGCTCCCCCAGCTCCATGTCAGTTCCACTTCTGTTTGGAAACTGAGCCAATCAGCTGCGCCTCTGCGATAACGCATTTAAGAAGGGACGTGGTGATGAGCAGTCGGACTTGTGAGGAGGAGTTGCTGCAGCTGCATGAACACCAAGGTCAGTGGAAGAGTGGAGGAAGAAAGGAGGGGGGAGGTGTGCCGGAGAAGAGACCCCCCTGTATCCTGTGGTGAGACGGCAGGGCACCCCCCCTGCCACCCATAAAGCTCTACAGTGGAGCAGACATTGATTTACAGCCTGTGTTTTTCTCCTGGATGATAAAGGTGCTGTGCCTGAAGAAGGCCAGTGTCTTCTGGGGAAAGGAATCCCCACTGCTGTAATTCAGCCCTGGGAGGATTGCAGCATGCGGGGGTGTCCCACGCTGGAGCAGCTTGGGAAGGGCTGCAGCCCATAGGAGGGACTTCAGTCAGAGAAAGTTGGTGACCCACAACAGAGCAGTATGGGAAAACACTGCAGCCCACGGGAGGGACTCATGTTGGAGAAAGTTTGTGGATGACTGTCTCCTTTGAGAGGGGGACCACAATGGAGCAGGGGGAAGAAGTTCCAGAAGCTCCCCCCAACTGAAGATGGAGAAAGTGGCAGCACTGACTGCACCCCCCATTCCCTGCCCCTGCCCTGCTGGGGGGAGGAGGTAGAGATATCGGGAGTAGAGCTGAGCCCGGGAAGAAGGGAGAGGTAGGGACATAATGCGGGTTTCTGGACACTAACAGCGAAATGGTTTGTTAAAAGTGGGTATCTCTGTATCCCTGTAAAATATATAAAACTGTGGGAACTATTCTTTTCCTTCATGTGTTAAATCAGTTGTGGAGAGACAATCCAAAAGTGTATATCAGTTCTTACTAAAAAAAAGCAACAACTTTTGGGTTTTTTTTCACCCAAAAAGCATATAAACTATGTCAGAAATTAAAGATCGGTATAATTGCACATGCCTGAGAAGTAATAAAAGATGACTGCAAGGTAATGGCTTTAGGAATAAATATTATAATAAATATATATATATACACACACACAGTGGCATGTTAGTGCTACTAGGTAAGTGAAGCTTAGAGTCATTGTCGGTCCTCTGAAATCATTGCCTCAGTGTACAACTTCTTCCATAAAAAAAGCTAACAAAATGCCTGACATCATCAGGAGAGGAAAAGAGATTACAATGGAGGTCATCATTTTGCTGCTGTATAAAACCAGGTTGTGTTGACTTCTTAAAAACTGCAGCTTTGGTCTTTGCATCTCAGGGAAGATATAGTAGAGATAGAAAAGGTACAGAGAAGAGCAACTAAAATGGTACAGGAGATGGAGCAGTTGCTTTTAGAATGAGAGATTAAAACAATTAGGATTCACTTGAGAAAGGAAAAATCTGAGGGATTTAGTCAAGCTTTAAAAACTCATGAACGTGGCAAATAAATTGACAATGTTTTTTAAATATATAAAAGAAAATACGTCTTTTCAGAACAGGTAATGAACTTCTGTGAGCCTGCTGTCATAGGAGGCAATACCAGTACGTTCAAAATGGGATTAGCTAAATTAATTAACAGTAGGCCATCAGCAGATACCAGAAGGAACATCAAGGGACATACCTTTTTAGAATCCCACTACAAATACTGTGCATTTGGGGAGACGGTAAGGGTCAGCAGGAAGCAGCCGAGCTCTTCTGCCTTCTCTTCATGGCCTCATAGACAAAACGCTAGTCTAGCTGAACTGCTGCTTCCCTCCTTAGTGGTCTTAAAGGTCACAGGCACATGACCAACCAGGCAGTGATAACTCTATCACAGAATGGGGAAGCGTAACAACACACAGAGCACTGTCTGTGTGTATAATAAAATCAAGCAGTTATGAGTCCTAAGTTACAAGTTACTTGGTCCAGAACTGCTGCTGAATGGAAAAATCCATGCTTCCCTCCATGGTCAGTGGCCCCTTCACCATCATCTGCTTCCTGTGAGGGTTGTGTGCATAACTGATGTTCTATTTCATGGTTTCAGTCTACATTATAATTGTTATATTGATACAGCAAGCTATGTATTAATATTTTACCTGATCTGCAGAGGGTCCAGGTGATGAGGAACTGTAAATTAAGATGTGGTATAAAATTCTGTGATATGCTACTTATAAAATTGTACTACACTGATTCTGCTTATAAAAATCCTATGCTATTCTGATCGTAAAATTCTATGCTATGCTAATCACAAAATTCTGTTAAAAATAAAGATTTAACTTTAACTACAGCTTAGTGCTGTCATCATTCTGCCAAGGATCCCCAAAAGAACTTATCTGTCCCTATAGTGTCGGGTGACAAGTCTTTATGTTTTTAACTCAGATGATCTTAATCTTGTCTTCAGGAGTTGGAGAAACAATTGAAATAGAATTCAGTAAATAAATAAAACCGTGGGCAACTGTCATATATTTCCTTCCAATCTTCCAGAGTTATTTGAAAGTGTCATAAAAATTTTAGATGGAGAATAAACAGATGATAAAATGCATCTGACCATTCAGAATCCCTTTAACAGGTCCTTGCAGGCTTGTGTTAAGTTTTTTTTAAAGAAACAAGGAAACTATGTAAAAAAAGTTATAAATAGAATTGCCATAGATTGAAAAATATAAGAAACACAAAACAGGATGACAAACGTATAGCAATCAGACATATGACATTATGTATTGTGGCTGATATTTATAGATTGTATTAATGATTCAGAAAAATAATAATAATTCTGCAAATTTTGTCTCAATATAAACAATTTGTGTTAAATGACACAAGTCTAGAGATAACTTTGAAAACTTCAGGAAGTATAACTATATTACATTAGCATAGAAACTGACACAGAAATTTCGGTTACAGAAGAATACATAAAGTTGAGTAGTGCATTTGATGCACTTGAGGAAAGGGATGTCATCCAGAGGGATCTTGACAAGCTTGAGGAGTGGACCCATGCGCACCTTATGAAGTTCAACAAAGCCAAATGAAAGATCCTGCACCTGGGTTAGTGCAATCATCAGTACCAGTACAGACTGGAGGAGGAATAGTTTGAGAGCAGCCCTGTGGAGAAGGACTGGGGGATACTGCTGGATGAAAAATTGGGTGTGAGCCATCAGTGTGCACTTGCAGCCCAGAAAGCCAGCCATATCCTGGGCTACATCAAAAGAAGTGTGGGCAGCAAATTGAGGGAGGTGATTCTCCCTCTCTGTTCTCTCTGGTGAGACACTACCTGGAGTACTGTGTCCAGCTCTGAGGTCCACAGTACAAGACAGACATGGAACTGTTGGGGAGGGTCCAGAGGAGGGCCACAAAAATTATCAGTGATGGAACACCTCTCCTATGAGGAAAGGCTAAGAGAGGTGGGGTTGTTCAGCATGGTGAAGAGAAGTGACCCTGTTTTGGCTGGGACAGAGCTTTTTTTTCTTTCCTTCTTAGGCACTAGACTAGTGCTGTGTTTTGGATTCAGTATCGCCTTTGATATGATAAAAATGTTGGTATCATACTGATGTTTTTTGTTGTTGCTAAGAAATCAAGGACTTCTCAGCTTTCCATGCCCTGCCCATGCACAGGTACACAAGAACCTGGGAGGGCGAAGAGCCAAAGCAATGGACCCAACTTGGCTTTGGCCAATATTCTATATCATATAACGTCATGTTCAATATATAAATAAGGGTTGAATGGGAAGCTCACTCTGGCTTCCAGGATTGTGATTTCAGGATTCTCTCTTATCTGGGCTTACTACCCGGGAACAATCTGGGCACCAATCAGCAACTGGTAAGCAAACATATTGTGCAATATTCATTTGCATTTTCTATTATTATTACCATTATTATTTTTATTTTATTTTATTTATTAAATTGTTTTTATCTCAACCTATGAGTCTCCATACGCTTACCCCTCCTCCTCATTTCCCAGGGATGGGGGAGGGTGAGTGTGTGGCTGTGCAGTGTTTGGCTGCCAGTCAGGTTTAAACCACAACAGGAAGGTTCCAGGGGGACCTTGTTGTGGGCTTTCAATAATTAAAAGGGAGTTATAAGAAAGACAGAGAATTACTTTCTCCTGGTGTCTGTAGTGATAGATCAAGGGGTGACAGTTTTAAGCAGAAAGAGGGTAGATTAAATTAGATATAAATAAGACATTTGTTTATGATAAGGGTGGTAAGACTCTGGAGCAGGTTGCCCAGAGAAGTTTTAGTTGTCCCATCATTGGAAGTGTTCAGAGTCAGGCTGGATGGGGCTTTAAGCAGTGTGATCTAGTGAAAAGTGTCCTTGCCTATGGCAGTGGTTTTGGACCTAGATGATCTTTAAATGTCCCATTCATTCCATGAATTCAGTAAGAATCACAATATAGTCTTTAAGATGGTCTGCAGGATTTATTAATCCAGCCACCACATTTTTCTGAAAGAGTTAGGGAATGGTTACAGAGCATTCTGAAATGCTGACCTGAAAAATCTTAGTATCTGAAAACCACATCCCTTGACTATTTGTATCCCAAAGTAGATGGGACTGATCCTGCAGCTGTTTCTATGATAATAGTGGTTAACATATGGAGGAAAGGAGAGGAGAATGAGGGAGCAAGCCATCTGAAAATAATTTGTGCTTTCTACTTATTTCCACCATTGTTGAAGAAACAAACATCCGCTTAGCTGAACCTATACATTGTGTCTTATAGGGTTAATCATCTATCTAGTTGATCTATTAAAAATAATGAGAAAAATGCAAAACAAAGAAAAGTGTGAAGTCTATGGTCATACAAGTCCTATTCTTCCAGAATATGTTTCTAAGGTTGTGGGGGAAGTAATAAAAAAACCCAAACCCTACTAAACATTCTAAAGATGAAAGGGGCATAGCTACAGTCCTGCCTGTGTAATAAAATACATGCTGAACATAATAATTAATTTTGTATTATAAATAGTTTTAAGTTTGTATTAATTGATAATATTTTAAATTTATTTCTTTTTTTCTTGCTTTTTATTTCACACATCAGCTTTTGATGAACTAAGACATGGATGCTATTAATGTTTCTCCAAACTCATCAAGGATCACAGGCAAATCTGAACAAATTATGACCATGTAATTGGAAGTTTTTAGAAGAAAGAAATTCAAAGTTTGACCTTTATTTTTTTTTATATTGCTATTATTTATTAACCTAATGCTCAGTGTAGTGAAATGTGACAGTTACAACTTGTTACTGACTTTATGAAGAAATTATGGATTGAACAGCTCTTAAATTTGATTCCATATTTTCTTGTCCAAATAAAATTAGGACCATAGGATAATTCAGGTATGAAGGGACTTCAACTGATCTCTCATCCCACCTCATGCTCAAAACAAAGGTGGCTCTGAGGTCAGGCCATGTTGCTTAGGACCTTGTCCAAGCAGGTTTTGAAAATCTGTCCTCATGTGGAAAAAAATTTCTCCTTATGTCCAGTCTAAACTTCCTTCTTTCAACTTATGCCTATTACCTCTCATCCTTCCGCCACACACATCTGTGAAGAGCCTGGTTCCATCTCCATACATGTGGCAGGCTGCTGTTATGTGTTTCACAGCCCCTTCTCTAGACTGAACAAGCCCTGGTCCCTCAGCCTCTCTACACAGGTCAAATGCTACAGCCCCAACCATCCTGGGGACACTCCCTTAGATTTACCCCAGTTTATTGATGTCTTTTCTGTATTGGGGGATGCAATACTAGACACAGTACTATTGTTGTTCTCTGACAAGTGTTGAGTAAAAAGTAGGGGACATCATCACTTCACTGGTCCAACTGCCTGTTCATGCAGCCCCAGATGCTGTTGGCCATCTCTGCTGCTGGCTCACATGCAACTTGCTGCCCCAGGGCCCCTCTGGGCCCCGAGATGCTTCCCAGCTTGTCAGTCCCCAGCTTTTATTAGAACAGAAGAATTCCAGTTGGAAGGGACCTACATTGGTCACCTATTCCAACTGCCTGACCACTTCAGGCTTGACTAAAATTTAAAGCATATTATTAAAGGCATTGTCCAAATGCTTCTTAAACATGGTCAGTCATGGATCATTAATGACCTCTTCTAGGAATCCTGTTTCAATGTTTGACCACCCGTTCAGTAAAGAAGTGTTTCCTAACGTCAAGTCTCAACCTCACCTGATCAATTTTGAGCCATTCTCACATGTCCTGCAGCTGGATATCAGGGTGAAGAGATCAGCACCTCCATCTTCACTTCCCCTTTGCTGGAAGCTACAGAGAGTAATGACGTTTCCCCTCAGCCTCCTTTTCTCTGAACTAGACAAACCCCATATCCTGGGTTTGTTGCTTCTTTCACAGGGGCAGGACTTTGTATTTGTCCTTTTTTGGATTTCATGAGGTTCCAGCTGTCCCATTCCTCTAGCCTGTCAGGGTCACTTTGGATGGCTGCTTTGTGTTCCAGGGTGTCTGCTGCATCTCTCACAATTTTGTTCCACCTTGTGAACTTGATGAAATTGAACAGTGTCACCTCCTCCAGGTCACTGGTGAAGTTGTTACACAGGACGCATCCCTTTACAGACGCCTGCAGTACTCTTCTTGTTACCAGCCTCCAGGCAGAGCATGACCCATTAGCCACAACAACAGTTTTTACCTGTCTAGTTGTCTGCCCATCCAGATTGTAATGTACCAATTTAAATACAATAAACAGGGTGAAAAGCCTTGCTAAAATTGAGATTAAATGACATTCACTACTCTCCCTTTATACACAGGTTATTTTTGTGCCTGAAAGCAATCAAGCTGAATTTTTATATTCTACAAATTGGTGGTATGTAAGTCCAGAGCAAAGCAGAGATAATTTCAAAATACATTTCAGCCTTTCATAATATTTCATTTGAAAATGTGTATAATTGGAATTTGCTAATTGCTTTTTGAAAGACAGTATAATAAAATGAAACTCTGACTACCCTTAACAAAACTGTCCAGAAGAACAAAAGTTTTCTAATTCATAATAATACTTACAAAATTCATCACAGATTACTGATTTTTTTTTTTTTAATGATTAAGGACACAAATGGAATTAACCATCAAGGTTTCCTGTACACAAAATATACTGTGCTCATTTATTTTGACAAGTGAATTTTTACTTTAGTTACTTGCAATATAATTGTAAATTGTGCTAATAAATCAGAGATGTGTATCTTACTAAAGCAAAACTTCAAAGTAGTATGAGCCCTCAGTGCAGCTTTCTTCTATTAAATCTTCTCTGATAAAAGAAGTAAAACAACTGGATTACAAATAAATTAAATGGGAGTTCACAACTACTGCAGAGAAGAAAGGTCACACTCAGAAGTTTTGTGTGATTGGAAGGCAAGAGAAACAAATGACAATATGCAGAATATGTATAAAGAAGGCTAAAGACGGTAAACAGCTGGTAGCAACAGCCTGACAGACCCCGTGGTAAAGGTGGACATTTGTGTTACAGGTTGGCGGGCACATATGTCACCCTTCCTTAATGGATGTCCAGAAGGAACGGATGGGGGTGGAGACAACAGATGACATTTCGTCACATGATGTAACAGATTGTTTAGACTAGCAGCAAGTCAAAAACTCCTGCTTATACCTCTCTGCATGCTTGGATTTTCTTTATGGAAAACAGAACCCACCAGAGGTCAAATCTGGGGCCTCCCAAATCTTGCCTAAAATATTTATCTGGATCCAGCCAGCCTGGCCACAATGTCAAATGCCAGGGACTGGCAAATAGTTTCAGGTATAGCATAAAAAAATTGGCTGGAGTCCATCTCTCCTTACACAACCCTCCATATCCATATCCATGACACATATTGAGTGGGAGTTGCAGTTACCTGATAGTTTCAAGGGCTGAGAAGCATTATCGGGTCTAGGAGTTAGATCCCGTAACACTGTTCCAGAGAATATCTGTGATTTCTGCTATGCATAATAAAAAAGGTGATGAAAATCTTTGTTTAGAAATCAAATCCATAAAAGGTGGAAGAGGAATTATGAACAAAACAAAACAAAACAATTATAAATTTAGGTCACCATTATGAAACATGGAATAGATAAATTCTAATTCAATAGGTACAAACCCTGTGAATCAGGTTAAAATTTATTTTAGTTAATTCTTTTTGATTTGGTAATTTGCTTTGGTAAGTCAAACTGATGAAACAATGATTTATGAGTTTATCTGACTCTATCTTACACATATCCATCTTTTTTAGTAGACAATTTCAATACACTTAGGTGAATTAATGTATCTGTGACCATCATGCTAAGCAGAAATAAGCAATTGTATTGACTTTATCTTGACCTATAATCCTCACAGAAGTACACCTTATACCTGACATAGAGAAAGATAGTAGAGAAATTTCTGAGGTGTTGCCCCTTTGCCACACATAAATGGTGTGGCACAAATTAGATAATTAGTAAACAAGCTGTGGGCTGACAATAAACTGGATGCTTCACTTTCTCATTTTTTTCTTATTCTCTTTTAATTTACTTCATCTGGGTCTAAAACACATTAGAGAAACTGAACTGCAAATGATCATTCTGTGACTGGCAGACACTTCTCAATAAATTAAAATCTTGATAGATAAATATGGGAAAAAAAAACAAAAAAAAAAAACAAAAACAAAACAAAAAAAAACAAAACAAAACAAAAAACAACAACAACAAAAAAAACCAAACAAAACAAAACAAACAAACAAAAAAAAAAACCCAAAACAAACAACCAACCTCTGTTGGGAAGAAGGCAGACACAGAGAAGCCTCAGTGGAGTCCTTAGCATTTAGCTAAGGCAACCAAAGGGAGAGGACATGGAAAAGCATAAGACTGCTGAGGCACTTGTCTCAGAAAAGACTGAAAAATGACAAAAACTGCATTTACAGGGAGGAGTTGATATAGAGGAAAGCAAATGGTATGCAGCAAAAAATGGAAGGAGAGGAAGAAGGCATTGCTGTAGTGGTTGTTGCAATAATTGAGTATGGATTTTTGCTACATGTGAAATAACAGTGGAAAGAATTCCCCCAGTACAATGCAAAATGAACTAGTTCTGGCCCTGGAAGCCTGCTTCCATCAAGGAACAGACTGAATTGGGGAATAAGTCCTGTATAAGCATGAATCTTTTCTTCATAGGGCTTTTCTGAACTGTTCATAAAGTTCAACCTAGGAACTGCTGAGTATGTGTATACCAAGACCAAAAAATGAGCCCAAGCACTCCTGATTGTCCACAGTGCTCAGCTAGTAGCTTAATCCCTAGTTCTATTTAGAAGAGATTTGAGTAACTGTTTCCATGTAAAGCTTGGTAGAGCTGAGTCTAGTCTCAAGTATGGAATCACAGAATCATAGAAAAGACCTTTAAGACCATTGAGTCCAACTGCAAACCTAGCACCTCCAAGTCCACCACTAAAACATATCCCTAAGGGCCACATCTACACATCTTCTAAATATCTCCAGAGATGGTAACTCAACCACTTCCCTAGGCAGTGTGTTCCAATGGCTAATAACCCTTTCAGTGAAGAAATTTTTTCTAATATACAATCTAAACTTCCCTTGGCACAACTTGAGTCTATTTCCTCTCATCCTATCATCCCTGACCCAAGTGCAGGACTCATCACAGAGCCTTGTTGAATCTCATATAACTGGCCTCGCCCCATCAATCCAGCCTGTCTAAATCCTCCTGTAGAACCTTCCTTCCCTCAAGCAGACCAACACTGACCCAACTTGGTGTCATGTGCAAATTTACTGAGGGTGCACTAAATCCCCTCAATCCCCTAAAGGATTTAACTCCTTTCACCAGCACTCTTTGGGCTCAGCCATCCAGCCAGTTTTTTACACAGCAAAGGGTCCTCCTGTCCAAGCCATGAGCAGACAGTTTCTCCAGGAGAATGCTGTGGGAGATGGTGTCAAAGGCTTTACTAAAATCCAGGTAGACAACATCCACAGACTTTCCCTCATCCACTAAGCAGGTCACGTGGTTAGAAGGAGATCAGCTTAGTCAAGCAGAATCGGCCTTTCATAAACCCATGCTGACTGGGTCTGATCACCTGGTTGTCCTATATGTCCTGTGTGATGGCACTCAGGATTATCTGCTCCATAACTTTCCCTGGTACTGAGGTCAGACTGACAGGCCTGTTGTTCCCTGAATCCTCCTTCTGGCCCTTTCTGTAGAAGAGCATCACATTTGCTAACCTCCAGACAACTGGGACCTCCCTGGATAGCCAGGACTGCTGATAAATGTGTCTTGGTGAGCACTTCCATCAGCTCCCTTAGTACCCTTGTATGGACCTCATCTGGTCCCATAGATTTATGTGTGTCTAAGTGGTGTATCATGGATGTGAGCAAACCAGACAAAATGCTGCTTGATTTTTGGGACAGGGATTGATAAAATTTGGTTTCTTATATTCTATATTACAGTAGAACAAACATAGCCACTATGTTTTTAAATGAAGTATGAAATATGAGATATGATATATGAAATATGAAACATGTAAGGGATCTGTACTTTTGAGAACCTCAAAATGTAACTCTTAAATCAATCTCAAATATTATCTTCTATCTCATGAGCTCTCTACAAGAGTATGGCACAGCTTCATATCTGACTGCTGTGTTCCAGACGTAAGCACATAATGATGTAACTGGTGACAGTGCATGAGTATTTTGTAATGCTCATAACATCATAGCACTATTAATAACGACCGGCACAAAATGAAAAGTGGACAAAAGGATTTCAGAAAAATATATATAAGAAGTAAAATCTGCAAGAACAAACAATTAAGATGTCCGGTAAAGACAAAACAATCTTTCAGAGCGGGTACTGACACCATGACTGATAGAACCAGAATTATCTTGCAAATTAAGCAAAACTGTAACAAGTTCTTATCCCAGAAATAATATACCAAGACCAGATGAGATCATTTCTTTTTGGGGGTGGGAACAGAAGAGTATAAAGCATCAGCACTGGAATAAGAAAGGTGGGGAATAAAGAAGACCCCAGCTTCAGCTCCATCTTCCCTATCAAACAGCATGATGACCTCCATATTGATGACTAAGAATTATCACAGACCACAGCCACCAGTGCTAACTAAAAATATGAGTTCCATGGTATTGTATTTTTATGGATAGTTTAGGACAAGTTTGTTAAGTACTGTTTTGTCTATGTGCTGATAATGCTTAATAGTAATTAAGTAGCAAATGGTAATGTGTATTGTTAATGAGTATCAGTCCAGTAAAGGATTGCTTTCAAGTCTGAAACAGCCTGATTTATCAACTCTCTAAATTTTGCCCTCTCAACAATGTTCAAATCTCTAACTGGTGTATAAATCTATATAGTGAGCTGCAACAAACTCTACTGACCTTTATCTTTAACTAAGTGCTTCACTGGTCAGAGGAAGGGAATTTATGGTTCCTATGCAACCTTTCCTAAAACAGCACATAGCAATGTGGTTTCTCATCCATTCATCATCTGTACACATGCTTCTCTCACAAACAGCCTATTAACAGCTTGCATGGCTATGCCTAGTTAACCATCCAATGCTGTGCTAAACTTCTGAACATTTAGGGCATTATACATTTTAAAGAGCAATGCATAATCTCATGCGGGTAAACACTTTCAGACTGACTGCATGAACCTTGTCTAGAGGGTTACTTTAGCATGGCATACAAAGGGTGGTATAGATATACACTACAGGCTGAAAATTCTATTTCTGCCTCTAGCAGGAATATGATATAATAAAAATGTCTCAGTAATATTTATTTTTACTGTTGTTGATTCTTACAGGTTGCAATCCAGAGCACATTTTTATTAGGCAATTTCTACTCTAACAGATCTACCTCATTATAGTCTTTGCTCTAAAAGGTACCATTCCGCTCCCTTTCTATTAGAAGACTGGCTCTCTCCTCAGGAAGTAATTATTGTCTTTCATTTAGGATGCATTTCAGTATATCACTACTGATTTGTCAAAGGTTAAAAGAAATAAAATATTTTAATAAAATTAATTTTATTCGGTGTAAAAGAAATGTATTTACAAATGTGAAGATCTGCCAAGATGATATTGGTTGGGATTTTTTAGTATCTACTGACCATTGTTCAAACAAAGTAGCTAATCACTCTCCTTCATGTATGTTTGCTTAGAAAAATACATAGAAATATGAAATAAAATTGATATGATAGTGTGATAACCAGATTAGAATTTAACTGCAATAAGATCTTTCTTCTATTCATAGAAATATTAATAAAATGTTTATTTCTGTCAGAGCATTATGTTTCTTCACTTGGAGCTGAAATGCTATTTTTTAGTTAGAAGCAGTGTGCAGTACATTGGATTTATGTGTTTGGTAATTATAGCATAAAATGCAAACCATGACATAAAGGATACTAAAATTCTACTGAACTTTGTGAAGGGAATATGAAGAGCTCCATAAACTTTGCCCATGTAGGAACTATGATTCTGATTGTACAATACTTAAAAAACCCCCAAACACCTCCTAAAATAAAATAATTTTAATTAAAGATGATGTACTACAAGTCTTTTTCCTTGGCATTTCTTTTATGTTTACTCTGCTATAATATGGCATCTCTTGACTGAGCTGTACCACAGAACGCCTGCTAAGGAATTGTGGAATCAGAAGTATGAGCTTGCCAGAAGACTTGACTGGTGTGCAGAGCAGAAAAGCAGAACTTTGAAAGTAAGGTGTAAACTCTTGAAGACAACTGCCAACACCCTCCTTTTCTGGGTATGTTGTGAAAAGCCAAACTGTCTGGATAACTTTGTAACATTCAGTGCCTTTACTGTAGAGACACTTCAAACTTTGAAATTATTCATGATAAAAAGGCTAGTGGTTTATGTCAGCCAAAACTCACAATACTGACAGACTATTTCAGAGCTGTTGTTCACCCTACTCACTTATTCGTGTGAAGCTGGGTTCCCACGTTCCTGTGTGGGAAGAAAAAGAGAGATCTAGTCTATGTTTCAAACCAGCAACTGCAGGCTATGTCTAATACATAATAAATACAATTGGAATTAAATATTAATTGTCAGAATAGCCATGTTAATCATTTGTTTCTCTTATGATTTAAAAGTATCAGATAAACAAAACTGTTTAGCTGTTAAAACTTTTACAACAGCAGTTACAGTATTACATCAGATATCATTGAAATATATAAATTTTTAATACCTATTTAATCTAAAGAAATATTAGGAAATACTGAAGGTCTTTTAAAATGTTTTTTACAGGTTTATTTTTTTCATTCATATTAAGTTTTTCATATGTGATGTGAGCATAACTTTAAGAGAATGCATTGTGTTTACAAATTACACAGAAGATCAATAGGGCCTTAGAATGTGTGTTTCCTTACAAGTATCTTTAGATCTCAGATTTAACCTGAAATACATACAACAAATTAAGAGGACAATATCAAACTTATGGGGGAAGAGTGGACTGCTGTGACAGTATTCAAATAGATTTGAGACACAAGGTATTCAAGTGTGCTTCACTGTACTCAACATGTCTCAGAGCAACAGTTCCGTCCCTCTTTGACTTGCTATCCCGCAGCTTGTCACGGGCAAGCCTGATATTATCTCCTTCCCTCTTCTAGTCTAGTTTAAAGCTCTGACAATGAGCCCCACTAGCTTGTGAATAAATATTCATTTCCCCTTTTGAGGAAGGTGAATCACATCTGACACCAACAAACCTTGTGCTGTGTAGGCCATACCATTATCAAAAAATCCAAAACAGTGGCAGTGACAGCAGCTATGGAGCTATGTATTAATAGACTAGCACCACCTGTTTCTTCCAGTGTTGCTGCTTGCAACTGGAATAATAGGCAAAAAAATAACCTGTGCTCTAGATTCCATTACCAACCATTCCAAGACCCTGAAGTCTCTTTTGATTGCCCTTGCACTATGCATTGTGGCTTCATCACAACCCACATGGAAGAGCAATAATGGATGATAGTCCGAGTGCCATATCAGGCTAGGAAGTTTCCTAGTGATGTTCTTAATCCAGGCCCCGTGGAGGCATCAGACTTCCCTAAGAGGCGGGTCTGTCTGGCATATTGGCCCCTCTGTTCCCCTCAGATGGGTGTCACCTACAACTATAACCTGTCTTTTCTTCCTCATGGAGGTCGTTGTGATATGGGGAGGGTAAGCCTTTCTGACTTGGCAACAGCACTGGTGTAGATAGACCATCATTCACACCATCCATCAACTGGCCTTCCACATCCAGAACCTTATATCTGTTGTACAGAGGCACCTGGGAAAATTAGGTGGGCAAGTAGGGAGTTTGCCTGTTGTCCTGAGTACAGACTTGCCTCCACCCACTCCTTTCCTTTAAGCTAATTCCTTCAGCCTGATGGGAGGAAGACACAAGATCCCCTTGATCTTGTGGGTTTTTAATATATATATATATGTAAAAATATTAATATAAATAAATATTTAAAATATTAGATATATTATATATAAAACATATAATTATATTTAATAATTTAGAATAATACTTGTTGAGTCTAATTACAACATTTTTCTCCTATTTTATGCTCTGTGATGATTCCTCCTATGGTTCTTTAAACAGAATATTATAAAGTCCTGTCTTTGCTTGTTCTCTTTCCTTCCCCTGTAAACTTTTTTCTTTGATAGCACTCATACAACAGACAAATTCTTGTTAAACTAGAAAACTAATGTGTATTAAAAACCTGAAAATGTAGGTAAAAAAAATTGAAAAGTTAACTGGGATTTAAAAAAAAAAAAGACTTTTTTTTTTTTGTTTTGTTTTTATTATAAGAATACACAGCTACAAATTTAAAAGAGAAATTTATCAAATTCCATAATGACCGTATTGGATCTGCTTGTGTTCCCATAACTATCAGACATTTATATCGACCACTCAGAAATGCTGGTTTTAAATGTTCTTTGCACTCATATGAACATATATGTATACACACACACATATGCATATATATACACATATGTATGTGTGTATTATATGTATGTGTGTATATATATGTATGTATATCTATACACACATATATATTTGTGTGTGTATATATATATATATATGCACACATATGTATGTGTGTGTGTGCGTGTATGTGTATCAGATTTGCAAACTTTAGAGGCAGAAGGTGACCTGAAGATCTCCTTTTCTGGAAAGGAAATCATGAGCAAAAATTAAAGAACCATGGTGTGTCTACTTAAAAAATTACATGAACTTTAGAGGTGACATTGACATCAAGTTGCTGTTAAAAAAAAAATCTTGAATATTTCTTGTAAAAAAAGGAATAGAAATCAGTTGCTTTAGGAAAAAAAAATCTTTGTCAATAAAAGCAAAATTATTAAGTCTTAGAATTTATGACTCTAATAATCAATTTTAGAAAATTTAGTCTTACTTTCTCCCCAAGGCTAAATATCCTACTTTGATTTTGAAACCTGTAACTAATATATTTTTATTTCTTGTCTTTGTGTATGACCTAACATTTTTTTTTTTTAATTAATAAACTTCTCATAAGTCTTTGGGTTAAATGGGAAAAGAAGCCAAATATTAACGTAGAGTCATTTTTTAGTGCAGAGACAAATGTCCTTCAGGATGTCACATCAATGAGTGTTAAAATAATAAAGAATCAAACTTATTTGTTTCCTGTTGTAATAAATATTCTTGGTCTCATGTTATATTTAAAGAGATGATACAAATGAAGGAACAAAAAGTAGACAACTTCTCACAATGTTTGGCATTTAAATGGGATGACTAATTTAATTCAATTATTTTCCCTGGAGATTCTTATATAGCTTTCTTTTAGATAAGTAAAAGGTAAGAATTTTTAAGATCAAGTACAGTTTTTTTTTTCCAATTCTTTATCAAATTATAGAATTCTACGAACCTCTGGGCATGTTTGACTAGTTATGTTCAAACTAACATTTAAAATATTAGATTAATACTGGCCTTGACAAGAACATAGTTTTTATTTAATTTTAAATAGTTTGGTGACAAATTACAACATAAATACTATGTCAATGACTGAAATGTACTCATATTTAGTGAGGTTTCATTTTCATCTTTAAATATTGAAAAAAAAAATTTTTTTTGCTTTGTTTCTTTCACCTTGACCAACAGAACTTTTCCCTCTTCAGAACATAATACCATTTCTGAAATAGTAAAAACATCAATAAAAATGCTATATAACAAATAAAAAAAAGAGAAAAGCTTACAGCAGTAAGAGTTATGATTTAATGCTTGGAAAAATGTATGAAAGGCAGCAAAGGAGAACAGGAGGAAAGATGCTGTATTTAGTTAGCATGTCACAGGAAGGGTTTCTTTAAATATAATAATTAGAAGAATATCCTATATATATATGTTAGAAAGTTTGGACCAGATGTTCCTTAAGGTCCCATCCAACCTGGTATTCGGCGATGTTATGATTTTATATCTAACACTGCTCCATTGCTAGACATACATAGTAGCATAGGCAATAACAGTAATAACAAAAAAGGGATTATGTGTGTTTAGAAAAAAGAATCAGATAATTAACTAATATCATGCAATAATGAGGAAATATTTTATATTCCTAATGTAACTCTGGAGAATCTAAAAGCACAGTTATGGTGTACAGATATTTTTATGTTGTAGGTTCACTCAAATTAGCATCCAAGATTTTTAGAAAAATTGGACAAAGAGCAAGATAACTTATGGTGTTTTTTTTTTCAAATATCTTTTAACATTGGAAAAGTTCCAGAATAATTTCAGAATTTTAGTCTTATCACAGTATTTAAAAGGGTAAACAAGATGACCTGAATAAATATAGACCTAATATATAACTTGGTTAAAACAACAAAAAAAGAATGATAGAGATGTTAGTAAAATTACTGAAAATCAAAATGAGACAAAAGAAAGCAGATCTACTAAAATAATTTGCTCCTCTTTCTTTTAAAGTAACATATCTGGTGCTTAAGTTTAGTTGTTGACATAATACGTTTAGATTACTGGCACACATGCTACTCCATATTGTAATATATTTCAATTAAGAGACTGAAATACAAAATCAAATGGTACATGTTAGATAAATTTAAAATTTTAAAGTCTGAAAATGCAGCTGAAAACAGAACACTGTAATTGAATTAATTATAATTTAAATTTAATTCTTCTGGAATTAATTTTTTATTTTCAAACTCTTGAAAGAATATAATCTTTGTCTGTAGATGACCCAGACATTAAGGAAAGCAATAATAACATGAAAATACTTGGCTGATTTGGTAAATATTATTTTGAAGCAATCAAATTAAGTGATACTTTCATAAATGCAGAATAGAGGTCACGCTTTCCTTAGGGAAGGGCTTTATTTTTAGATCAATGAAATGACTTCTCAGTGTGATATCACCTTAAAGTGGTTTTAGCAGAGCACAAGGTTCAGCTGTTGACATGGGTTCATGTAGGTTTGTAGTGTCACTTTATGTCCTGTGGTAGCCCACCTCAATTTCAGATGTAGCTGCAGAAGAGACATCCATTAATCATGTCTTATCTACCAATCCATCATGGATGTCTTGTATTTGTTATGGTGTCTCAAACAGCATTATGTATTTCTGTTGAAGTAACTAGTTCTTTCTTAGCCTCTTAAGGCAACATTAATTATATAGACTAGATTTGCATGGAATATAATGGGTGCTTAAACACATGGACAATGCACATAGTGCTGCAAGTAAAACAGTAGTGACCACATAGGTTCTAATACCTTAACTCAGGTTGAAAAAACATAGGGTGGCAAGTAATTCACTGAACTGAGTGGTATTACTCAAAGAATGTCATAATTAAGAGTTCAAGATTTCCTCCTTATAAAGAAAAATCTAAGTATTATTTCTGCTTTGCCAAAAAGACATAAACTGAAAATAAACGTTCTGATAAACTGATTGGGTTATCTCTAGTGCTCTTTGATGGGCTGGAGTTAATCAGAGGTGACTGTCAAAACAGAAGTTCCTTAATGTTTGAAGGACAGAATCTTTAATAAACTTAGGAACCAGTGGCAAAATATTTTCACCCAATAAAAGGCTAAGCTAGACCATGATCACTGCTGACAATTGTAAAACTCAAATTACACCTTTTTTGAAATGTTAGTTATAAAGGCATGAAATTGCACTCTTGTTTTGCAATCAGCTGGGTGTTGTACAGGAAGACTAATTCATCACACAGTATTTTTCTTGAATAACTGCCCTTTTATAGATTGTTCCAAATTTATCCAGTTGCAACTTGAACACACAGCTAGAAACAAAATTGAGAATATAATGACTAATTTTAATAAGCTCTGATTTTTTCTTTGCCTTTGCTCTTGCAAATTATGGTAAGAGTACACAGACACTGATTTTGCCGTCTGTCATTGTGCTAGAACACTACAGTTTCTACTTTGGAGAAAAATATGAATGCTATTTTAAGTTTCTTTTGAAAATAAAGTACTTCTTGTTGCTTGGATATTAGTAATAAAGTTGTTAATACACAGAATAGGTATCAGGGAGTTATGGGCTCTGTCAAAAGTAAATTTCCTTTTGTTCCTTTGCTCAAACTGGCCAAAAAATGCTAGCAAGAGGATGTGCTTTGTCTTGAATATGCTTATTTTATTTTTGTTAAGAGGTTTTAGGAGGGAATTCCTCCTGCCTGGCTGCTGAAGCCCTTCCCAGTGCACAGAGGGACCCAAAATCTATTTCCCAGGATGAGATAACAGGCTGCTGCTTACCTTTTTTGCATGTTCAACCAGTAGTAAGTAAAAAGACACAAAAAAATTTTTCAGAATAGCATTGATGTTCTTCTGTATTATTTTTGCTATCAAGAGGCTGCCCTTTTTCCTCACATATGTCAACAAGTTTCTATTTTTGTCATCTTCAACTTCCTTGGAATGAGGTGAATAGTATGTATTTAATTTAGAATACAGAGAGACATTAAAAAAATAAAATTCAATTTTAAATTATAATAAAACAGATATTGTTGTTAAATGAGATTACAATATGGAAAGTCAGTATTTTGACTACTAGCCAAATGAATGAGTTTTAATTATTTTCAGAAGAAAAACAATCAGCACAGTATCACCAACATGGACAATTAAATTAATCTGTGCTGAAGGTGTCCACACATGGGGGGTAGATCAGTCTTGAAAAGTGTTGATCTAGACCTTTAAAAAGGCTCAAGAATTATCTGTGTAGTCAATAAAGACATGTAGATACTACTGAAGACTTTCATGGATAATATATCTCTTGCACGAAGTGGATCAGCTCTGCCCACTGACTATAAGAAAATAAGACTGAAGACATTTACAAACCTCAAATACCTATCTCTCTTTAAGCAGATGTATCTAGTGACAAAGATAGTAATCTTCTTTTAAAAAATAAATAATAATGGAGTCATTGTTTGGTATGTGCATATGTGCAAAATCAATTACTATTGACTTAAACACTTGTACATGATCAAGGAACATGGTAGTTACTGTGAAAAAAACAGAGCCACAGAAACAACAGAACCTGCCCATTATCTCAGAGAATAATAAACATGAAATGCAGCTGGCTTTAATGTATTTTTTGCCTTCTTCACCTTTGTTTTTGAATACAAATCTATCTGTGCTCATCTGTCTTGCTACCTAGTCTTCATTTAACTGCTTAATCTTACTAAATTAAGTAAGGGTTTGATTTGTATATTTTTATATATATATTAATAGTCATAGGTCTTCACTAGGCAGACATAGCTGTATTTCTCCTCATCTTACACTTTTATCTTTTTCTGTTTTGTCCATCATATCTGTCTTTAAGGCCATGCAGCACATTGTGATTCAAAAATGTTTCATTTTATGACTCTTTAGGGTCTTGGATTTCATGACTTTAGCCTTTCCTTAACATGTCAGAACTTATTACTAGTCTTAGATGTCTCCTCTTTCTTTGCATTCAAAGAACATTATTTTGGCATTAGAAATTTTAAACTCTCTCTGACAGTGAAAAAACCCCCATTTATCTCACCTTTTCATTAACTGGATTTTAGACAGATGTTTTTTGAAGTGGCATGAAGAACATTTTGGATAATGCTAGCACCATATTAACGTGTGATATCAAAATAATTTTGAAGAAAATTATACAAGTATTTAAAAGTAGGGTTGAAATTATATTTTGGAATAAAAGGGGAATTTTATTCTTGCATAATCAAGCAAATGCAGACCAAAAAGAGATCGACACTAAACAAACTCTCTGTATGGAATATATATAGAGTATATAGGCTGTAAATTTTATTATATCAATAACATCAATCTATCTTACCAAGAGCACAGAAGCATGCTGATGAGAGTAGTGAAGATGGACTTTATTTTTGGAAATATTCTGTTTATGGTTTTTATTTGTGTCTATAAATAAATAAAAAGTTAATTCTTTATCTCATTCATAGGATAAATACCAAAACATTTAAAAAACCAACAGTTGTTAATGAATCTGTTCTAACTAGCCTCATACTGACATTAAAGAATTAAATTGTGTGACATATGTTTAGTTAGACTGTATGGGAAGTGCTTTTTACATGTTCTTATCCGAGTTACAGTAGTAAGTACTATTTGACTGTTACATGGTAGATACTTAAGTTTTCGAAATCATTATTTCAATGGCAAATTCATAAATTTCTCATGTGGGAATGAATATAATTGTCCAGGCATGGAGAGACATCTTTCATGTTAGAGACTCAATTCCTGGGCAAGTTGGTAAAAACCACAGGATTTGTGACTCCTTCATTTATATCCTCTGCATTAGATCACAGTCCTCATATCTACACATTTTGTATGTAGTTCCCCCTGCCAAGGCCATCCAAAATTAAATAGTAGTCTCACTTCACTTCAAATTTATTTAGGAAAAAAATGCAAAGTTTATATTTTTCAAGTTGTGCTATGTTGGCAATGACAATCTTTTCCTCAAGATATGAAATTCACGTACTTCTTTAACAAGACATAACAGTTTTGACAAATTATAGTATAAAATCCAAACCCATATAAACTCTTAGACATTTATCTTCCAGTCAAGATAATTAGGGCTGTCAAATATTCTGGTGCCAAGGGACTTCTGTCTGGAGGATTCCTTGTGTCTATGTTTCTGTCTTTCATTTTCAGCTGTCAATATACATGACTCATCAATGTCAGTGTCAGAATCTACATCAGTATTCATGGCAGACCAAACACCTGTAGTTTAATATGCTTGTGTTATAGATTGTCAATCTTTTCAGTCTTGCAGTTTTGAGATTTCTCCTAAGGTTGCAATACTAAAAACATGCTGAAAATACATCCTGAATATATATCATACTTAAAGGAAAATAGTTTATTACATACCATGTTACAAAGGTTGTTTATTTTTTATACATTTCAGATACAGCTTATACTTAGCACATCTGCAGCATCTTTTTCTATTAAGGAGGTTATCTGGAAGACAAAAAAAAAAAAAAAAAAAGATAAAAAAGCTGTCTTGAATATTGTAGGACCTTTGACATAACAGTAAAACTTAGAACTGAAGGATGCTGAAGAAAGGTTATTCAGATAAAATGATGGGTAAAAAAATGACAGAACTTTTATTGTAACATAATAGAATTTGGAGGTATGTCAGGAAGAATTCTACAGAGCATTATCAGCCTTGGTCAGCCTGTCATTCATATAGAAGGAAGTCTCAAGTTTCCAACAAGGTCAAATTGACTAGATTGATCATCCTACATAATTTAAATTGCTATATAAGATGTTACAGAAAATCACTTCTGCTGAATTTGGGGTTGCAAGAAGTTAAATTGTTACAGTTAGAGTAGCCCATGAAATCTGTCAACAACCACTACTTCTCAGTAAAATAATTTACAATTTCAGTCATCTTTCCTAAAATTTAAGAAAAATCTAAACAAATTTATTTGGACTAGGTAATTTGGAATCATCAGTTGGGATAATGAGGGAAGAAGGTCCACACAAACATTTGTATGTTACACTTGGAATCAGAGTATCTGAGTCATCATTCTGAAAAACTGGGATGTGACAGCTCATTCTCTGCTCCATCCAAAGGAAAGGTCCTGAACACTCATGTGAAATGGATTGACAATGTGTTTCAGTTTGCAGGACTGAATACTTGCTGGCAAAGAAAGTAAAAGGAATGTTTACAAGAGAAGCATAGGCATAATCATTCATGGGGGATGAGAAAGAGAAAAAACAATCTCGTCACATATTCCCAGTAGTGTCTACTAAAAAGTACTCTGTTAAATGCACAAGCAGACTATAGTTTTAGAAAGCATAGACAGAGATTGTACTCATAGTCGATTTTAAATCTTTACAACTCTACAAATAAAAATTTACCCTTTCTCATTTCCTGCTGCTGAAGATAAATATTCACATAGATATGTGCAGAATGTCTCAAATAACATTTTTCTTCTAGTTTTCTTAAACCAAGGTGGAACACTAAATAGGTTTCTATATCCAAAAAAAGGTTTTTCTAGCGCTCAAGGAACTTAATCTAATATTTAACAAAACTGGATTCAACTCCCAATTCTTCTGCAAACTCCTTATATTACTCCAGCCTAGACAGGTACGGCCAATTTTTCAAAGCTAATAAAGCATGTAAAGACACAGATAGGCATGAGTGGGTTTTCTATGGGTGCCTGCTATATTTAGCTGCTTTGAGCTTATTTACTGTTTTAGACAGCAAGCCATCTAAAAACCTGAGTCCTAACCACTCCTCCCCCTCTATGTCCTCAGTTTAACTGCCTGTGAGTGTGTATAATAAAATATAGCTATTTCACAAAGAGGTAGGAAAAATAATACATTAAGAATTTGAAGGTGCTCAAGATACAATACTGGGAGCTGTATAAGTTACCCTTACATAACTGATTTTAGTTATAACCCAAGTCAGAAGGTTACATGCAGAGTTTATTGTTTTAGTCTGTAGCCACAAAATGCCATGAGTTATGAGTAGCAAGCCTGAATGATATGATGTTTTTTTTCTGATACCAACATGCTTGAGTGACTATTGTTTTACTTCTCCCTTTTCTTCTAGGGGTTTTAGATATTTTCATTGTACACATTCACAGCTAACTGAATTCATTTTAGTGAAGAAAAGTGTGTGTCTAGTGAACAAGTATGGGAAGTATTTGAACCTGTCTCATTCACTATGAAGGAATATGTAAGTAACTAGAGAGGTGTCATTGCCTGTTCTGCTCACTCTTTTTTAACCTATCACATCTATTTTTTTTTTTTATTTTAGTTGCTTTAAGTACTCAGCCTTTTTCCTCATCTCACTAAAAAAAAATAACAAACCCCACCTAGAAAATCTTCACTGTACAAGCATATGGTCATATTTTGTCCTCTGACTTTTTGGTCATATTATTTCTGGGGCCTGTGGCACAGTGGAAGAAAGAGAATATTCACATTAGTCAGACACTTGAGACTTATTGAATAATATAAAAAAGACAACAGAACAGATATATGTGAACATATACACATGTATATAAAAAAGTACTTCCTATAAGCTATGTATCCATAGTCTCTGTACAAGGTTTATTTGTGTGAGACCCCTATCTTCTCAGAAGTTATAAAGATTTTAAAATTAGATTGATTCTAATTATTTAATATTTATTAAAATCATTCTATATAATATATAGCATATCTAACATTGTATCATAGAAAACAGTGGATCTAATTTTCCTTCAGTAATGACAAAATCACAGACCATCTGACATTAACTGAATTGAAACAGATGAGAATGGAAGTCTGATGGTATGATCTTCACATAGTTTAGAGACACACTGTGCTTTCCATTTCCAAGCAGAATTCCTCCTTGGCTTTGGAGACAAATGTTGCTTAGATATGGGTACAATAATAAGCCCCTGGGATATCTGTCAGACACCTTCACATTAAAGCAACAGTATCCTTTATCTAATTGTATTGTGCTTAAGAGGAGTTGGCAATAATTATGATATCTATTTTAATAAAAAATATAATTATACATTATATTGTATTATATATAATATAAATTATTATATTTTATGTTTCTGCTATTCATACTGTTTTCAGGTTAGGGAATAGAAAAGAAAAAATAAAGTTGTATTAAAATGGTAGAGCTAATATATGATTGGTGACTGTCAAGGGATTTTATCTGTTGGCCAGTGGTTCAGTCCATTACATAAATGGACCATGCAACTATTGCACCAATCAAAGTCACCCCTTCTTAATCTGGTTACTTACTTTAGTTTTGCACTTAGAATAGTTACTTCCTCTCTCTTGCAAGGATGTTTAATCTATACCGATGAATTGTCACCAGAGACTGTAATTCTTGAGTTTGTATTTTCAGACCAGAATACTGCTTCATCATTTTCATTGTCATATTCATCACAGTGGCATGGACTTCTGTATGTACAAACAGATTATATGTCCAGATCATCATCCTACAGAAAGGAACACAATAGAGATTTCTCATATATCTGAAAAAATTCAGCACAAAAAAAATCTGCATAATGTTTTGAAGATATGAGGAAAAATATCAAGGTCATAATACATACAAATGTGACACATAAACTGTCACTTGGTGTTAACTGGTTTATAAACACTCATCACATGATATATATATATGTATATAATTTAATTATTATGCCTTCTTATAATGAAGAACTTGAACAGCAGTGATGCCAGATTGAAAGTGTAATATCTCTACTTCTGTCTGCTCAGTCCCTACTTCAAATGTAGAGTGCAGGCTTAGCTTTTATTTGATTATCTGAGATAGGATTCTGTTCTACACAGGCATGTCTAAATTTAGATGTTTTCTTACAGGGACAGGATTCAATTACTTATAAATAAGCATCTAGTGTCATTCAGACTGTAAAATATCTTTCTGTGGACTCCAGCTGACAATGCAGAGGAGTGTTGTCCTCCTGTAAACCCTATGTCATATCTGTCAAGCATGTACAGATGTCTGGACACCCAAAAGCATGAACTGAAATGGACTAAATGTCCTTAAGCAACTGTACTATGCTGTATGTGAGTAACCATTTGTGTATGCAAAATAATACCACCCATGGAATAGTCTTCCTGAACTCTTATGTTCCTCTTTGGAAAAGTGTAGGTCTATAACTTTTGTATCTGTCAACCACATGGTCATGTCTCAGATATCCTAGTGCATCTCATATGGCAATGCATGTTTTTTCACAGCCAGTTCTTTTAAAGCCATTACATCTTATTGTTTATGAATTTGGGAAATATCTGTTCAATATGACAATGTATAATAATAAAATATTACATATAGTTGTGGGCTCCTTTTAAACTAGACTAATTATTGCCTTACTTCAAATCAAGAAGACTGCCTCAGGTACTAGGGGCAGGGGGGGAATATCCAACAGCACTGGCATTCTATGTTATAACACTGGTTTGAATGAAATTAAAAGTGTTTTCAATTCATGTGGGTTAAGAATGCCTTGATTTTGCTATAAATTTTAATTTGCAGTGAACTTTGAAACCCAAGATAAAAACTTAAATCTTGGCTGAGATCATCAACGGAATAAAAGACTATTCTTCTACCCTCTGTTCCATCCAGCCCCAAAGGAAAGAAAACATAAGTATCATAAAAAAAAAAAAAAAAAAAAAAAAAAGGCAAAAACCACACACACATTAAAAATAAAGCAAACAAGAAAAAGCATAAACAAATAATCTGCTCCTCTACCCTGATAAACCACAAACTATAGTGGCAAGCTTGTGTGGAAAGTTTAGATGGATAATTTTTCATTTATCTTATTAAGAAAAATGTTTTCTGTGACAACTAAATAGTATAATAATTAAATAATTGTTATAGATTCTCCCCTAAATGTTCTTCAAGATATTATCTATTGTCAGAAGATTATATTCACGTCTGACATTTAATATAGTATATTATGTCACTGTGGCCTTTCTTCAGTTTTACATTCCTTCCTACAGTATGTTTCTGATTAATAACTTGTACAGAATTTTAATAACATAGATTTATGTGTATTTTACAATAAAGTTACAGATTCTAATGTTTTATTGAGATTTTTCTCTTAATATTTATCCATTTACAGTATTATGCATATTGCATATTATTTTAATTAATTCTTATTGAGTGGTTATTATTTAGTACACCATGATTGAATATGTTGTCATTTTGGGGATTTTAAATTGTTTCCTGTGCCTTTAAATTACTTAAACTCTTAAGCAGTCCTAGTTTGCAAAATTACCTTGATAGTTATTGATCAAGAATTACAGATCATATCAATTTTGATTTCTTTTTGGCTTTTTATCCAATGCTTTATTTTGTTAAGGTTATTTTATATAATAAGTTTCTGAGCACTACTTATAAGAATAATAATGAAACAAAAAACTACAGGGGTGGAGTCTGATATTATAGCAAGAATCTGTTAATCATTACATATTAACTGAGTTAATATATTTATAATTCATATGGTCTAACTTTTTTTATTCTAGTTATATCAAAACCCTTAATGTATTTACTTTTCATATAGTCTAATTATGTCTTTATGACATTTATATCCAAATAAACACTTTTTTAGCACATTAAACAAAACACAGGCCTCAATTCTGGGTTGTGGAGTAATACATGACTGAGTTCAGCCTTTCTACATACAACCAGAATTAATGAGCTAACACATAATAGTCTATTTTGTGATACTCACTTCCGGTTCCACCATTTCCATTCTAATTCTTCCTGAAGCCTTTAACTGTAGCCTTTAAGAAACAATGTCTTCTTTGAAAGAGCTTTCAAAGTTTATAACATACGCTGTAGTTTATTTTACAAGTTCCATTGAGTGGTTTTATAAAATTACAAATTGGACTGTTACTGTTCTTATGTTGGCGTGGTTTAAACCCGGATGGCAGCCAAACACCATTAAGTTGCTTGCTCACATTCCCCTGGCCCAAGGTATGGGAGAGAGAATTGGAGGGATAAAGGGAGACTCGTAGGTTCAGATAAAAACAGTTTAATAATTGAAATAAAATAAAACAATAACACTAATAGAAAGTACAAATGGGTAATGCATAATGTGATTGCTCACCACCCACTGACTGATATCCAGCCCATTCCCAGCTAGCCTTCCTGAAATACCGAGATCCGACAGTCACAATCCCAGAAGTGAGAGAGAACCCCGTCCTTTCTGGCTGAACCTCCTCTATATTCTGATCATGATGTTACATGATATGAAATATTTCACTGGCCAGTTTGGGTCTGGTGTTCTGGTCGTGCTCCCTCCCAGCTGCTTGTGCACCTGCTCCCAGGCAGACCATGGGGAGTTGGAGAGTCCTTGATGTCTCAGCAACTGAAAACATCAGTTTATTATCAGTATTCTTCTCATACCTAATCCCGTAATGTATCCAAAACACAGCATTATTCTAGCATTGAGAATAAAAATTAACTCTGTCTCAGACAAAACCAGGACAACTGGGCCTACAGGGAAAATTTACCAGAGAAGTCCCATTGAAGGTGTGCAATCTATATAGCGAAGTGACCTTTTATAACTGATTTATTAATATGTATGTCAAGAGATTCTCATGATTCAATGTTTGAACAAAAAATATTTCAAATGGAGATGCTAATACTATTAATCAATGGACATAAGACTAATGAGTCAACCAGTTATCATTAAAATAGGATTTTTTTTCCTAAACTTGTTGCACTTAGGAACCTATATCTCACTGAGAGCCACCTGAGGTTTTCAGGGTCTCAGTCTACTTATAGGTGTTATTGGAAGAGCACTAAATACCAAATTCTATCTCTTAATCAGGAATTAGAATATCATTAGAATCAATATAATCCTTGGAAACCTGTCTGTATGTGACATAACACCATACCACTCATTGAACAGGTGTATGCTGCAGGCAGTTTGCATCTCATGCTGATAAATGAAGCCAAAGTAAAGAAAGTCTCTGCTTGTATTTTGGAGTTGTGGAAGCAAATTCGAATGGATAATTTTAAACAACAAAAACCTATTGATTTTACAAAGAACCTCCTATAAACATTATGTTTGTAATGACTGATGTAAGAATACCATGGTTTGGGATTTTTTCTGTTTCAGGGGGAAAAAAAAAAAAAAGCAGTTTATTTTTATTCCAGCTTTGCTTATTCTTATAATTATGAACAATTCTTTTGATCAAATGCTCACTATCACAAAGCAATGACAATTGAGGAAGTAAAATCAGTTCTCCTGTGAGTCTGCCCAATCAATTAATTCATGTCAGTGAAGCTACTTTATAAATAATTTTAATCCAGGTACAAAACACCTACTTTATCTATAAATTCAAAAACATTCTGAAGAGGCTATTACCTGTATTTGAGCTACTATTGTATACTATTGAGAAAAGGTATATGTTTGGATAAATTAGAGATTTCCTATAACATATGGAGCAGCAAATTATCTGTTTTTTTAAATAACTGCACAGATTTGCTCACTTACACTTGATAGAATGTTCTGATAATTTTGCTTCAGACTTAGGAAGTGATATTTGTTATGATGCAAGAAAGAAAACTAGTTTTCCAGCTAGCTTTCAGAGAGAGAGAGAGAGAGAAGATAACATTCTATATGGGAAAAATTAAATAGTTTAATACATTAAAACTTTTACATTCATTTAAAACCATCACTGCAGCAGGTCAGAAGACAACTTGAAATGGTTTTCATGTTTTCTTCTTACCAGTGTGCTAATGGGCTTGGAGTTCTTTTTTCCTATCACAATCTCTCCTTAGTCCTAACATTATGGTTTCAGCCTTACACTCTAGTCCTATTTCTACTTGGTGTAGAAAGAGGCTAGTCTCCTCTTTCAAGTAACCTGGAACAGTGGTACTTTATCGTCTTTTAAGGCTCAAGAGAAACCCCCTGATTCTCATAAAGAGACAGCACATGAAGGCATGCGGTACTGATACCTGCTATGAGAGCATGTATATGCCTGAGCAGGAGGTGCATTAAGATGCAAGACAATTCATTTCTGCTAGTGTTGTTAGTGACAGATTCAGGCTGACTGTAGATTCACAGTTGCTATGTGAATTAGCCTAGTCATGTTTTTGAACTTTTCTTTGTAACTCCAAAGTCTGTAGTGAAAAATATTTGACACATATACATATCTATATATAATACATATGAATATATCCCCCCAAAATGCTGAGTTAGTGATATGCATCACACGGCCCATAAAATTACAGGTTTGCTATCAACTAGAATTACATTTAGTTTATGCAAATCTGTTTACTAAATTGAAAGGTAAAAAGGGTAATTTTACAACTTTCGTAGAATGACTTTTAAACAGTGTAGATACTACAAGTCCTGGCATTAGCCTTATGAAATACATCAGCCCTAAAAAGCCTTCAAAACAAGGTCTTCTATGCAGAATGAAATTTCATAGACACTACTGTACAAAAATTAATGTAATTCAAAAGTTTTTGTTATTAACAGTTCTAGATGGTTTTTGTCCTTGAAACTTCTTCAGTAAAATTTCCTACTGTTCAGATGTATGAAAGACACTACATTTTGTGGAATAAATTTCTGAAGGAAATGCTTGTTTGTCTTGGAAGCTGCATATGCTATTTTATACCATCTGTTTCTAGAATAACAAAGCATAGAGAATATTCTGAGATGGAAAAAAAAAAAAAAAAAGTACAGGAATGCACTTGTTTTACCAGTTCTGCCTGAGTCTAAATGTCTTCCAATTATTGGCAACAGAAATCAAGTGAATGAATAATATAGGTACAATGTCACGTGAAGAATTTAAAATGCCTGTTCTTTCCTTAATCTGCAACCTCAAACTAGATATGATTTAGACTTTGTATTTAATCTTGAATATCTTAAATACTTAAGCAACTGTTGTTGAAAAATAAGTAATTGTAGTGTATGTTCAATATTTACCAAATACATGAAAAAATAGAAGATACTGTAATGGACAAAACTAAAAAATAATAGTAATTGTTATCATTAAGAATTATTGCAATCAAATATATTTATATATTAAGGAATTAGAGACAGGGTGATGGGATTGATTAAAACACTGACAAATCAGTCTAATACCTTGAAATAAAACTTCATTAAATTAATTGATATACAGCACACTCCTTTCTAACAGTTCTTCCAGGTTGTTGTTACCACAACACAGACAAAACCATTTAAATTTAACACTTATATTCTGTATTAACTATAAGTACACAATAACACAAAGTGATATTTCCAGCACTGATGGCAACAGCCCTGGGTGGTTCTTTTCTGTAAAAATCAAGGAGGTCATCCTTCAGAGTTCTTCAGTGAGGGAAGCCAGAACTGAAGTGAGCTATCTCCTAAATTCTCCAATTTGCCTCACTTACACCTAATATTTTTCTGTTTCTTCTTCTCCTTAAATAAGAAACCCTTCTGCTGCTAATACTGTTTATCTCATTTGGTTTTGTTTTCTATTTATCCTACTTGAGTGCTTGGCAGAATTCTCTGCCTGTTTGTGGTCCCTTGTGTTTGTCTTGTCCTTCCACAACTTTATTGTTGCTTGGATCCCTATTATGTGCAGCTACACACATCTTTGTTCCTTTAGTGGTAGCACTGAACAAATACTTGTGTAACATGTTGTCCTGGTTTAAGCCTGGTTGGCAACCAAACACCACGCAGCCACTCACTCCTCCCTTCTCTTCCAGCGATGAGAAGGGACAAATGAGGCAGGCTTGGGATTTGAGATAGGACTGGAAGGGGCAGATTACCCACTATGGTCACGAGCAAAAGGCAGACTCATTAGGGGAAGAGAAAAAAAAAAAACATAAATTTATTACAGACACTAACAACACTTAACAGAGTAGGACGGTGAGAAGCATTGTCACACCTTGAGAACACCTTCCCCCCACCCATCCCTTCTTTCTGGGCTCAGTTCTGCTCCAGATATCTCTACCACCTCCACACAGCTGCGTAGGGGGCTGGGAATGGGGGGTGCAGTCAGTGCTGCCGATTCTTCAGACTTCGGTAGGGAGAGCTTCTGGAACTTCTTCACCCTGCTCCATTGTGGTCCCCCTCTCACAGGAGACAGTCCTTCACAAACTTTCTCCAACATGAGTCCCTCCCACGGGTGGCAGTGTTTTCCCATACTGCTCTGTTGTGGGTCACCAACTTTCTCTGACTGGAGCCCCTCCTACAGGCTGCAGCCCTTCCTGAGCTGCTCCAGTGTGGGACACCCCCGCATGCTGCAATCTTCCTGCGCTGAACTACAACAACGGGGCTGCCTTTTCCCAGAAGACACTGGCCTTCTTTGGGCACAGCACCTTGATCATCCAGGAGAAAAACACAGGCTGTAAATCAATGTCTGCTCAACTGTAGATCTTCATGTGTGGCAGGGGGGGCTGCCCTGCCGTATCATCACAGGATACAGGGGGGTCTCTGCTCCGGCACACCTCCCCCCTCCTTTCTTCCTCCACTCTTCCACTGACCTTGGTGTTCACCCAGCTGCTGCAACTCCTCCTCACAAGTCTGAGTCCTCATCACCACGTCCCTTTTTAAGTATGTTATTGCAGAGGTGCAACTGTTTGGCTCAGTTTTGGTGCAGACTTGGAGCTGGGGGATCTTCAAGAAGCTTCTCACAGGGCACCACCCCTATGCCCCCCTTCCCTGCTACCAAAAAAATCCCAACACTCACTCAAACTCAGGACAGACAGTAATTTTGAAACTTTAATTAACAATTAATGTTACATGATGAGTTGTAATTTTGGACAGAAAAAACTCACTGCCTTGAGGCTGGTGGTAAATAAGTTAATTTTAAGTTACATCTTACAGATGGAAGTCATAGAAATTCAGAATAATACTTCAAGTCATGAAATATACTGTACACACAGTATTAATTCTATCAATTATAATCCAATATTCAATTGATTTAAAGGCTTTATTATATTTTGTTTATTTCTTTCTCTTGTTATTGTAGGATTTACAGTCTAGCATTAATTTACTCACAATAATAAATTTAGGCTTGCAACATTCCAGTAAAATAGTAATATATTGTCACTAGGGCTTTTACAGTATCAGTCCCACAGAATATATTCTAGAATTCTCCATCTTCACAGCTTTTTAGTTTACTGAAAAAAAGTACATATATTAGTATATATAAAGTTCTACAGCAGAATTAAATTGAATCAAAACAGTGATGGTTTCTTCAACTGTAAACATGTAAAAATTATGTGGTTTTTTTTTCTTATATATTAGTGTTTTATCTCTTTTTTTGATAATATTTTCTATTTTCTTATCCTATAATATTTTAATTAAAAATTACAGAAACAGACATGCATTTATATTTTATTAACTGAACCCAGTACAAATTTTCCTTGACTAATGCGTGAAAGCTGTATGCCTTTGGAACATTCTTCACTTGATTCATCCTCATTCTGCTTTAAACCAAGGAAAAGGATTCCAATCTGAGCTTCAAAATGGAAGTCAGAAGACATAGTAGATATCAAATGAAACATAACTTAGTCCCTATACTTAAATCTAAATAGTACAATTGATAGATTTATTAAATCTAAATAAATTATTTTTCCTAGCAATAATAGAAGGTAATACTCTAAACATTGAAATATCTCTCCTGCAGAACTGAAAAATCTTGCTTATTAGTTTAATTTTCCATGTAAATATTTGCTGTTAGACTTAATTTTAAGATTATTTTTTTAAAGTTAAAGCTCATATCTTTTAAAATACAGTTCTGCAATACATTTTTTTTTCTTTTTTCCTTGATGCCTGAATGTGGATATTTATCCTAGGGTTTCAGACAAATGTCTGGTGCACTGACCTGAGATTAAGCTAACTAAACAGGACATGAGAAACTGCTTGCTGTGAGATGAGAAATTACTGGATATTATAAATGAGTGAAAAGCTAACAAAAGTTACAGATAACAGTCTGAGATACTGTGCAGGTGGCTAAGGCAGAGGTTTGAGAGAAGTAGCCAAACATCACAGGCAGTTGAATGGGAGCACCGTGGACCTTTAGGGCAGCAGAGTCCCACAAGGCCAGCAGTGTCTCAGTAACCCAATCTGTGATACTGTGTAAGAAAGGGATGGTCCAGGTAATATCATCAGATAAACCAAATATGGGTATGAGTACAGCAAAGATAGGATCAACAGGCTGTTTATTTGGGAATAGATGAGGGCAGAGAGAGGGAAATATGCACCAACAGAAGGTAAGGTCAAGAAACAGGAAAAAGGATAGTAAGGTTTGTAAATCAGGTGACTGGAGCTGTTTGGGGATATTTGCAATCCAGTCTTGTCCTGCAATTGATCACTGCAACCTAAATCAGAACAATGATCCAAGGTTGTGGCTCTTACCATAATATGTGTTAAATCAGCTTCCAGGGCCAGGATGATCCAGGGTGCTTCCCCTAGCTAGTGAGAGAACACCCAGACAGACAGAGCATCCTGATAGCATGTTGTCAGTGTTTGATTTGGGTCAGATGCCATCAGCACCTGCCCATTGCTTCTGGATAGCTTATATGAAAGATGCTGAGAAATAAAATCAACATTGAGAGGTTTATGAATAGTAGTGTCATAAGCATGGTCTGTGTGACTAACCTAGTTTTAATATTTTAATCTCCCAGAGGAAATAGTAATTATAAATCCTATTTCAAATATTCACAGTGAGATCGAGTACTGTTTTCCTATTATATTATCATGTTAAATTATTATCTCTGGATCCATGCTATAAAATATACATAATATATATCAGCACTAACTGGTGTTAAATTGCCCCATGTGTAAACCATGTAATTTATTGCTTCTAAAAAGAAAAATAGTGAAGGAAATCTTCTTAGAATGGGGAAATAGCTGTTTGTAGAGCCACCTTAAAATGATACTAAAGATGAGAAAAGCCTATCAGTGTAGCTAACAATATGTTGTGTTACAATGACTGGGTTTTTTTTTGTTTGTTTGTTTGTTTGTTTGTTTGTTTGTTTTTGTGTAAAAATGTATCTTTTACCTGAAAGTGTTGAAATTGATAACTACCACTATATGTCACATTATTCTTCTATTGTGGATATTTAAAACATTTTTTTTGCCACAGCTGCTATACCAGGTAAGACAGGTATCCATTTTAGTGTATAGACCTTATTGAAGCTTACGTTAGAAATATTGTACTTAAAAACCCTGTCCTGGTTGGTGCTGGACTAGAGTTCCTGTTGGTTTGGCAGCGGGAGGAGTGCTGCAGCACACTGAGACCCCAGGGGCTCCCCAGGTCCTAGTGCCCTCACCTGTGTGCGGGGGCGGGGGGAGCACAGCTGGAGGGCTGGGCCCGGATTGGCCGATATCCCATGTCATGTGACATTGTGCTCACTATATAAAGGCAGGAGTGGGCCGGGAGAGGCTCTCACTTCTGGGAGTGTTGCTGTGGTGCCTCTGTGTTTGGGATTGCCAGTCAGGAGCAGGTGGGTGTTGGTCAGTGGGTGGTGGGCAGCTGTATTGTACATTACCTGCTGATATTGCTGTCAGCGTATTGTTCTGTTACTGTTATTAAACTGTTTTTATCTCAACCCACGAGTCTCCCTTTGCCCCTCTGATTCCCTCCCCATTCCCAAGGTGGGGGGAGGGTGGGTGAGCGCCTGCGTGGCGTTTAGCTGCTGACCAGGCTCAAAGGACAACACCCCCTTAATTTTCATGCAGAATTGAAAACATAAACAAGTATTCCTCTTGGGGTTTTATAGGTTTGTTTTTGTTTCAGTTTTTTAGGTTTTTTTTTTTTTTTTTTTTTTTTTCCTTCTTTAGGATTGGGAAAGATGACCCTATGAATTTTATAGTTTCCACTCTACTAGTCAAGAATGCCTATGCCACCAGTATAAAAGACCTTCATCATAATTCTTGTAGAACTTGTCCAGGAAACAGCAAATAGAGGCTTACATTTAAAAATATATATTTTCCCAGCTTTCTGAACTGGGGACAGGAATTTAATTTTGTCCTGAGGATAAAGTATTTCCCTTTCCCAATGTAGTTTCTTTCCATATAAGGAGGAAACCACCCAAAATTTGTGAAGACCCTCAAAAAATGAAAACTGCATTTATTAAACTCAGTATTTTTTAAAAGGAAATAAATTAATTTACTGTGTAGACACAGAAGACCTTGACTCTAGAATGTTAAAGAAAACAAGCTTTTCCCTTATTTTTATGGATAGTATCTGTGAATTATAGTACATTGTACACTGATAGCCCACAGAGATCATTGTCTGAGTAAAGAAAGCATAGAACAGGCATGAAGAACAAGACTTTAGAAGACAAGGAGGTACAGAGATTGTCTAATTTTATATACAAACTTTCTCTCTATTTACTTAGAAAAGCAGGAATTCTCATCAAATTCATATTATTTAGGACTTAATTATACACTCGTGAAGAGTATCTTCACTTGAATAATGAATATAATAATATTTTACTATTCACCATTATGCTTGGAAGGTACACATTAACCCCATCCCTCTTCATGATTTTGTTATTGCAAGCTAGCAAACAACTCTTGTTCTGTTTATACACAAAATCAAGGAAAAGTTGTGAGTTGATTGCGATGTTGAATTTAAGCAGTAGTCACTTGATAAATTCAGGAGATGTTAGCAAGTTATCTAAGTTGTCACGCTGAATAATGTTGTAGATAAAGTTCTTATTTTATTGCACAACATTTTGACCATACTTATTAGGGGTAATATGCTTATGAAAATATTTAAGACCTTGTATGCCCTGCATAAGAATTGCCTAAAACATAACTCAGTAGACTTGCTAAATCTCACCAGACAGGTAAATGTGAGATATTATTTACTATATGTTGTCAAGTATTATCTCAAAAAGGAGCTGGGAATTTGCAGATGATTCCAGATCTTCTCCCCCCACATTAGTCAGAAAAAACTAGCTGGCTCCATGAGACTATGTTGGCACTTCAGAAACCATATCACAAATTCCTCTGTGCAGCAACTCAACATTTGGAAGCTCTTGCTGGAGCTGCATGTCAGTAGCCAAATACCTCCTCCTGTCACTTCTGTGGTGTTGTGCTCTGCATCAGCACTTAGCAAGAGTCTTTGCCTTAAAGCACAATAGCTCTGGTTTCATATATATGTAGTTTACCCATTACTAGCACCTATTTTGACCACATGATGTTCTGAAAACTCTAAATAAGAAAAATTGATTGTAATGATTATAGGAGTTGATGACCAAAATAAATGATGTAACATTTGGAAAATTAATTATAGGGATGTTCACCCAGGCAGTGTGGCTTACCACCCTTAGGCTAACATTTTAGTATAAATGTCAAACTCTCCAGTTCTATACATTTGTGAAAGCAAAGAGATAGGAGGGAAGCTAACTAATAAAAAGAGCACAAGAATGAGGAATGAAATTTTGGGGGTGGAGGGAGGGAATGTGGTATTGAATCAATTATTCTTTTCCAAATAAGACCAAAGTGCAAAGAGATCCATCAAATGATGGGACATTTTGCTAGCACATTTATCTGTACCTTCAGTTTCAAGCCACTTTTCAAAAGAAAAGATGGAAATATGTTTTAAATGCAGATAAGTATACATTTTTAGACTTTAGAACATGGGACAAAAAAATTTAAAAATAGGAAGGTGATTTACATACACTCAATAGCAACAGAGGTTCTGATGAACAATTACATTTATTTAGAAATTACAGATGTCCCTATTTCTTTGACTTGTAGACTAGAAAAAGAAATATTTACTTTTTACATGCTAATGAGTTGGATTATCTCCACAGGTGTAAAGAAAGGTATTAGAGGAATGAGGAAAATATTTTATGGCATGAAAGTAAAAATTATTCCTTTACAGATCCTAGGAATATAAAGATTGAGAAGTGATATAATCACTGTTATGAATGTAATCATGAATTAATACTAAAGAGAGAGAAAATTATGTAGCATAATAGGTAATAATGGTTCTAAACAAAATAGTTGAAATTGTCCCACACAACAATCTTGATGCTAAATTAGAGAGAGATGAGTTTGATGGATGGACTGTTAGACGAATAAGGAATTTTCTGGATGTCCATGTCCAAATAGTCACAGTCAATGGCTCAATGTCCAAGTGGGAACCAGTAACGAGTAGTGTCCCTCAAGGGTCCATACTGGGATCAATACTTTTTAATGTCTTCATCAATGACATAGTGGGATTGAGTGCACAGCGAGATTGCAGATGACACCAAGATGAGTGAGGTAGTTGCTGTGCTTCAGGGAAGGGATGCCATCCAGAAGAACCATGACAGGTTTGAGGAGTGGGCTGATGTGTACCTCCTGAAGCTCAACAAGATCAAGTGCAAGGTCCTGCACCTGGGTCGGGGCAATCCCAAGTATCAGTGTACAGACCAAAGGATGAATGGGTTGAGAGCAGTGCTGCGGGGAGGGACCTGGGGATACTGTTGGATGAAAAGCTGGAGCTGACAATGTACATTTGCAGCCCATAAGGCTAATCATATGCTGGGATGCATTAAAATAAGTTTGACCAGCAGGTCGAGGGAGGTGATTCTCCCTCTTGTGAGATCCTATCTGGAGTACCAAGTCCATCTCTGGAGCCCCCAGTGCAAGAAAGCCATGGACCTTTTAGTGCAGGTCCAGAAATGATCAGAGGGCTGGAATGTCTCTCCTATGAAGTAAGTCTGAGAGACATGGGATTGATTAACTTGGAGAAGAGAAGGCTCCAGGAACACTTGATTGCAGCTTTTCAATATATAAAGCGGGTTTAAAAGAAAGACAGACAAACATGCTTTACCAAGTTCTGTAGTGATAGGACAAGGGGTAATGGTTTTAAACTGAAAGAGGGTAGATTTAGATTGAACACAAACAAAATACTTTTTTTACAATGAGGGTAGTGAGACACTGGAACAGATTGTGCAGAAAAATTGTGGATGGCTCATCATTGGAAGTGTTCAAGGCCAGGCTGGATGGAACTTTGAACAACATGTTCTAGTGGAAGATGTTCCTGTCCATGACAGGAGAGTTGTACTAGATGATCTTTAAAGGTCCCTTCCAACGCAAACCATTTTATGATTCTATAATTCTGTTAAATAAAGCATGTATATATTTAGACAGGACACTAATCTTAACCATTAGTGGTATAACATTTGTGATGGTCCTGAAAAATTTTTCCTTGTGATTAGATCATCAGTTTTATTACTAGAAGGATTGTCCATAAAGTCAGAATGGCACAGAAATTTCTGGCAATATTCACATAATAATTTTTTTGATATATATATTTTTTTTTCCTTCTTCTTTTCCTGTGGTAGAGATTTTTAGATTTCTGATATTTTGTAAAAATCTTAAATAACTCAAGTCACAGATTTCTAAAACAGAAGATAGACGAGTGCTTTGTCTTGTAGCTTTTGCTACCTCTAGAGCTGCAGGTTGTACAATATATGAGTCGTTCTGGTTATTGCAGGGATTAAAACTCAGCTACCACTAAACATCTTTATAATAAATTTTAGACTGGTCTTTTACATCCTAAACACACCAAGAAATTGTGTAGAAGCATGTTAACTGGCTCAGAATAAAAATTTAACAATTTAACAATACATATGTATTAGTTCCAATCCCAATAAATGTTTCTTGGCTCTGTGTAGCGTGTCACTATAGATATAGGCATATTCTTCTATTCCTAGGTTTGCCACACTTGATGTCTGCAAAGGTCTAACCCAAAGACATTCCTTATAAAGACATCTCTTATTCAACATTTAAACCATCAATTAAAAGAATGTAATAAAGTACATGAAAATAAAAATAAGTGTATATTGTTGCAGGTAGAAAAAGATCTTCATAATATTACATGATGCAACACTACCTACTAATTTTCAGAGAGCTTGAAACAATAGATTAAAGTTAAAATTAATTATTCCATTAATTTAAAAAAAATTATCGTAGGTATCTGGTGCAAACAAATACGATACTTATAGAGAAAAAGAATCATGTAAAAGATAAATGAACTCCTATACCACACATGATGCAGAATTTTGGACAGCTGTTTAACTTCTATAAATTAATTGAAGGTAAGATTATCCTTCAGAACTTGTTCTTATCTGACAATGACAAACCTATCCAACAGGACATTATTTTAAAATTAACTTGTAATGAATGGAAATTACGACATACGCTTAGATGGCCATTATATGGGACATAGTATTAAAGAACCCAGTATCAAATAGTGGGTTTTGGTTGAATTTTTTTGTTTGTTTGTTTGTTTGTTTGTTTGTTTTTCAGAGGAGTTCAAGTTTGCAGTTTTATGTGAAGAATTCTGCAAGGAAACTACTTCTATACTAGAAAGCTGATCCAGCACAAAATTTATGTATTAAAGATTGTCCTGGTTTCAGCTGGGATAGAGATATATTTTCTTAGTAGCTAGAACAGTGCTGTGTTTTGGATTCAGTATGGGATTTGGTATGAGAAGAATGTTGTTAACACAGTGATGTTGTCAGTTGTTGATGAGAGATCAAGGACTCTCCAACTCCCCATGTCCTGCCCGTGTGCAGGTGCACAAGAAGCTGGGAGGGAGCACGGCCAGAGCACCGGACCCAAATTGTCCAGGGAAATATTCCATATCATGTAAGATCATGCTCAGTATATAAAGGAGGGGCAGCCAGAAAGGGGAGGGAAGAGGGAGATGGGGACGCTCTCTCTCTCCTGGGATAGTGATTGTGGGATCTTGCTATTTTGGGATCTCTAGCCAGGAACAGGCTGGATATCAACTTATGGGTGGTGAGCAATTGCATTGTGCCTTACTTGTTTGTACTTTCTAGAACTGTTATTGCTTTATTTTCTTTCAATTATTAAACTGTTTTTATTTCAACCTATGAGTCTCCCTTTGCCCATTCAATTCTCTCACCTGTCCCCCAGGTGGGGGAGGGTGAGCAAGTGCTGCGTGCTGTTTGGTTGAGTTTAAACCACAAAAAAAATGTGACCCAAATAAATACCAGAAATTACTAACAATGAGATAAGTGGGTAAGGAGATATTTCCACATTTGAGATGTTCTTATTCCTTTAGCATCCACAGTATTTACATTTATTTGCACTTTATTAGTAATATTGGTTGTTCACCTTTTTTTTACAGTTAATTTCCTCCTAACTTGCCTTTCAAATCAGTCTTCTCCTATGTTATTTTTTTTGTCATTTCTGTATGAAAGATAGGCTGAACAAATCAGAATATACAGAATTTAAAGCTTATTTTTTTACAACCTTTTGAGTTTAGTTTTGAAAATATATGTTAAATGCTTGAAAAAATCCTCTCTCTCTGGTGGTGAACAAGAAATTTCATTAGAATAAAAAATTATCCTTAAACCAGGCTAGTTTTCACTTTTTTTTGTGAAATATATCTGTCCATAATTTTGCTGAGTTATTTTCACTGCAGTGGTTTGACGTTTTTTTTAATATGTATAAATTTTTAAGACCATTAGACATTGTCCAGTGAGCAAGTTCTCAGAATGCTGTTGATTTCATACCTACATGGCTTAGTCCCATGTAGAGTTTTCTTGACATATGGAAAATTAATTTTTAAAGGAAATTTATTGACTAGATCAGCTTCAAATGAGCTAATTGTGATCTTCTTGCAAGAGGTGCCATCACTGACCTTTGACATCGGTTATCTTATTTTGTTATGGGTTTTACCACTGTACTGTATTGAGCTGGGATAGAGTTAATTTTCTTCATATCATCCTGTATGTGGCTGTGTTTTTGATTTGTCACAAAACTGTGTTGATGACACATTTTGGCTATTGCTGAGCAGTGCTTACACAGTATCAAGGCTTTTTCTGTTTCCCACCAGGCCCCCCTAGTGAGTAGACTAGGGGTGGGAAAAGGCTGAGAGAGGACAAAGCTGGGACAGTTGATCCCAACTGACTAAAGGGATACTTCATACTATACAACATCATGCTCAGCAATAAAAGCTGGGGTGAGGGAGTTTTTAAAAAGTAACCATTGCTCAGTGCCTGGCTTGGTATCAGTCTACTGGTGGGAGCTGGTGAGTTACTGCTTTAGGATCACTTGGGTTGTTTTCTGGTTGTGTGGGGTTTTTTTTGTTTGTTTGGTTTTTTTTTTTTGTTTTGTTTTTTGTTTGTTTGTTTTTTTTTTTTTTTCTTCACCTATTAAGCTGTCTTTGTCACAACCCATGTGTTTTCTCATTTTTACCCTTCTGATTCTCTCCTCCATTCCAATGGGGCAGAGTGAGCAAGCAACTGGGTCAGGGCTTACCTGCCAGCTGGGGTCAAACCACCACAGTCTCAAAAGGGTAACCATCTGATGGGTATTTCCTAGTAGCTGTTTAAGAAAACTGCAAGTGCTTGCTCTTCTTAAATCACTTTAGTAAGCGTCACAGAGTCTGCATCCACTCTTTCAGCTAAAGACTACTCCTGTATCAATGTTGATACCACAAAGCCTTACAAAGCCCTACAAATCCAAAGTGAGTGAGAACCCTATCACTGATCAGCACTGTGAGATGCTACTTACCCGTCTATCTGTCTGTCTGCTTCTGTCAGAAACAGTGAGATAAGGAAAACACAAGTGTCTTGGAATACTTCAGAATAGATAGATAATTTTCTCTTTACATTGAAAGTGTCCTAGATGTTTTGATTCTGATGCCATTAAAGTCATATTAGCTAAAATCTGGTACTGTCTGAAAATCTTGAGAATTTTATTCAGTTCTGTATGACTGAGTGCAGCATACTTTGCTAGAGATTGTGTCTAACTGCAGAAAATGCTACATAAATGTAGTGCTCTTCTAATTACAAAAAATATCCTCGCACATTAACGTGACAAATAGAGAAAAATGCTTTCTGGCAATCAGTATAACTCATGAACAGTTTCCACCTTTCCATTTAAGTATTAGTTAGAAAACTGATTCTGATTCCATTAACCATCAGACTACAAAAAACAGTGCTAGAACAGTTCAGTGAAAACAATGTTCTCTTATTCTTCTAGGATGCAGAATGTAAATCTAAGAATGTACCAAATTTTTCTCATTTTTTTCCCCTTTCCCTGTCACCAATTTATCCTCCTCTCAATTTTCTTTAGCTTGTATACTTTTCTATCATTACAATCCAAGTTCTTTATGCTTTTCCTTTCCCATTATTCTTCTGCTTCCTTTCCACTCTCTTTGTGTAAAAATAAAGGTAATGGAAGACACAAACCAAACTGAACAATCAATTATGAATTAAAAAATATACATTTACTATAAGTATAAAAGGCTTTAAAAAATATACTTCCTATATAAAAAAAAGTCACATTTTCAAATATAATACAAACTTACTGCTAAATTTATGCTTGAGGTGTACACCCAGCAGTTTTAAGTATGGATAAACTGGTTGAATTATTGATTTTTAAATCATGATCAAAACATCAAAAGAGTATATATGCTTTTATATAGCTATTAGACCATAATAGAACAGAAAGACCAATAATACACAATAGATAGAAAAGCACTTTGATGAGAAAAAGAGGAGGAAAAAAAAAAAAAAAGATCAAGTCTTCTCTACCTTATTCCTTAAGTAACACTACAGTTTAAGGGGTGTAACAAATCTGTCAGGATGTTAAGCTGTCTATACAAGTCAGTGAATGACACTACCTATAATCTCATAATAACCCCAGAGATAGTGGAGGTATTTAATATATTACAGAATAAGTAAGAGAGAAAAAAATATAAACTAATAGATGAGATTTTTTAAGTGTTCTTCATTATCATTAACAAGAATGTTCCTGGATTGATTAGTCCACAATTAGAAAAGATTTTGCACCTTTTTACTCAAGCAGACAATAAAGTCAACTATCAGACAAAATTACATTCATACGGAAGATTACTTCCACTCTGTTCCTGTGTATTTATTGTAGAAGTGGCCATTTGTAAATTGTTGTTCTAAATTTGTATGCTGACTGCGAAATTTAGTTGGAATAAGCCTATTCCAGAAGAAATTCATAGCCTTATCAGAATGACATAAAAAATTCAATTTGAACTCGTGACAAAGTCTGTCTGTGCTGTACCTGCATATTATAAGAAGCTAGCTTTATGAGAAGTAGTCACAGAAATAAACTTGGCTTGGAAAAAGTCAGACTATGTTCCACTTGAAAGAATTTAATTTGAAAATACTTCTGTTCCTTCTTTAAATACAGCAAATTTTCTGTAAATAGAAATGTTGGTAGAATGAGTTGTCTTTCCCTTGTTCAACTGTATAGTCCCTTCTGCCTTTCTCTTAAAAACTAGCACATTAAACCACACAGGATGTAGTCTCAAAATTGATGATATATATGTTTTTGTTACATAGATTTCCTGTATTTTTTCTAAAAAAAAAAATATTATTTAACAAAAGTTCTAAACTGATCATAAAACACCTTGTTTAAATGCATTAATTAATCCATGAAAAGAAAAGCTCCAAATGAGTGGGTTTTCAAATCCACTTTTTTTTTTTAAAAAAAGATATATCTGGACAAGCACTGTTTAGTGTTAACTGGAGGGGAAGAAAAGGATCAAGTTATTTAATAAGAGCTTATATATTTATTTTGTTTGATGCCAACCATATTAAGTACTTTATTCAATACACTCTGAAGCATCATTGTCTGGCTAAGCAGAGTAAAAAGCTTAGTTTAAGATTTTGGTTCCTCAAACACAGATTGCTACACACACACACACACACACACACACCCCATATATATGGTTTATAAATTTCCAGTGTTCAAATTAATCAGTTCAGTCAAGATGTGGGTCCGAGCCCTGTCTGGAGAACTAGAGGACTTCCTTCGTGGTGTCTGTATGAGTGATGCCATTACAAAACAGTACCTTGCTTTCCCCATACTTGTGCCTAGCCCAGGAAAGCAGTGAAGCACACAGCCTTTCCATCTCTGCTCTCATCCTCCTCACACAGCACCTAAAACTCTGCCTTTTATTATATATAAATAAATCTATATAAATCAATAACCCAACTGTAATTTTTAGCCTTGTTAGTAATCCTTACATTATACACAAAGAATGTCTAACCTAACACACTGTCTGAATGCACAGTCCTGTGTCACCCAGTCAGATATTTACTCATTGATCATTCCATGATTTTATTAAATTATCATCTGTCTCAGGTAGTCCATACCTTTCTGCTGGCAATTTCAACCAGTCACCTTAGCATTACAGTCAGTTTGCTTTTTACAGCAATCATGTCAGGACTAGAGCTTACACTTTTATCTCTGGCAGACTTCAGGTGTCAAGAAAAGGGCCTGCAGTGGTGGAAAGCAGAGTGTGATCTGAGTGAAAACCTTTATTTCTCCTCCATGATAAACCCTGGCAGGGATCCCATGACAGCCTGTGACTGATTCACCACAACTGGGAGAATCTGCAGCAGGTTGCACACCAAAAAGTTGCACAGGAATGTAGGGGTCCAGTGAGTGGGAAAGAATGCTCCAGCTGATGGAGGAGGTACCTGGTCCAGCAACATCACAGAGAGTCCTCTTGCAAGTCTAGGAAGGTTTCAAGTTCAAGAGCCTGACAACTGACATCCAGAGCTCTCTTTGGACTGTTATGATGAGGTGGGCATGCCAGTGTCTGAATGAGCTCCAGGGATCCTTTCCCAGTGCTAAGTCCTCCAGGGATCTACACATCCTGCTCCATGGCTGTGATAACATGGCCATGGTGAAGACCTTTTTGCTGGAATGGGTGAACCTGGACTACAGAATCTTTCAATCCTGCTGGGAACCAAAATCCTTGATCATGTTTGAAGTCTCTCTTAGTAAAAGCTGTATGAAAACATGATATTCAATTAATATTTGTGGCTATATATGGGCTAAACCTGTGTGGTTTTGGCCAGATTTCCCTTTCCTAGAACATCCTTCAGGTTGCGTCTTCCCTGGCTGGTCACTTCTTGCCAGCTCTCTTCTGCTCTCGACAAGCTGTCGCTGGTGTTCTCTCCACAGAGTGGATGTAGTGCTGTGAAAGTCAGGCCTGTGCAGCTCATAAATTCTCTATGGGAAGAGAAGATGCCCAACTCCCCCTGCAACTTACTTTTCCTGGCATTTTGTGCAATGACAGATTTCACAATATAACATGAAGAAGGTACCATTTCAAAAATATTCTGAAGAGTTCTTCCTTGTGAAAGATCCTACCAAAACTCAGTAAGTAGAGTCATCTTAGCTCTGGCCATTCCACAACAGTCAACGAATATTGTCTCAGATCACTATCTACTCTGAGTGCACGCAGAAGTTGGTAAATTTATTTATTCACACCAGCTGAAGAGCTGACCTATGTGTTTGATAATGGGACAGTGATTATTCAAGCAATTTGCTGAAATAATTGTTAATGTTACAAGATAGCCATTAATGTTTCAATACCCATACCCTTTTTAGACATTTCCAGATATTTTATTTCAATCAATTGACTTTATTTAACAAAACAGTTCATTAATATTTATAAAAACATTTTGTTTTTTTTTCAGCAGTTTCCACTGCATAAAATTTGGTCATGATTTCTGACTTGTAATTAACACTGTCATTAACATTGATCATGCAGTTAACCCCAGTAAGTTTCATTTCATGAATTGGAAAATGTTTAGAACTACTCAAGCAAGAAAGTATTTTGACTACCCTTATCATAGTATGAAAAAGACACAGCAATGAGTTTTATATTACTGAATTATTGTGCAGTATTTCTAATAGAGATTATCCTATGGTAACAGCTACATGCTTCAGACTATTAACATAACCAGGGCTCTAACCAAATGGCATCTCAGATCTAACCTGAAGGAAAATACTGAAGAAACAAAAGGACCTTCAGTTTCATGTCTCTCGATTATTTAAGCCTCCCAGTTTGAGAGTCCTCACTAATCAGAATCTACATTAAAATATTTTTGCTTTAAAACCCAAACTGACAGTGATGATTTCTTTCCTTTCATGCCCTGTATAAGAAAGCCTTCCTTTTATACAGTTTCCAGGATATGGAAAACTTAATTTAAATGCTTTCCTTTGCATGAATGGGTAAAAATGCAAATATCTGAGAAGTGTTCTTCAACTACAATGTTTCAGATTAATCTGAAGTGGTAAGTAGGAATAGGTGAAAAAAGAAGAAATCTTTCAACTAGTCTGAAGCAGGCTATACCATTGAACCAAAAAATGATATCACTAAACGGTGATACAGGAATGAAGCTCAAGAATGTGATCAGTTTTGCCTTTCCATTTCTAGAGTAGTGAATTTTTCTTCATTTTAAATGTTGTTAATCCACAAACCATTCTGCATTAAGTAGTAGTAAATAAAATGCACATACGAATCTTGGAGGAGGATCTGGAACCAAGGCTTAATCTCTCTCTGATGTTTAACAAAAAATCTAATCAAAATGTCATATTTCTTTTTTCTGATCAAAATAATCCTCCTACCATGGGTGAAATTCAGCTCCATATTGTAGACTCTTTAATTCAGATGTTACACTTCAACTTGATTCTGTCCATGAAATCTAGAGAACAACTCATCCTAGAGTAGATGCCTACATTTACTTTTATATATATGTCTATTGTCATTTTAGACATTTCAGGATATTAGAATAGATATTTTAGGTACTGGAGCATCTACACAGAGCTGTCTTTTATGGTACAGGCAAACACACATGGCCTGAATTCACTTTAGTATCAACCAAAGGCTGGGCACCATGCTTCCTCATGTCTATGTGGGAAATGTCATCTATGTTTAGACATGTGAATCGCTCCTGCAGTTTATGCATGCACAGCATGGTCTGTGAAGCATTCTGGATAAAATAGAGAATTGAACTCAGGACTAACATATCTTGGGCCAGCACATTAACCAGAAAATTATCATCTCCACCAAGAGCTTAAGATAGATCAGAAACCCCTGTTGATTATTCCATTATACCTGATCCTGTGCTTGTGCTTTCCCCATACACTGAGACTACCTAACATATCAGCCCCTCAAATAATCCATCTAACAGAAATTTTCATTCCTTTAAGCTTCAAACTGATAAGTGATCAGCAAGCCTTCTATCATTTAAATGATTATAAAAAAAAGTCTGACAATCACAGAAAACAAAGTTTAAAAGACTGATTATCGTATTAAAATAAAAGAAACAAACAAACAAACAAACAAAAAAACAAACCCCAAAGAAGGCAAAAAAACCCCAACAGAAGACTTAGATATGGAAGTAATTTCCTGACATAAGTAATACCAGGAATGCCAAAATCAGCATTTTAGACTAAGGATGGGGTTGATTCTTAAGTTCAATGTTACATTATGACAGGGAGACAGAAAAAGACCTCTTAAAATACATATAAGGGGTATTTGGCAGGAACATCCATAACTTGTACTCTTTTAAATGTCTTCCATAATTACAACATTCAGAAAGAGAAGTTTTAAAAGAAACTAAGGGTGATACATTTTCATTTCCAGTGAAAACTAGATTGTCTGGGGGTTATGTGATAAAATATGCCTTCTTAAATTTCAGTACATTTCTTTTGAGTTATATTATTTGGATATAAGCACTAGTGAGATATGGAATAATATCATAAACATTTATTTTAGACTTGGCTCCATCTGTGATAATGATTGCAAAAAACGTTACTAATCAACCTACTTTGTTCATAAATTTATTAGCTATTTTCCAAACGGTAGACGGAATGAGAAAAAGGAGAAAAAAGAAAAAAAGAAAACAAAACCAAAACAACTCCCCCCCCCCCCAAAAAAAAAAAAATCAAACATAGTGGAAAAACTGGCTACAATTGCAGCAAAGAGAAGTATTTCTTAACAGTGTAATTAAAAGCTTTGGTCTGGACAGGGGAGTAGAGAAGGGCAGAGGAAGGAAGGATTTAGCCTAAAGTGAGCATCCTAACTAAAGATGACTGCATCAATGCCTGATTGCATACCTGCCTGAACTGCTTTTAAAATTCATCTCAAATCATCAGAATTAAATTATTTCACTAAGTAGGTTTTTGATTGGATCCAAATATGCAGGTTCAGTAAGAAAAAATAATCATAAGAAAACCAATCCAGGAACAACTCTGTAAGGCTCATTAGTGTTAAGGGAGCATAAGGTAATCATAGGTAGTTCATACAGTTACAGTAACTGCCATAGCATCTAACCAACATGGAAAACATATATGACTGCACACCTAAATATGGAAGATGTATTCATTAATTTTAAGTGAAAAATCTTTGACTCATGTTAAAACCTAATTTAACAAGCTTTGGACAAAGGTTCAGTACAATGAATGGTGAAGTTTTACCTGTAGATTTTTTTTTTGTTACTTTAATGGGGGTGTTCAGTAAAGACAGATTCTGCTTATTATTGTTGCAGCTTAGTAAAGTTAATCTTGCACAGTGGGCTGATTTAGAGTAAGACTTCTAATGCAAAAGGTGTCAGGTTTTCTTTCTGTCCTATATCTCTCTGTACCAGCATGACATCAGGGAAGATAAATCTTGCTCATAAGTGTGGACATTTACATTGGTATTGTCAAATGCAATTGTTCCAGAAAATTGTCCATGAGTGCCAACCAAAAGCAGAGGAGCCAATGTATGCTGAAATCAGTTTACACAACAGTAAAGCAGACTGGCTATGGCTACTCTTGGCCTTTAATCTTTACTGTCAACTATAAATGTTTCTGTAAACTTAAGGCATAAATAATATTTCATCAGTAGGGCTTTTTATTCTCTCTGTTCAAAGTGTCTAGAATAGTGAGAGGACTTTTATGCAGCATATGAGGGTGGTGATCTTCATACCACAAAACCAAGATTATCTCCTGCAAGGCTGGAGTGTGGCTTGAGTATATACAAGATTGTTTAAAGATGCTAAGGTGTCTGGGACAGTCAAGGAATCACATTTGGTGCAATCCCATTCACAATGTCTCTCAGAAGTGATCCCTACAGTGAAATAACCCCTGAAGAACATTTGGCCATTATCTTGGGCAGATGATTGTTGGAATAGCCCGAGACACAGTCAAGGAGTGAGCAGGGAGTGAGTGATAAGGAGTCCATCACTCAAACATGCTTCACCAGTCTTCTTTTATTTAACAGAGTAGGCATGTTCACTGTAAATCCAGAAAAGTCTTGTGAATGAGTGTTTAAAAAACATTGCATAGGATATTCTTAAACACTGATATTTTTCTCATCTTGTGGAGGAAGCAAAACCAAAAGACATCCAATGGAAAAATGAAAATTTAACAGAATTTGTTTGAGAATCAGTGAGTCATTTCTTTTTGCAGTTGTTGAAATATTACAGCACAGAAGACTGTACATTTTGTTCTGGAATAGTTATCTGTTATGTATTCTGTATACACTGTTTTCCTTCTGGCAGTTCCATTTTGGTTTCTTCAAAATAAACATCTCTGAATTTATAAAACAAATTAATGCAATAATAATTTTAATTACAATTTAATACTTTATACAATTTTTAAAAATGAAACAAAACCAAAAAACCCATCCAAACAAAACAACAAAAAAAGAAAACGTTAGAATTAAATAAAATATTTTGAATAAAATAAATAAGGATAAAATAAAATATTTTGAAAACACTGAGATAAAATCAGATATACAGATATATCCTTCAGACTTAGCCTAAAGTGAAATATTATTTGAGTTCGTCCTCATTTTTATATTAGGGAGTTATAAAATCCAGTAGCCCAATGTTGGAGACACTGCTTCAGCTCCACATCCCCATATCAAACACGGATGGACGCTGAACATGCATTCCCAATGGGCACATGCAGGGTTAGGCATATACAAGACATATATACAAAAATACACAGCTGGCCACACCAATCACAGACAGACACACAGAGAACTCACATAAACACAGCACAACCAGCCTCATCCTACTCCCCTCTGTGGCTGGTCAAGATAAAGGCTAGTTAGAGGAAAATATATATATACATCTGTGCAACATAGAGCCCTCTATTTCAGACACTTGGTCTGGTAGTGGTTGCTCCTGGATCCCAGTGTCCTCATTTGTTGGTACCTCCACTGAGCCCTTGTGCTACAGCCCCACTCCAGTTGTTGGTACAGACCCCATTGCACACTCTCCAACACACAGGCACACATACACACACACACACTTTGGATCACTCCAGGAACTGGGATTCCATGCACAGTCCATCTGATGGTCCTCGATCTTTGCTCTCCCCGTGTTGCTCCAGGCAGAGATGGACATACAGACACACATGTGCTTCTCAGCTGACCAGGGCAGTGCTTTTCTCTCCAACTAAGTTATTGGGGTTCCTCTGACTGTCCTGTGCCTCCAGGTTCCTCTTTGAGTGGAGAGATGAACTTTTTATCACATAAACATTTTTCTAGAATCACTTTTTTCAGACACAAATCTTCCTTTACTTTTTCTTTTTCTCTTTTTTTTTTTTGTAAACTGTATTAGTTAGAAATGACATTTTGATGCACTTAAAATAGCAATCAATAATTTTTGCTAGGACAAAGACTCTGTCTTATTAGATTAGTTTGAGCTTTACTGATACTTAAATAATTTCATGCTATATTTCAAATAAAAGAGGACAATAATTTATGCAACATAAAATGAAGAATCTGTGTAAGTGCAATTATCACAAAAAAATGTAATATGACTTTTACAGAGGTCCAGGATAATACTGAAGTTAAAAAAATGATGAGAACTGATATAAGTGATCAGGCAGCAATTCTTGCAAAAGTTGTGTTTGGGAAGCTCAGTTTCTTTTGTACATTTAATTACACCTTATTCCCTGAATCAGATCATCAAAAGAAAGACAGTGTGCAAGAAGAATCTGTATGCTGGCAAGATAAAAAAAAAAAAAAAAAAAAAAAAATCCTATGCTTTGAAAGAAATTTTTCTGTAAAATGTTCCAGTGCAGAGATGGCTCAGGAAAACCCTGCAAGAATACCCAAGATACATACTAATCTCCCTGCATTCAGAATTAAAACCCAATTGTAATTAGGTTTTTTTGATTGTAGGCAATCCTTTTTTTTTTCTTTCTTTCTTTTTCTTTTTTTCTTTTTTTGTTACTAAACACAAAATCTAGTAAGATGAAAACTTGTCAGAAGACTCATTAGTCTTGCAAGTTTAAAGTCAAGGGTCTCCTCAACTTGAGCACAATCACATGCATCTTGAGTTTCCCAGGAGAGGCCCAGAACTAAAAGGTATGACTAGCAAGGCACTCTTCTCTTGAAAAGAAATTCAAAATCTGTCCATGGTGCTTGGGGAGGAAAATGAATTATTGTATCTCTACTCTTTCTGACAATATTGTTTTGGAGCTACTGGACAGAATCCAGTGAGAGACCACAAAGACGGTGAAGGGATTGGTGCATCTCTACTATGAGGAAAGTCTGAGACAGCTGAGACTGTTCATTCTGGAGAAGAGAAGCCTCAGGGAGGGATCTCATCAATGTATATTTGTATGCCTGAAGGAAGTGTGCAGAGAAGATGGAGCCAGGCTCTTCTCAGTGCTGCTCAGTGGCAGGACAAAAGGCAATGGGCACAACCTGAAATTCAGGAGATTTTGTCTGAACATCATAAAACTCTTTCTTATTGTGAAGGTGACTAAGCACTGGAACAGGTTGCCCAGAGAGGAGGTGGATCTCCAACCTTGGAGATATTCAAAAGCTGTCTGGACATAGTCCTGGGCAACTGTCTCTAGGTGGCCCTACTTGAGCAGGGATGGGTTGGACCAGGTGACCTCCAGAGGTCCCTTCCAAACTCAACATTTCTGTGATTCTTTGTTTTCTACTGGGGATGGAGTTTAGTTCGTCTCACTTTACCTAAAAGTAACAGCCGAAATCTATGGTTTGAGTTCAGTGAATAAGCAACAAAATACCCACCAAACATCATTCACCCTAAATATCTTAGTTATCTTAGCATGGAATTCCATCCCATGTCCCTTATGTATGCATGTCTAAATTTACATATTTGTCTTTATCTTTTAAATCTTAGCCCTGCATATCAGTTTAGAAATGTGATCATTACGTATAACCTCAAAGTCGAAAGGTGTGTTAATTCTCAACATTTTAATAACATAGTCTCAGTTCATCAAGTTGATATTTTCACTACCAAAAATGAAGCAGTTATTAAAATATTATTCCTTATAGTAGTGTAACATAAATTATTACTTTACCTATTTGCCTTTTCAATATCATTTATTGGAAGGCTTTGCCAGCCATTTGTGCTACCACAAGTATAGTTAACAGAAGCATGGTTTTCCAAATCTTCTAATGGAGGTTGAGTCAGAGTGAAATATTTGGAAATCCATAAAATACTAAAATGAAAATTAAATCATAACCCACTACTTCAAGATACATAGATCAAAATAGAAAATGTTAAGAATGACAATATATTGAAAAATCAATCATTTTCTACCAGACAAAATGTTAATCTGAGTTTGTAAAAAAAAAAAAAAAACAAAAACCAAATAAGCAGTGACAGACATGACAATAGTCAGCGTAGACTATAGATAATATAGACTACAGACAGATGTACAATACTTTAATTCCAGAAATCATCAAAACATACACAATGAGAAATAAATAAGCTATGAGAAAAATTCTGCACCTATAAGATCTTTATACCTGAGTGTACCATATTCCATATCATCTGTACTTTGATGTCAGAAAACAATTTAATGTGAAAATGTATTTGGTTTATGTGTCAAGGTTTTGGTATCAGGGGTGCTGCAAGGGTGGTTTCTGTGAGAAGAATTCAGGAGCTGCCCCCATGTCAGACACAGCCAGTTCCAGTCATCTCCAAAACAGACCCATTACTGGCCAAAGCTGAGACCATCAAAGATGCTGGTGGTGTCTCTGTGATAACGTATTTAAGAAACAGTAAAAAAAACTTTTTTTTTTTTTTTTTTTTTTCCCCCTGGAAAAGCGGGGAATGCACAAATAAGCTTTACTGACCATCTCACAGTGTTTTCATTGATTCATTTATTTTTATTGTATTCCTACAGAGTATGATGATATAGATGTATTTGACATAAAATTTCCATGTATGATCATTCATGTCTTTATTTAGAAATGCAGTATATTTTCACTTTTTTTTTTTTTTTTTTTAATGCTAATAAGACAGTCCTTGTTATTCGCAAAAGTGGGTAGTCATGGGTAAAAATATTGGAAGATCAAAATTCACCTGCTTGTGTGAATCATAGTTTTGATACTCTTTTCATTTCTGTTTGTTTCTTTGTTTCTTCATAGGAAGAACTAATAACAAGTAGTACCAGCTCTGTTTATCGATGTGAAAATTTTCAGGTTCTAAGTCACTTTGTGTTGAATCATTGTTTTTGAATAAGGAATGATTCTAATACTCTTCTAACAATTTTTCTTGCAAGAGATAGGCTTCTAAAACTTTAATTTTTCAGTTTACTGATAAATTTTTTACATGATATGAGAGAGGAGTTTTTTTACAACACTTTTTTTATCATTAAAACTAAGAAGCAATAAGACACTGGTCATCTATAGGTTATGATGATACAGAAAAATAAGCTCTATAGCTAATTTGTATTGTAATATTTGCTGTCTTGCAAAAAAGACCAAAAACTGAAATGCTTTTGCAACTGATTCTCATTTTTCCTAGTAAATCATATTTTCCCACAGTAATTCAGATATTTCTGATTTGTTATATGGCAGAAACAAATTTTTAGTATGTTATACAACAAAATATTTTATATTATTTAATTTCAGTACACATTGTAGATGTTATGAACACTTCTTCAGTTCTATAAACTAATAAATAAATATAGATAAAGATTTAAAAATTCTGATTATAGATTCTGATTTATGAATATCAGAATCGTTCGCTTGTATGAATCAATGTGACCATATTATTCAGTTAGTACTTAGAGATAATCCCCATCAGAGTCATCTGGTGTGAAACCTTAAGTACCACATTTTCACAGAAATGGACTCCAGGCTTTTATCACCTATCTAGATGAATAATTACATTAAGACCTTCAAAACACTTGAGATCTCAAAAATTAGGAGTAATCTTTTTTTACTAAAGAAGAGTTTGTAGGGCACAGATTTACATTAGGAAGAATATTATTCTTCTGTTTTATTATTCTGTTTCTGCCACAGAGATTATATAATGATTTTTAGACAAGTAAAATACAAGTAACTATTAAGGTTTATGAACTTTTTTAGTTTTAAAACTATTTCAGGGATTTTTATCTTACTGTTAAGTCTTTAAATCTGCCAGACTAATTTAAAGAGTTTTAAAATTCTCCTACTATATATATATGCACATACACACTTATATATATAAATGTATTAATATAAGAATATCTCTACTCTTGTAACTTCTGAGAGTTCAATATACTTCTTGTGGATAAGGAGCAAAACAAAAAAGAAATCAGAGAGAGCAAAAATGAAATTGCCAAAACCAAAGTATTTTTATGTAAATTAATTCATGAATACAGAAGGGAAAATAGACTTTGGCTAAATTCAGAGAGTGGAAAAAGAAAGATGGAAGAAACATTTATATTCTTTTATCATTTTATCCTCTCTGTAGCAGGCCATCTTTTTAGTATACACTGTACTGGGAACTAAGTTTTCTTTTTCATCTTTACAATGTTTATGTGTTTCTACCAGTAATTTTCTTGTCTTCCCCCTCCCTAAGTCCAAAAATTGGAACTAAAATCTATTTATTAGGAAATTTTGTGATTGACAGATTTATTTTTATTCCAAATAAGGAGATAAAGAAGGTTGAAATGTCTTCCACTGAGAACTTTTTAGAAATCTCACAGTTTATGTTATTTTGTAGGCATCAAAATATTTTTCAGCATACCAGTTCTGAAGTGCCAGGACTTTGTAGAAATGTGAAGAAGAATGGAGGAAAAAAAATTCTCTATACTTCAGCTCTCTAGTATTATCTAAAATGCCAGTGAGTGTTTGTGTGCTGTTAACAAATATAAGCAACACAAAGTCTTTTGGGCTATAGACTGAGTGCTAAATAGTGATCATTGTGATTCCTTAGTCAACCGTTGGTTTTGTAATGAACCAGTTCTTTCAGGACAATGACTCATACCAGTGTGTGGACATAGGTACCTGAAGTAGAGTCCTATGCTCTAATACTGTCAGGTGTTCTGATGTATTAATTTACACAGAATCTCAAACTTCCAACACTTTTCAGTAGTTCTGCAGCAGCCTTGCAGGTTAGAGATTCAAGCCCGTTCTCATATGTTGACCACGAAGACTGTGCCAGGATATTCAGGCATTAGGGTTGAAAAGTCACACAGCTTCACAGGAAGTAGCCTAAAACTGATTATTTTCCTAGCATAAAGACAGTCTTTTGTGGATATATTTGTGGTTTTATTAATTATCATAATGTATTTTAAGAAATAGTGTCTTCTAACACATTTTATGAAAAAAAAAAAAAATGCCTCTGAAGGAATATCTCTACAGGCTCCCTAATTAGCAGATTGATGTAACTGATAAGTATGTCTAGAGCAGTTTCTGCAAATCTTTTTGCACAAGTTCCTTCAAAGGATGACAGTATAAACCATATGTGAGTATATTTCTTTCATCAGATGTCTTTTCATATTCTTTTTCTCTCCCCAGACATTTGGGAAATGAAAGAGGATACAGGTTTTCCTACATGGATATCTTCAGGTAACCTCACTTTAGTATGTGAAAAGCAAAAGGGGCATCAATTTGTAATAGTAGTGATTATAATGTCAGGTCTATGAAACCTTCAAGCATTTTGCATTACCTATTCTTCACACAGCAATTATTCTTAGTATCATTTATCCTTATTTTGAAAAAAAAAAAAAAAAAAAAAAAAAAAAAGGAAGATATGCAGATGAGAATCAGAATGTTTCTTCTAGGGAATCTTTAGGTGTTGATCTGATACATAGTGGATTTGCTGTAATTTGAGGAATGATCTTAGGTGTTAGCTTTCATTTTTGCTCAAGGTGGGTTTTGATTAAATATTGTAAGAAATCAATTCACTTTTACATAACTGACTCAGCTGACTGTCATTAAGAATATGTACTTAGGACATGAGTTAAGGCAAAAATAAATTAACATCATTTTTTTCATTTTCATTTGGAGGCATCCATGGATCAAGGTCCCAGAGTCTGATACCAAAATTAATTTTGTAGGTGAGGAAAATAATAAATGGATCAATTCAAATCATGACCATTAATTTTCATTTACCACCAGCCCTTGACAACAGTATTCCTCCGCTATTGGAGATGCAGTCATGTCATTCTTGTTAAGCCAATATCCACACAAGATTGTCTGTTGTGAAAGTCTGATTCCTTCTCTTAGAATTTTTGACAGGTGCTGCCTCTACTTGTCCATTCAGTATGGGTAGAGAGCAGAGAGCACCAAGTAGCTTAGTATCTTGATACTTGGCTGGTAGTAACAGGGATGCCCTTTCAAAAATCATTCACAAGTCAGTGCAGAGGGGTAGGAGCACCTAACAGCCCAGAGGCTGGAAGTTTTCAGAATGTCTCTTAAGAGTACTATGAACCAGAGTGTAGAATATAGCTGTTGTGGGTTAGCCCCTGTAGACAGGTCAGTACCATGCAGCCACTCACTCACCCACAGAAGGATGGGGGAGAAAATCAGAAGAGTAAAAGTGTGAAAACTCATGGGTTGAGGTAAAGACAGATTAATAGCAAAATCAAAAGCTGCACACGCAAGGAAAGAAAGTAAGGATTTCATTCACTACTTCTAATCGGCAGACAAGTGTTTAGCCATCTCCAGGAAAGCAAGGCTCCTTTACGCATAATGGTTACTTGGGGAGACAACAACCATAACCCCAGAATGTCTGCCCTTCCTCCTCTTCCCCAAGCTTTTATTTCTGATCATGATATCATATGTTATGGGATATCCCTTTGGACAGTTGGGGTCAGCTGTCCTGGCTGTGTCCTTTCTCAGTGTCTCATGCACGCCCAGCCTACTCGCTGTCAGGGCAGCATGAGAAGCAGAAAAGATCTTGACTCTGTAAGCACTGTGAAACATCCCTGTGTTATCAACACTGTTCTCAGCACAAATCCAAACCATAACACCATGCTAGTTTTTATGAAGAAAATTATCTCTATCCCAGGCAAAACCAGCACAATATGTCATGGTAAGGAAACATAAAATGTTAGATGACTGGAAACTGGTCTGATGAGCAGTGAGGTTGGATATGGAAAGGATTTCAAGGTGATGTTCAAGACTGAGGGAAGTTTCATCTCCAACTGGGAAAAGGGAAGGCTACACCATTGAAGCTGCAACTGCTTTTGAGTAGTACATAATGTGTTGCATTTGAAGTGTCCATATTTATATTGCAGATTTTTTTTTCCTTAGGTAGCAACAAATGAAAGAAATACCTTTATAGTTTCTAGTTGTATTGATGATGAAAGATACTGGAAACATTAAATATTTCTTTTAGAAAAGAGTTGACATATATTACTGATTAATGTTTGGTTTTATCTCTAGATGATATAAGACCATGTACTAATTAGTAGGAACGTAACACTATTAAAGTTAAGGAAAAGTGATCAACTTCATTAGACAATACATTGCCTGTTTGTGGCATTGAAAAACAATACCCATGATTACACTGTATCAAATTATTTTTAAAACTTTCTTGTATTTTTGATAGAGCATAAATTATTTTCTTATTTATCAGCACATGGAACATAATTTCCTTTTATAAATGCCTATGCCATACATCTAGTCCAACATCACTTCCCACAGATAAGCTTTACATTCTGTCAGACTATGGATTTTAAAAAATAATCCTTTTCTTTTCATCTTATTAGATTTTTAATACTTAGCATAATTAAATTCTTTAATACTTCAGATTTGACCTTTAAAACCTGCTCTTTTTTTTTAGCCTAACATCTCTTAAGTGTAATGACATGATTATAACCTCCATGTTTCTGAATGGATTGTCAGAACATGCTAATTTTAGACATACAGTTATTTCAGTGTTGCTTCCACATGGAAATCTGGGTTCTCTCAAGATACTTTTGCCAACCTTAGCTTACTATGTTGCAAGGCTATTTTAATGAAGAGAGAGACCTCTAATTGAGCATCTGTTTCCCCAAATCTGTCTGATTTTCACAAATGTCGTGGTTTGAGCTCAGGGGACAACTGAGCACCACACAGCCGCTCACTCCTCCCTTCTCTTCCAGCGATGAGAAGGGACAGATAAGCCACACTTGGGATTCAAGATAGGACAGGGAGGGGCAGATCACCCATTACGGTCATGAGCAAAAGGCAGACTTGTCAGGGGAATTAAAAAAAAAAAAAACAAACAAACATAAATTTATTACAGACACTACCAACACTTAACAGAGTAGGACAGTGAGAAGCATTGCCACACCTTGAGAACACCTTCCCCCACCTTCCCTTCTTCCTAGGCTCAGCTTTGCTCCCAATATCTCTACCTCCTCCCCACAGTAGCATAGGGAGCAGGAAATGGGGGGTGCAGTCAGTGCTGCCACTTCTTCCATGTCAGAGTGAGAGGGAGCTTCTGGAACTTCTTCCCCCTCCTCCATCATGGTGCCCCTCTCACAGGAGACAGTCCTCCACAAACTTTCTCCAACTGGAGTCCCTCCCATGGCTGCAGCCCTTCCCAAGCTGCTCCAGCGTGGGACACCCCTGCATACTGCAATCCTCCCAGCACTGAACTACAACAGCAGGGGCTACCTTTTCCCACAAGACACTGTCCTTCTTCGGGCACAGACACCTTGATCATCCAGGAGAAAAACACAGGCTGTAAATCAATGTCTACTCCACCACAGATCTTCATGGGTGGCGGGGGGGGCCACCCTGCTGTCTCACCACAGGATACAGGGGGGTCTCTTCTCCGGCACACCTCCCCCCCTCCTTTTTTCCTCCATTCTACCACTGACCTCAGTGTTCATGCAGCTGCCGCAACTCCTCTTCACAAGTCCAACTTCTCCTCACCATGTCCTTTCTTCAATATATTATTGCAGAGGTGCAGCTGATTGGCTCAGTTTTCTTGCAGAGGTGGAGTGTTGGAGAATGGCTCAGAGACAAGGGTCCTGTGCCTTTAGCCAGTAGATTGTAAGCCTGCATGCCTAAGTTGTGCCTTGTCATGTATTAAGAAAATCTTTGAACGAATGTTAGCGCAGGCTCTGCTCGTACAAAAAGAAAAAGGGGGAATTGTTGGAGAATGGCTCAGAGACAAGGGTCCTGAGCCCACCGAGCAATTGTATGATCAGAGCCTGCTCTAGCTGCTGATGCTGAGCCTCACTAGGGTTTGCCTGCAGCTGCTCGCAGCTGCTGATACAGGAGGAATGTCAAGGACGCTTCAGCCCTGTGTACCGTGGTGTGTCGAAAACAGGTTAAGGGGAATTAGGAATAGTGGTCTGAGAAACCTAGTGTTATGGTAACGGTGGTCTGAGAAACATTGTGTTACGGTACTGTTGTGTATCGAAAACAAGTCAACAGGAATCAGAAATAGTAGCATGAGAAACTTAGTGTTATGAGAAGCTTGTGCTGTAAGCTAACTGCAAGTAGGTGGACCGTGCGAATACGACCTTTAGAGCTTAAGCCAATCAGCTAGTGACTAGTAGGCATAATAATTATCATTGTCTGTATAAATATATGTACCCTGGACCAATAAACACACACGTTGATTGATGCTCTATCACCCACACTGAACCCGTCTCGGTGTGTCGTTCGTCCGCGGCTCTGCAGTGGAGTTGACTTGGAGCTGGGGGAGCTTCAAGAAGCTTCTCACAGGAAGCCACCACTATAGCCCCCTCCCCTGCTACCAAAAAAATAACCCCACCACTCACTCAAACCCAGGACAACAGAACAGTGTAAAATTTTGACTCTTTTTGAAGACTCTATACTTCAGTTAATCATTTGTAATAGAGGTTGTAGAAAACACAGACTGTTTAAGAAATCTGCATATATTTTATGATACAAATTCATGTCAATAACATTGAATTTCTTGTAGTGTCGTGTTATTTAGATGAGCCAATCCAAACCCAAACTGATCATCTACCTCCTCTGTGTGTGAATCTATTCCAGGTCAGGCTTGCAGTATGTTTTAGGCTGTCAAAAAACACTCCAAAACCAAAAAACTAAAACTTTACCAAGAGGTAAATTTTCCTTTAGATAGAATAATTTATAAAATTTCATGGTATTGTAACAGACTAGTAAATGATGAAAAGTATCAGACTTGCAAGTTTGTTTGTTTGTTTGTTTGTTTGTTTGTTTGTTTGTTTGTTTGTTTGTTTGTTTGTTTGTTTGTTTGTTTGTTTGTTTGTTTGTTTCTTTCTTTCTTTCTTTCTTTCTTTCTTTCTTTCTTTCTTTCTTTCTTTCTTTCTTTCTTTCTTTCTTTCTTTCTTTCTTTTTCTTTCTTTCTTTCTCTCTTTCTTTCTTTCTTTCTCTCTTTCTTTCTTTCTCTCTTTCTTTCTTTCTCTCTTTCTTTCTCTCTTTCCTCAGATGGTAACATAATGTCATTATTTGTTCATTGCCTGGCTATTAAATATAAGAGCAAGCTTACTGGAATTCCATCATTAAGTGGTTATTCATAGATATATTTAAATCATCTTATGTTTATGAATTTTCAGGCTTCTTAGATATTACTTCTATAGTTTATACATGTATGTCTTTCATACTGAATGCATGTAAATTACTTTCCATAGTACTATAATAGCATTTCTGTAGCGATCTGAAGACATAAACCAGATGAAGTTTGCACAGAGGGGCAATAGCTTTATTCAATTCAGTTCAACAAACAGATGAGTTCTCAAGTAAATAAACCCTATTTTATATAGGAAGCAGAGGGATATGCTTTCAAAACTAAATATGGGTACTTCCAATAGTTTATGTTTAGTTTGGTTATTTGACTCTGTAATTATAGGTTAGAAAAACTGGGCAAAAAAGCTGTGGAACAGAGGAGGTGTTACCAAATATAAAGATAATAAATTCTATAGAGATAGTAGGAGAAGAAATCTTTTCCAGTGAAGCATGCAATGACTAAAGGTTTTGGTGAAAATCGCTGTATGCTTTGACACCAATGTATGAGGTTTAGTTGCTTGGTTCATCTCTTCTGAAATTGGTTTGTAAGATTTGTCTTGAGGATCAGCACTGAGACATCAGAGACAGAACTAATGTAATATGAGTGGTTTGGACCTCTGGTAGCAGGGAAGAATATTCTCATCTGTCTGCAGGCATCCAGATTCAGAATCAGTTGTGTAAAAGTTCCTAATGCTCTTGGAGATGCCTCGTGATATCCAAGACATCAGCTTGGGATTGGCAGACATGAAACCAACCTTACACAAACCTGTAAGGCTTTATAGGAGAGCTTTTGGAAGAGCAGCTGTAGGCCACACAGGATATTTTAAAACCCCTAGCATATGCAGGTATATTTGAGTAACTATAGAGGAGCTACATGGGTAATGATTGTTTGGTCTCACCAACAGAGTGTGTTTGTCATTTGACAGACTACATGAAGTACACTACATCTGAAGTATACAATCATATAATTCTAGGATTTTGATACACTGGTCATGGAGACATTTACTGTGGTGTCAGGAAGACTGTTCAACTGTATGCATTTTCATCTCTTGCAAGTTCATTTCTGCTAAGGCTGTTTAAATCTAGAACAACTGGGAAAGAGGAGCTCTGAGGAGACAAATATATAGGCATGATCATCTTCCACTATGGATTGTCATTATTTAATGATTTTCCTTTTAGCTTTCAAACTAAGGAGATATGCAACAGTCATTGATATGTAATCATAAGAGGTTCTTTTCTGTATCATAGTGAATTTGTCCACAGTGTTTTGGATTTTCTTCAAAGATACATGTTGTTTTCTTAGTTGCATATTTTTTCTCCATAGACTAGACTAAAAACTGTTGTGTTCTTTGGGTTATTGACAAATTTAGTTTGGCTATGGGACTAAAATCATGACATATTCATTTGGTTGATACTTACTTTATTATTAGCCCAATAGTGCTTTTGCCTGGCTGCTAAAAATGCTAAAAGGACATACATTTTCTGAATATCTTTTCTAGCAGGTTTAAATATAACTAAATAAATAGGTGTTTTGAATTGTTCTCACAGATTTCTTCATTTTCATGAGGCTTTACTCTGACTAAACATTGCTTATTTGTCTAAACATATCTACTAATTTGTATATATATATATTTGATTGCTATTTGGATGAAGTAAAGTTTAAGATCTTTCCTGAATATATATGAAAATTTTTGAAAAAACCCTTAACTAATCATCATGGAATTACATGAAACATGAAATAATGTGATAACTGCCAAAGGATTTTTAAAGACTAATGAAAATAAGGTCTTTGTCATTAACTATGAAACAAAAGCAAAACAGAATTAAGAAAAAATGAGTAAGTGAACAAATCTGAAAGTGAAAATTAAGCCATTTTAATACTTAAAACCAAATTCCTTTCAGAGAAGTCAACATTTAATATAGGTAAGGGTTTGGTGTTTTTCTGTTGTTGTTTTTTGTGTTTTATTTTTTATTTAATTTGAAAAATAAATACATGCTTAGAAATTTGTGATATGTAATGACTATGAACATAAAAATATAACTACATTTTCATGTGTCCAACAGGTATATTCTTTTGTGTCTCTGTGTAAATTTTCTACCACAAATAATGCATTATACATATTATAAATCAGACATATAAAACAACATTCTGTACATCTTCTGGAAGTAAAAAGCAAGACAATGTTCCATTGTAAAAACAGAATTAAAATAATTGATCCTTAATGAGTAATTATGTGACATAACCATAATATAAATAACTATTTTGAAATATGTAATCGGTTTTATAGAGCAGTATGTCTGCTGTGCAAATGTGAAAAAGTGATTATGAATAAACTTAAACTTTATGTATTCTTAGAAACTCTGAGCAAAATGTTTTATTTCTGAGCTTGTAAATACTGCAAGGAAAGTGTTTTAATTTAAAAAATGGAAAATCTCAATCCTCATGAATTTTAAAGGCATAAACTATTGCTATCTCACCTATTCACAGAAAGATTAAAGAATGTGAAATACTCATGTGGAGAATAGAAACAGGTGCAAATTTTTTTAAGTATAACAATTAAATGATAGATATCTCTTTAACTGCAGGTGACATGCAGCAGAAGATAATGTGTTACAATAACTTTCAACACTATTGGCTATCACTGTTTTGTAGATGTTATAGCAAATGAGAAATTTCTAGGTGTGCAATCCCTAAAAATAGTTTAGGCAAAACTCTAGGAAGTGAGTTTAGCAAATTTGAATGTGTTGTAAAAACAGAAATCGTGCTGTAACTGATTTGTAGCTAAGACTCCTTTAATGAAAAATACCAGTTTCTTTATTTAAAATAAAACTTCTATAGCAAAATCATTAATCAAAACTTCTATAGCAAAATCATTAATCAGGATTTCACAACTGTTTAGTGAAGGATTTTGTTACCGTATAGACTGCATATTTTCAATGAAGGATTTTGTCATTGTTAAACTTTATTTCATCTAAAAAGCATCCAAATATTTATATACCAGTAGACATGCATAGACAAATAAGGAGTGTTTAGTTAGAATAAAGCCTCATGTAAAAAAAAAAAAAAAAAAATTCAAACCAATAATAGAGTTAAATGCATTAATTTTTTTTTTTAATTGACTTTGGTCTCTTCATGTGATAGTTAACACAGGACAGATGTAAAGAATTTAACCTCAGTAATTTTCCACTACTTTAGCTGAACCTCTTAGATAAAAACCTCTCTTTAAAAGAAGTGTGCATTTATCTAAAGAAAATTTAACATTGAGTCTTAACACAGTCTCTTAAACTTGACCTTTCATACTGATTCGTAAGACACTTTGTCTACTGCGAAGAAGATGAAATGAGTCACCTTTGAATCAACAGTTAGGTTATATGATACAAACTCATCTGCACAGCCACAGAGGAGCTCAGAGAGACAATGGCAGGAGAGGGAGCCCAAATAATAACCTGCCAGGATACTTCCAGGTCCACCACTGTGGGAGTCCCAGCCAACTCTGTATGTGAGAGAATCTGTGCGCCTCTAAGGGTGAGAGCACAGTGATGGCTGGCTGTTGGGACCAATAAGCCAGAGAGGGGAGCAGCAGGAGGCTGTTGGTGCTGTCTGTGTTCATGTGAGTGCTCTGAGTGTCTGGCTGTTATCTGTGTGGCTGACCATGTACGTATATGGTGTGTGTGTGTCCTGTGTGCATGTGCCTGCTTCAGTCTTGCTGCTAGTTGGATGTGGGGACATGGAGATGTGCCAGCCTCAAGTCTCTTGGGTACGACATATTTTCCTCTAACAATATTTGAGATATATATATATATATATATACACACACACACATATATATACAAATCCAGTATTATTATATAATGACTTATAATTTCCAGATAATCCCTTATTTGTGATGTATCACTGTAAAATTTCCTTGAAAATATTTCCAGTACATTTGAGGAATTACATAAATTAATTTTAAATTTTAAAATTATTTCCCAACAATTGAAAATACTTCATAAATAACTGAGAAGAGGATTGAAATTGTTATAAACGGATCCACATAAAATTATATTTTAATTTGAAGAACTTTTTTATAATGCCCTCTCCCCAGTTTTAGTTCATTTTGATTTTATACTCCATGACTTTTTCTTTGAGCTTCAGATTTAAATGAACTTCTCACTTCAAAGTAAGAATCAATCAATCTAGCTGAGTTGCTTAAGCTTTCATGTCAACACCAAGTGAAACTGCAAGCTGCTGGTTGATACAATTCCATAATAGACCCATTTAGTTTCTTGAAAGCTTTGTGTGCATTAGGAAGCCTGATGAAGAGTTTAAAGTCTGTAGAAAATTCCCAAGTCCCAGAAAATTAGTCAAGTTATATCGTTTGCAGCAAATAGCACAAGATGTTGAAGCATAGTTAATGACTAAACTACTGAAAAAAAAAAACCCAAAAACAGACTGAGAGAAGCTTGGCATTGTAAATGGGTCAGTGAGTGTAATTTACTTTCCATAGGAGCTGTTTGCTACTTGATTGTACAAGCAGTTTTGTATGTTTTTTCAGCCACTTTTGAAATGGATATTTCTTCCTGTTGCCATTCTCAATCTGATTTTGGGGAAAAATCTGATTTTCCCACCTTGCTTTACATTTTATGATCCTCGCTCACATTTTTTTTTTTTTTTTCAAATATTTTGAATTAGGTGCAAAATTACATTTTTGTCTTAGATTAAATTATTTCAGTAAAATCAATCTTTTGCATTGCCTTTTTTTTTTTTTTTTTAATAATAATTATTTCTGAGTGTGCACAGTTCACTTGTTTGAACATAATGCCAATAAAGAAATAATACCAGTTTCTTTTCCAAAATAAGTGTGAGGGATGACATGTTTGCTTTCCTTATTGCTAGCTTTATGTAATTATTCTGCTTTTTTTAAAGGATGATGATTTCTAATTACTTGTCTTGACTGCTGTCTGTTGAATCAAGTAGAACTTGTTGAAAGAGAGGGAAGTCAGCCTTTCTGTGGGATCAGCTAGGGTTGCTGAAATGGAGGAACCTTCTGGAGTGCAGGAAGAACATTCAAGAATGCAGAGAGAGTAATAAAAAAACATAAGGAAGCCTTCATCAAATGGAGACTGGGAAATTGTGTGAAGAATGGGAACAGGCTGACTTGAGATATGATGCAAAGAAACATTGTAAGATCCAGAAGAGACTGAAGATTTTGTTTCTAAATAACACTGAATTGTGGAAAGAAACAAACATGCAAGAACAGTGTAGGGTGGAAGGGGATGCTTTTGTAAAACCTTTATAATTCTTCTCAGGAGCTGTGCTATTTCCCTTTTAAAATATATGTTCCAATATTCTACTTAAGCCTATCTATGTAGAATTTACAAAGCTCTTTGATATTTTTAAGGGACAAAGCAAAAATCTGAAAATGAACTCAAAACCTTGCTTATGTCAGTATTTATTTTTAATAACACAAGCAGAATTTTTGGTTCAAGACAGCTTAAGAATAGTTTAGCTTTGTGAAAACAACATCATTACCTGAGCATCTCATGGCAACATATCAGTTTCAGAAAAGTAAAAGAGTATTTGTCTGTAGGCTTAACAGTCTAAATTCAACTTTTATCTGAAATTGATGTGTACACTTTTAACACTTTCATTTTTTTCCTATACATAAAGTATTTTATATTACTATTAATTATATCATCTGGAAAACTTTAATATGTGAAGATGTTTCTAGTGACTGAGTGACTGGACTTCAGATCATGTTATTTAAGTAAGTAGTGGAATAAGGGAACAGTGGGACAAAAACCTACAGCTTATTTTCTTTAAAAGAAACTTACATTTGGAAAAATTGCTGAGTAATAGAGGGTTATTTGACGTATTGCATTCAGAATTCCTGTTTTACTTCTGTAGGTGTTAATAACTACTGCAGGAGCATCCTTCCATCCCTGGCCAAGGGAAACAATTTGCACGTTCATATTATTTAATATTCAGGAATATCTAAAGTATGGGTATACAGCACATTATGTTAGGAGCATGTGAAAACATGATATCTAATCTTTTTGTCATGAGAACACTAGCTAGCAGACCAGTGTCCTCTAGCACTCATTTTCCTCCCGACTTACTGTCCTGGTTTTGTCTGAGATAGGTAGAGTTAATTTTTCTTCTTAGTAGCTAGAACAGTGCTGTGTTTTGGATTCAGTATGGGATTTGGTATGAGAAGAATGCTGACAATACACTGATGTTTTTAGTTGTTGCTGAGACATCAAAGACTCTCCAACTCCTCATGTTCTGCCCTTGCACAGGTGCACAAGAAGCTGGGAGGTCAGAGCACTGGACCCAAATTGGTCACTGAAATATTCCATATTATGCAACGTCATGCTCAGTATATAAAGGAGGAATAGCCAGGAAGGAGGGGGCTCTCTCTCTTGCTTCTGGGATTGTGGTTGTGGGATCTTGGTATTTTGGGATCACTAGCTGGAAGTAGACCAAGTATCAGTCAGCAGGTGGTGAGCAATTGCATTGTGCATTACCTGTTTGCACTGTCTGTTATTGCTATTGCTTTATTTTATTAGAATTATTAAACTGCTTTTATTTTAAACTATGAGTCTCCCTTTACACCTCCGATTCCCTCCCCTATCCTCCAAGGCAGAGGGAGGGTGAGCGAGTGGCTGTGTGGTGTTTGGCTGCTGGCTGCGTTCAAACCAGCACACTTACTCAGGATGTCACAGACTCCTGGTTTAACATTGGGAGACTGCAAAGGCCCAGCAGAGTCAAATCTGGCCTAACTTGCATTCGTGTTATATGGAGAGTAGAGTCTTCAAACAGGACTCTTTTTTATTTTGTGCCTTTGCTTCTCAGCCAAAAAAAGTCAGATTCACACTGCAGCGGACCAACAGGACAATTGGGAATTAAGGCCTGATTGTAAAATAAAGGTGAGAAATCTAAATTGGGTTAAACCCTTTTTTCTGTTCCACACTTATTTTTTCTATATTATTTGTTACATGCCATATTCACTGTTAAATTTCTGGGGCTTGGGAGTTCTTTTTATTGGGTTTTTAAATGCTGAGTGATGTTCTATTACACAGAAATCCTGAAATCTCTTCATTTTCACTTCTGTCTCATTTTCTTTAGTAATATGCAACTCTAATCAGGAGAATTGTTTTCATAATTGAGTGAAATAACTCTGAAAATGTATGCCAAGATGGTCTGGAAAGGATCAGATCTAAAGGTCTGTAAAGGATCAGATATAAAGGCTATGAGTAAGTGTCTTCTCAGAACGACTTCATAGACTGATTTACTACATTTCTGACAGTTCATTCCTGTGTATTTCTTGAGAAGCAGCTGGCATTCTTGAACAGATTTCTGACAATCCCTTCTCTGTTATAGTGTAGCTTTACTTGCCTCTACTCTTGCAGCAGTATCTAAGAATTATTTTTGCCTTTGTCATTGTTGAGGAAAAAAATCATTGTTGGCATTTAGAATAGTAATTTAAATTGTCGATCGATATTGATCATTTCCTTATACTCCTAAGGTTTACATCTGAAAACTCATTAAAAGGAAGTAAGTCAGATGAAAGACTTTCTAGCTTCTGGTAAATATCTTAAAACTTTAAAATACTTAAGGTTTAATGTGACAAAACAGTCTTTCCTGATCAGTGTTATAACACAGCACTGTTACTGTGAGTTTACTCCTTTAGGTTGTTGTTAGAAATGGAGTACTTAGGAATCGAAAAGATCACATAAAAAAAAAAAAAAAAAAAACCAAACCCAAACACATAGTTTTTTTCTGGTTTTGTACTTTTTGATACAGTTGAAAAATCTGGTTTTCTTGTCCTTTATTGTGGTTGCTTAATCATTACCTTTACTTTGATTGGAAAAAAACCCAAACAATCTACCCCTTCCGACCATGTTACATACAAACAAAAAAAAACATAATGAAACTTCACAGATTATCTGTCTGTCCTCTGATACAAAGTTTCTATACTTAGTGAACTGGCAATCCTAACTTAATTAGTGAGGTAGAATATTTACTTTTTTTTTTTTTTTTTTCCCTTCGGTGCATGGCACAAACCATGTAATATGATATTTCTCTCTGTAACGTGTATCAGAAAAAAATGTTATTTTCAATTAACATGAGAATGAGCCCCGATTGCTAAGGCTCCTGATGAAGATCACTGTTCTTCAAAGTAGAGAAGAGGTAAAGGCTGACTTCTTTCTGACTGAAGAGGGAGCAGCATTCTTGTCAAATAATTTTTAATTACTACTTTTCTCCCCCCTTCACTAACGAAAGATTAATTGTTATTCTAAGTATTCCTGCATTTAAGAAAGAAAGAGTGAGAAAAAATAAGCAAAGAAAAAGTGCATAATCTAGTCTTGCAAATTTGGAATTAATATTCGTAACTTTGGAAAAAGCATCTTTACCTCTTTCCTTTAATTTTATGAATATAATGACTACATTGCTATCTATCAGGTTGTGTGGGTCATGTTTTGGATGCCTGCAATTTTTTTTCTAGAATATTAGCATTCACATTCTTGCCTTTCAGTACTTTATACTATTCACATGACTATTGATATGTTGCTAATTTCAGAATCAAGATTTCAAATTTTCCAAAGTTGGACTTTGAAGTCTGGTTATTCTTTTTACAGAAAAATGTTTCATGAAAACATTTATATGTGGTTGACTTCAAATAGTTCACAAATTAGATATGTCTTCAGATATTCTCATTTCTGGTTTTGCATCTAAGTGATTTTTTCATTAACAATAAATATTTATGCAACTGATGTAGTTAAACTTTTAATTTTGTCTTTGTGTCATTTTTTTTTCCATAAAATTAATTTCACTATATTCAACAAGTGTTCCTGAGGTATTCAATTTTGACAGCTCAATTTGCCAATTAAAAATTGTTTTTTATATTTTTTTTCCTCAATGGCCTATTGTGTAGTTTATATATATATATATCAGATTTGTTATAAATTACTTCTTAATTGCTTCCTCCTAAATGTATTCCTACTTATTCATTATATTACAGCTTGCATGTCTACTTGAAATGCTTCTTGGATTCTCTACTGTCTTGCTCCTGGTATTTCTTTTACTTTCAGGTCTTTATACAATTCTGTCTCTAATTATGTCACTCTGATTAACAGAATCAAGTTAAAATCAAAGTAATTATTCTCTATTGTATTTAGATTTTAATGTTGGTGTATTTATTTTAAAAGGAAAGCAGGCCTAGTGACTCTTTTTTTTGCTTCTTGTGTCAGTTAAACTAATTTTTTCTTTACTGTTTTTTCTCTGTACTTACATTTTTGTCATATCTCATTACAATTAAAGACATCCTTTTTTTACTTTTCATTCTTACTTTCGACACCTTTTTTTGTATACCAGCTTAGTAATATTATAAACTCATTGAAGGAAAGGGTTTGTCTTTCTGGTTATTGTATACTATGCAATAACAGCAGTTATTCCAAGCTGAAGTGTGAAAGAGTAGTCTCATTCCACAAAAAAATTAAGCACTAAATTGAGAAACAAGATTCCAAGTGGAGGAGAGTTACGTAACTCATCCATTTTTTGGAACGAGAGTAACACTTATTTCCAACTTTTTTTTTTTTTTTTTTTTTTTAATTATTATTCTATGTGGGTTTTTTAGTAACTGGAAAGTGATCCATTATTTATTTCTTGTATAAAAAAATTTTATTTACAAAAATCAAGAAAAGGTCAAACCTCAGTTTCCTACGTCCTAACTAATGTCTCTGTTCTTTAGAAAAACATACATATATTGAACATGTTCTGTACAGTTTACCATTTGTGGCATTATTTTTTAGTCTTTGCTGAAAAACCTGATATTTAGAATCTTAATATATAGAAGAACTTTCATGTATGTTTGAGAATTGTACTGTCAATGTGTATAATTTATTGAATTTAATATATATTGCAGTCTGGGAAGTGGCTACAGTTCTAAAGACAAGATGTATTCACATATGCCTAAACACGAACTCTTTAACAACCAGATCCCAAATTTGATTGTAAATATTTCAATATTCTTAATATTCTGAGTCCAACCACTAAAGTATTTCAAAGATTCTTATAACCATGTCTCTTGGGAAAGCTTGTGTGCTTTGCGTAAATGATAAAATCTCACAGATCAGTTTTATGATTCTTTTAGTATGACTATTTATTTCTTTCTTTTCTAGAGAAGTTTTTGTGTGTTATAAATTCAGCACAGCAGAGACAGCTAAACTTTTAGTGTTTCACTTCATTCAGGATACCTTCACCTTTATTTCATGAAAAAGACATTTCTCAGGGTAACTTTCAGTATTCCAAAATACTGGATTTGTTACATTATGTCCTATTAGATCAAGAAATTTCACAAAATAGTGATGAGAGATGGCAAGTAGGGCAATATCTAACATGAACAGTAAATTATAACATCACGTTTTTATTCTGATTTTCTGAATACTGAAAGAAAAAGTAAGTTAGTAAATTTATTTTTTGGCTCATCAAAAATCAGAAAGTTTTGGAAACTATGAAGTCTTTTGAAGATATTTTTTTTGTTCTTTTGACTGAACTTCCAGAAAACACAGTACCCAAAAACTTCTAAGAGATCAACCAGACTAGATTAGTGAGACAAACTGCATAATTAATTGAATAAATTATGGATATATTAAACAAGGTAGCAGCAGTAATCACAGTTACTCAAGTTTGCCACCTGCTAGGGATTACCTTCTTATAAGCCTTATCATAGTAATGTTTTACTAAGAGGTTTAGATGAAAGTGGGGCAGTAGCTCCACAGCTTTTTCTGGGAATTCTTTTCCTATCAATCATCTGTAGCACTGAAGACAATGAAATGCATACAACTAATTAAGGATTTTTTTCCATTGTATTTGTACTATGTCCTATTTCACTAAGATGAATCTCCTCCAGATCTCCCAGTAGAAGGTCTCAGCTTCCATAAAGATTCTAAAATAGGGTTGAAGTTCCTCTCTAATCATCAAGACTTGGATGCTAGATAGGTACCAGTTTTAAGTGGACTGAATCCTACTCTGCATAGTTAACTTGATTTCACTGTTCAACTTATTTCAGTGATAATTTATAGAGATACAAACATTTTCATACACAAACCCACATTGTTTCCTACAGCAAAACACAACTTGAATAAATCAACATGAATAAAAAATGGAAACACCTTGTTTAGCTTCTACACAAAATATATTATCCTTGTCTTTAAAGATAAGAGGTCTGGTTTTCACACATCTTTCATAATATTTTTTCCCCTGTTCAGGAAATGTGATCAAATGCCTGGTTTAGGACTTTGTCATGATGACAGACATTGTATAAGAAAATGTCAAAGATGTGAAAATTTTCAAAATTAGATACAGGGATAGAGACAGTTGGTTCACTTATGATCTCTTTAAATAATGTCTCTGAATAGATTTTTTTGCAAACCAGCAGTGAAATTGGTTGGTGTTGATGATGGAATGAAATCAGCTCAGTGTTTTTGTAGCTGAGTATTTTGATGAATCTCTTGTCTCTTAGCAACTTCAAATAAAATTCAGTTCCACAAAGAGAAGTCTGATGTAATTATCACAGAAGAAAATGTTATTGAGAAAGCAAGTTTTTGAGTAAGAAGTTTCTCAGAATATATTTATAGTCATCTAGCATAGTCAGGTTCTAATGTTGAAAAATGTCATCTCCTGTGATTATGGTCAGGCCTTTTGATATCTTGTCTAAAAGAAATTACAGTAATTGTTGTTTTGTTTTTTTTTTTTTTTTTTTTTTTTTTGGTTATGCATGACAACTGCATGTTTTTTCTAGTATTTTGTTCATGTTTTCTTTGAGCATTTTTGTTGTAATACCTACAAAAAGATGTATTTTCCCATCCAGGAACAAGTTTATTCTACAAATGATAAACAGAGCTCCTCAGGAAAAAAGTTAAGTAGTGAGGGAATAATAATAATAATGTTTTCATTGTTGATAGTATGTCTATTTATGGCTCTAATGTCTTCAGGCAAAATGCAAAAAAATAAAGACAACCCTCCTAATCAAGAATTGGTTACAGCTGATTACATCTTTTATTAATAAAAGATATGTATAGGCAATAAGTAAGCTTCTTAAATAAGCTCTATAAGCTTCAATAACAGAGAGAAGACTATCATACAAAGGAGAGGCTTACTGTCACACAAGGATTAGAAAGGAAAATTGAGATTGTGAAAAATGCATTGGGCTAGATAATCCTCCTGAGCTAGGAAACATAAATAGAAACTTAGCAGTATGATCACAGAAATAATAAAATAATCAGTTTTAGATTCCAATATGTCAACATTTTCAGTAGGACAACAGTGAGTACTTTTTGTTACTGTTTCTTTATAGTTTCTCAACTCTGTATCTGATACAGAAGTGAACAGCTGAACTTTGTGACATCACCATTAACAACCAGAAAAATATAAGGTTTATGACCCAGTTAGTAGTGCAGTCACTTCAGACAGGATATGCTAAATTCTTCAACTTATATCTTCACTTAAAAAATACAGAAAGTTCAGGGTTTTTTTAAAGAAATTATGTAGAGATTGATTTATCTTTAAAACCTGATACTGTTGTTCACGAATTTCCTAATAAAAATTTCTATATTATTCATGGGGAATGAGAACTTTTTTTTTTTTTTTTTTTTTAATTCAGTTTTCATAGTTAAGAAAACTGACTATTTAATTTCAAAGGTGTTTATGGCAGTAAGAGACTTCAGGTAATACAACAATCTGTTTAAAAGTTTATCTCAGTTGCCACATTTTTTTTTAACATGTACGTAAAACAGCATCAGCAGTTGGTTTATCATGTATTATACTCTACAAACAGATGCAGAAGCAGAAGATACTAATATGGTGCTGTATGTCTAGAAAGAATATTACAAATACATAATGTCATACAATGTACAGTAAGAAATATAATAATTTTTAAAAGCAAAGAAAATTATTTTCTCTCATCTTCTACAATTATTGAAATAAATATATATAAATAAGCTTGCATTAATCAGAAGGGAGAAAAATAAAGAAATACAAGAAGCATATAGAAAGAAAGGGGAAGACATTGTTTTCTCTTCCTCATGATGTATCCATGTACTCTATCAACATGGTTGCAGTGGCTGTGGGACGGTGAAGTTCAGGATCCTAGAACTGAGGGAAATAGCAGACAAACAGGCAAAGAAAATAGCAGTATCACACCCTTGAACTTTGGGAGATCAGACCTTGGCCTGTTTGGGGACATGCGTGGAACGTCCAGAAGATAAAGGTTGGGTTTTGAAGATATCCTCCAAGGTCAAGAGGTCCATCCTATCATGCAGAAAGTTGAGCAAAGATTGCACGAGACCTATGTGGATGTACAGGGAGCTCTTGACTAAACTCAAACACTAAAAGAATGCATACAATACATGGAAGCAGTCAGGCCATCCAGGAGGAATATAGAGACACTGAGTATTCTGGAACATCATTAGGAAAGACAAAACCCACCTGAACTTGAATCTTATGAAGGATGTAAAGAATGACAAGAAGGTCTACATGTACATAGACAAACAACAAAAAGAAGAACAAAGAAAATGTAAGCCTGCTGATGAATGGGAATGGGGACATGACAATAAGGCACATGTTGAAGAATGAGTTACTGTGTTGGGTTTGTGTGTGGCAGGGTTTTGTTAGCAGAGGAGGGAGCTGCAGAGGTGGTTCCTGTGAGAAACTTCTAGAAACTCTCCCTGTTCCAACTCGGACCTGCCTCTGACCAAGGCTGAGACAATTAGTGACAGTGGCTGTGCCTCTGTGACAACATATTTAAACAAGGGAACTTGCAGATGGGGAGGAATTGTGATGGAAATACCTGTGCAAACACTGAGGTCAGTTGGAGAAAGGAGGGTGAAGAAGGAGGAAGTGTGACAGACCAGAGAGTCCCCTGCAGCACATGGAGGTCAATGGTGGAGCAGATGCCTACCTGCAGTCTGTGGAAGACCCCACACTGGGCAGATGACTGCACCCCAAGAAGGACATGACTGAGGGAAGCCCATGCTGGAGCAATCTGTTTCTGGGAAGACTGCCATCCATGGCAGGGACCCACTTTGGAGTGGTTCATGAAGAGCTGCAGCCTGTAAAAAGGACTCATGTCAGAGAAGTTCATGGAGGACCGTCTCCCATGAGAAGGACCCCACACAGGAACAGGGGAGTATTGTGAGGAGCCCTCCCTCTGAGGAGGAAGGAGCAGCAGAAACAAGTGATGAGCTTACCACAACCCCCATCCTCTTCCCCCCTGCACTGCTTAGGGGGAGAAGGAGGTAGAGAAATCAGGAGAAAAGCTAAACCTGGGAAGAAGAGAGGGGTGGAGGGAAGGTGTTCTTAAGATATGGTTGTATTACTCACTGTCCTACTCTGTTGATTGACAAATTAAGAAATGGTGGTGTTCAAATTAAATTGATATTATTTTTCTTCCCCAGCTGAGTCTGTCTTTTGCTCATGACCATAACCGGTGATTCATCCCACCCTGTCCTTATCTTGATTCCTGAACCTTTTGATTTTTTTTTCTTCTCCACATCCCTAAGGGGGAAGGAGTGAGAGAGCAGCTGTATCATGCTCAGTTGTCCACTGGGCTTAAACCATGACAGGTACTTAATGCCCTTTCCACCTTGGTCATGACGTACCAGTCACATACTCAGCTTGAGAAATCCCAGGCCCCTGAAATCCGTGAGAAAGTTCAGAGCAAGAAGGATTTACCATTAGTGTAAGAGATTCAGGTTAGGATCATTTAGACGTATTGGATGTACACAAGTCCATAGAACCCGATGGGATGTACCTGCAAGTACTGCGAGGACTTAACAATGTCATTGCAAGGCTACTCTTGTTTATCTTTGAGAGGTCATGGTGACTGAGAGATATTTATGAGGGCTAGAAGAAACCAAATGTTGCTCCGATTTTTAATGAGGGCATGAAGGAGCACCGAGGGAACTACAAGATCATCAGACTTGCCTCAATCCCTGTGAAAGCGATGGAGCAAATACACTTGGAAGCAATTTCCCAAAATACTAAGAACAAGAAGTTTATTGGGATAGTCAGCATGGATTTGCAAAGGGGATATCATGCTTGACTAATGTGATTGGATGAGGGGAGAACAGTGGATGCTGTTTGTCTTAAGATTTTTGACACTGTTTCCCATAATATTCTCATAGAAAAACTGATGAAGTACAGACTAGACAAGTAAATGGTGAGGTGCATTACAAAGCGGAACTTCCAGTTTTAAAGGGTTGTGATCAGTGGCATGAAGTCTAGCTGGAAGTCAGTCACTAGTGGTTTAACCTAAGCATATACCATTGGGGTCAATTATGTTTGACATCATCATTAATGACAATAGGCTGAAGTGCATCCTCTTCAAATTTGCAGATGATACAAAGCTGGGAGGAGTGGCTGATACACCATATGTGTGTCTTGCCATTCAGAGTTACCTCAACAGGCTGGAGAAATTGTAGAAAGTAATCACATGGAGTTCAATGAAGGGAAATGCCAAATACTGCACCTGCTACACCTGATACAACAGTACAGGTTAGAGGGCAAAATTTCATACCAAATTTTAAAATACCCATCACCATTCTACTATATGTACAGGGTTTTTTACAATATTTAATTGATCACATTCTCTTTTTCTCACATTAAGCAAAATATTATGTTTTTAATTAAGTTTTCTAAATTACTCAAACATGAAAAACTATCAGCACTTTGGCTTTTTTAATCAGTCTGTTAATTATATTTCTGAGAAATTACACCTAAAAATGCATCCTGATTTTTAGATGGTAATTTTCAAAGATACCAAAAACAACTAGGTTTCTAAATACTAATGAAAGGTAGAAGCTGCTATCTGCAAATTTTCATTTTTTGCTTTTCAAATTTTTCTAATTTTTTCCTTTTGGAACCTCTAATTTTTTTTTTTTTATTTTTGTGACATATTTCTAAGAATTTAATGAAACCTCTCAAAGATGTACTCTCCTAATTTCTCTCTTCTCCTGCTTATAATTTTGTTGTTGCTAGAGATTTATAAAATAAAAACAGTTCAGATGTTTTCTTCCCTAGTCACCATTGTAAGCAACATATAAATGGTGTCATCAAGGTGACCCAAGAATGTATGAAGATGAATAAAATGGAAGCTTTTTTTCCTAATTCTTGCCTGTTATTTACCAGATTTATTTATAATTTCCATGAAATCTTTAATCTCTCTATCAAGCCTCTTGAAACATGAGTTTAGCTTTAAATTTTCAGAGAATTAAAATATTAGATCTGTTCTACATTCTTATAATGTATTTTGGTATTGGGGCCATTCCGTTTTAAAAGTCTTTCCATTGTTACGAAAGATGGAGGATTTTTTATTTTTCATATAAAGTCTAAAACTCTCACATCATAACTTAATTCAATACTATTGGACTTTATGAAAAGTAGTACATATTCTCTACTAAAATCTGGAAAATGGTATTTTAATCATCCCAGGCTACTTAAGGTTAATCTTCTGGATACTGTCTATATATGTGATTACACCTTACATAAAGAGCTAGCATAAAGAATTATTTTCTTAAGTCTTTCACTGTTACTCTGGGCCAAGAGTCATTCCTGGTTTGAGGGGATATGTCAGAGTTCATTATTTTATACCCAAGTTCACTATTTGCTCAGAATCAGATCACACTCACTATTTATTTCCAAACTTCAAAAATATCCAATCTTTCCTTTTGGCCACAAAAGTACATATAATTACTATATACTTTTGAACAATTGGAACATGAGTCAACAATGCACTGCTGCAGCAACAAAGGCAAATTGGATCCTGGGCTGCATTCACAGGAGCATTATTAGCAGAGATAGATATGCAATCATCCCACTCAACATGTGTCAAACAGCACCTGTAGTACTGTGCCTAGTTCTACTCCCCATAATTAGAGAAAGATGATGACAGACTGAAGACAGTCCAAAGGAGATCCACAAAGGTGATTAAAGACCTGGAGAACCTGTCCTGTACAAAAAGACTGAAGGAGTTATGTCTTTTCACCCAGGAGAAGAGAAAGCTTATGGGGAACACATCACAGTATTCCATTACTTAAAGAATGGCTACGAAGAGGATGGAGAATGCCTCTTCACATAGGAGAAGACAAGGGACAATAGGTACAAGTTCCAACAGGAGAGGTTTCATCTCACTATAAAAATTTTTTCACAGAGAGAACAGTCAGTCACTAGAACAACCTCCCTCAGAGGTGTGGTGGAGTCCCTGTCACTGAAGGTTTTCAAGACACGATGATAGATAATCTCACTTATGCTCTTTTCCCACACAAATTTGTACTAGATGATCTTTCAAGGTCCCTTCCAACCTGGGTGAATCAATGATTCTATCATTTTATTTTTATTCTGTGTTACACAGGGGATACTCAAACTAAGATATACATTAAAAACACTGTAAGAAAAATTATGCATGATATCAAATTAGTATATTTGCTGTGTATTTTTTTTGCAACTTTATTTATTCAATGATGCATTTTCTGTGCTATTAACTTGTTCTGGTACTCAGTGTACTAAAATCATGTATATATTTGATGAGACCAAATTTGAATCTAAAGTGATCAGAGGCAACTGGCAGAAATATAGCTGCCAAAGGCTAATATACCATACATGCAACGGCAGAAAAGAATAAGGAACTGAAAATAATTATTAGTGAGTGTGAAACCATGGTTTGTTTTACAACATCAAATAATTTTTACTATTCTGTTAGTATTAATTTATTTTTACAGTAAAAGAAACAGAATATTTTAAGATTTCCTTTTTAAAGTATATATAGCAAAACTCATTGAGTGTACAGATTATTTGGTGTGATTTACCTGACCTGGTACAATCCCATAATTACTACCATATTGTGCTTTGCCACTCACTCCCCACCCAGTGGGATGAGGGAGAGAATGGGAAGGGTAAAAGTAAGAAAACTTGTGGGTTCAGATAAAGTTAGTTTAATAGGTAAAGTAAAAGCTGTGCATGCAAGCAAGGCATAATAAGTAATTAATTCATTACTTCCTATCAACAGGAAGTTGTTCAGCCACCTCTAGGAAAGCAGGGCTCTATCACATGTAATTGTTACTTGGGAAGACAAACACCATAACTCCAAATGTTCCCACCTGCTTGTGGAGTTTTTTGTCAAAAAATATGATAGAAATTTATGCAAATAATTTATCTGCTCTTTACAAAATATTTTTATTTCAAAAGAAAAAATAAAATGTAAATGATGTGAAGTTTAGAACCAGCCTGCACCGGAGACTCCCATGACTCAGGTGCTGAGTACTTAGTTGAAAAACATTTATTTTAATTATGAAACTAATTCAAATTACTGTAGAAGGGCTGTCTTAGCAAATATTTTACTCAGAAAATCTGCTAATTTAACAAAATATTTTAGAATAGAGTTATTTAGATTGCTTAAATTGATGCATTTGAAATTCAGCTTTTCTTTACACAAGATACTGATCAAGGTCTCCTGCTCAGTTGAGACATAATGCATGGTCACTTCTGTACTCTGCTTTTCCTTCTTCTAGGAAGTAAGTATTGTATTAAACTTTTTGTGATATAAAATATTTTATTAAGAAACAATCAGAAGATGATATTTCAGTGATGTATTATGTCTTGCTTCTTATGAAAATAAAATCAAACAAATGATATCCAGAAAGATTATTTGTGTACCTTCCCAAAACCACAGAAGAATAAAAGAATGTCGACTGAAGAAACAGTTTTTGACTGAGTTTGTGAACTGATACAAATTACCTTCATACTATTTAAAAATATATTATTCAATCTTTTATGTATACATAGGATAAAATATTTTTTAAAGAATTAAAAATAATGCTTTGGAGAAAAACTAAATGAAGTCAATTAATAGATAAGAAACACAAAATACTTAAATTTTATTGCCATTAAAAATGTAGAAACTAATCTAGGTTTAAGAAAAATTCCTAATTATATCAACAGATGATAATCTAGCATGGCCATGCTTTTCTTTGTTTCATTTAAACTACACAAGAGAATTAACTTATTTTTTTAAAAAAATATCTGACCATCCTCAATTTCAAAGCAATCTATATTCTAATATTAATGACTCATGACTCTAGAAAATATCTGGATAGCATATATAATAAAATAAATACAGAAGGCTTTTTCATGGGTTTTCATTTTTCAGTTTGATAATTCTGTATGATTTCACAATGGTTATTTCTAAGTTTAATTATCCCCACTCCCTAGAAGTCACGATACTTAGTAGTAATATAAGACATGATTGCTAGTAAGTAATAAGGCCAAGACTTCATTAAAAATATAGTGTGAGAGTTTCAGAACCTAATTTTCACTTCTTTTTTTCAATAATATTGTAAATACTTTGTTATTTACTTTAGTAATAGTGTATCATTTAATTTGATATGTACAAATTTAGGCCAAAACAGCATAATTAAAAAAATCTACCCACTTCTGTGACTTTAATTCAAGCTGTAATTAGATGAACAATTCAAATTACCACATCCACAAATTCTGTTTAGAGATTCTTATGTTTTCCAAAGAATTGATATATAGATTAGCAATAACATAGTGATGCTTCTTTAAGACTAGAGTGCTCAGAATTGATTGTACTTTAATATGTATGTGAATTAACTTTTTTTTTTTTAGCTGGATGTATATTGGCCTGTTGATGACAAATGGCATCATGGGTATGTACTAGTGGTAAAACAATGGATCATATAGTTTTATCAATGATTATTGCAATACTTATAGCTACAATATAGTGATTGAGAGGTAAAGTGTATTAAAAATCTGCTTGACTACAGTGAGAATTTGACAGCTTTAGTGATAATGTTTATTATAGCCCATAGATTATCCACTAGTAGAGAATTATGTATTCCTGTTTATGCCATAAGTAATAGATTCATCAACCTTTAAAAGGCCTTGGCATGTGAGAGACGTTGAGAAACTTCCTATCTTGTGTTTTGAAACACTATGAGAGTGTAATAAAGCTCAATATTTACAATGGGTTGGTTTTCATATTGCTTTTATATTGACTATATCCACTTTAATAACACATCATGTGGAAAAATATCTCAACAATATTTTTCTAGATTAAAAACAAAATAAAATTTATAGGACTGTTTTATACTACTAAGATTGATTTATAGTACATGTTCATTGAAAATATTTAAAAATTTTTGATAAAAACTTTTGATAATTTTTTTTTTTGATAAAAAGTTGATCAGGCATGCATTTCTCTGTCTTGTCATCATCAGAGTAGATACAAGTTCTACAGTGTAATAATAAATTAATTATTTTTAAAAGTATTTGTGATTTCATGCAGCATAGAAGTGATACTCAGGCCAAATAAGAGACTTTACAGACTAATGTGACAGATAAGACATTTTGCAGGTTTGTTCATATAATCCTTTATCTTGTCTTTGACAACCACGATTAGCAAACGCTACCACCAAAATATCCATGAAATCTTTATGTGCTAAATCTTCCTTTATTTGAAGTGTACAGGACAATTTCTACTTATTTAAGCAGAAGACAAAAGTAAAAAATACTTTCAGTTGTTTACAGGAGAAATAGTCAGATACTTAAATATTAGTATATGTTAAAATTCTTTACTGATTTGTCCATAAGGAGAATTTCACAACCTTTAAGAGTAAGGGAATGACTTAAACATTGAACTATTTTTTTCTTCACTTAGTAGGACTGCATAAAGAATGCTTGTCCATGTTAATATACATCCAGTAGTTTTTTCTATTTCTGCTAATGCTGTGTCTTACAAGAACTGGAGTTTATGAAACATAGGGTGTTAAATTTTTCTGTGAGTCTAAAATTAGTATTAATTAAATAAGATTCCTGACTAACAGCTTCCCCTTGCTCAGATATTTTTTCCTTTTAATTTACTTTTTTCACTTAAATTATGATAAGTAAGTAAAACTTAGGTAAGCAGGAGTTCAATTATATATATTTTTATATTGCCATCATACAATGTGTTCAAATTTTCATTTCTAAGCAAGAATTTTAATTGCTTATAACTGTAATAATACTCTATGGTTTTAGTTGTACTTTTTGTCTTTCTGATATATCCTGAGATAATTACACATAATATTCCATTTGAGCATGTATCATCAAATTAAATGGTAATATCTGTTAAGCTTTTCTTTTTTTAAACTTTGTATAGCCTAACTACCTACACACATACACACACATATATATATATGCACCAATATTTTTTTTAACAAGTCCTTTTAGTATCTCTTTTCAGCTGTTTTAATGTCCAAACTGGTGAAATAATATCTACACTTCCAAAGTAATGCTTAGACCTATTTATTGGGTTCTTGGATATAATTTAAAATCAGTGTGTGTCTGGACTCTTTCAACTTGACTTTTATATGTCCTTCTGTGTGCATGAAGATACTGAATATGACTTTACCACTTTTGCTAATGTCATGTTCATTGATTTTGACACTTTGGGAAGTCACCTAAGTTTTGCAACATTTCTGACCAGGAAGAATCAAATCTTTGTTTAGAGGTCAGACTTACACACATTTAATCACACATGTATTTTAACTGCATGTAATTTGAACTGTGCTAACAACATTTTAACTGTACTAATAACTTGTTGGTTAGACTTTTAAGACTTTCATGAGAATGACAATAGACAGGTGGGAATTCAATCAACCTGTTCTGTAACTCCAGTGAAACAAATTGGTTACATATCTCCCTAAAAAAGTTCTGTCTCTCTTTAACTGGTTGAAAAAATAATTATTATTTGGCTTTTCAGTACATGCCTAATGGATAAGAAGGGTATGAAACCGCTGGTATTTTCATGCAGAATTGTCTGGATCAGGACATCGGGGACAACAAAAAAAGTTTGCAAACATTTTAAGAATTTTTAGGGGAGAGAGAAGCTGAACGCTAAAGTACCTACCTTCTATTGCATTCAGGACTAATGTTTTGAATGATTTGAACTTAAGAAATTCGTGAATATGAGTTTTGACAAATCTGTCCTCCTTATGTATTATAAGCATTAGAAATGTAAAATATCCCTCTATTGTTCATAACCCAGCTAGATGAGATGGTGTGAGGTTTAATTTTTTTCTTCTATTGCTAAGAGAGATAGCAGATAAACTAATTAAAGATAAATTACAATTAATTTGTCATTTATGGATAGCAGAAAGAGTAACTGCATGAATTGTGTTCTGTTGGAAAGGACTGTATGAAATACAAGTGTTAATTCTGTCATGGCAACTAGAAGATTGTAGTTGCCAAACATGTCTTGTCAGCAGAGGTTAAATTCATGTGGGCGAGACTAGGTCTTTTATGGAGATGATCAATTATAAAATAAAGGCCAAGAAATTGTGATGTTGACAGTTATGAAAGCAAGAAAATAACTCTATATACATTCTGATGCTTTATTTCTGTATTACAGAATTGTAGTGAATGTTACTTTGAGACACATTTATTGTGTCTAAGAAGAAGAGGATGATGGGTGGCACAGAATATGGAGAGATAGGGAGGTATTAGAAAGACAAGGAACAGTAGAGATATGAAGATGTGAAACTGAGCTAACACAGAAGGGAATAGAGAAAAACAGAGGCCTGTATCCAGTTTAAACATAGAACAAAAACCACAGGTTACATCGAAACATTTTCATTAAAAGATATAACAGCTCTGAATTTGACAAACTGAGTTTAGAGGAAGCAGGATTGGGATTGTTGATGAAATCCACAGCAAATAATGATGTGAGTTTTGACAAGAATTTCTATTGTATCAGGCTTTGGTACTGCATGCATATTATTTCATTTTAATTAGAAATATCATCAGCAGGTAACATATTCCCTACACTACCTCATTGTTTTGCAATATTTTTGGGTTTTGGCATAAAAGGAAAATTGACTGTGATGGGCTGACCTTGGCTGGCTGCTAGACACCCACTCAGCTGCTTCTCCACTCCCCCTCCTCAGCAGAACAGGAGAAAATAAGATGAGAGCCTACTATTGCATGGACTTGTCAAGGTCTGCAGCTTCCTTCAGGGCATGCCCGCCTGCTGCACCACAGTTCTTCATGGGCTTCACAGGGACAACCTGCTTCATCATGGTTGTCTCCACAGGCTGCAGGGGAATCTCTGCTCCAGCTTCTGGAGCACCTCCTCTGAATCCTCTTCTCTGGCCTTGGTGCTCACAGGAACATTTCTCACATTTTTTTCCTTGTTCCTCACTGCCTGTGCAGCATTTTATCCTTTCTTAAACCTGATTTCCCTGAGGTGCCACCAGCGTGGCTGAGGGGCTCAGCTGTGCCTCGCAATGGGTTGGCTGGAGCCTGCTGGAACCAGTTGTATCCAGCGCAGGGCAGTCCTGGCCCCCCCTCACAGAGGTCGCTGCTGAAGGCCCCCTGCTAGTGCCTGGGCACCTGCACCCAATACACAGACATAGGGTACTGAGATAAATTTTGTTTGGTGACTGTACTTTTTCATTAATTAAACATGAATAATCTTTTTAATTGCATGCATCAACAATAAAGAATTATATTATAAACTGATGGTCCCATGCTAAGTTCTTCACTCAGTTACTGAAGGTATACTGACTCATTTAATCATAATTTGATATTATTATTTGTCTCATTGGCTCTGAAAAAGACAGACTCTGAGGAGACAAATCTGAAAAGCAAGATATCATTGTCCTTCTAGTCTGAAACAGAAATGAAGCGTTGCAAAATGTATGATTTTAGCCCCAGGGTATTTTTGTGTGTGATGACTTCTTTTATTTGCAATAATTTCACTTTAAGGGCTAAACAATCAGGGCATATAAATGGAATGATACTCAAAACAAAGTTAATATCAACACCCATAAAAATATATGCCTATAGAATAAGAAACAGCAATTAAGTAAATATAAATCCTCAATATACTTGCGTCCAGTTGATGTAAAAGGTTGAACAAAAGCAGTGTAACCCTGAGAACAAATCCTTATGTAAACTTTGCCTATTGATGTTTACTATGATTTTTGCCGACATAATAATTATAATCATAACAAGTATTCTTTAGATTTGCTTTTCTAATGATGAGGTCGGATGGCATTCTTATGACCAACATAGAGTGCAGCAGTAATATCAGGCCCCCATGTGAAATGAAACTTAAGTGAAGCAAGGGATCCTTATGCTATCCAGTTTGCTTTATTTCATAGGTAAAATATGTTTCGTTTCATTTAATTCGTCTTTAGAATTTAGTCCCCATTAATCCTGAGGACAAAATATCCATATGCTTCAAATAAGAAGTTTTAACATGGTGCGTTCTCAATGTTAAGAAAATATGAGAAATCAGTGTTTCAAAAAAAAGCAGCCAAGAATTTATCCTGGAGAACCAAACTGCAGAACTCTAGTGAGAGTCCATGCAAAAGAATACAGGTAAAATGTACTTTCCAGAGACCTAATACCAAAATTAAAGACTACAGAGATTAAGTTATTTGTGAAATAATGAAGAGAAAAACCTCCAAATACTATGAAAGTAAGACATCATGACAAATCTGAATATAAGTCAATAATCGAATTTGCCTCACTGTGGTAAAAGAGGTCCTTTTTAGATCCTAAACCAGGATGTGGTGGATATAAGAAAAACCTCTGCATATTATCTCACATGCATATGCAGTCATCCTATTCAAGTTTTAAAAGCTAGAAATATAATGTAGCATGTGGTGCAAATGGTAGAAAATAATAGATACATTTATGCCCACACTAACACACACTTTTTTTTTCTATTAATATTATTGTATTTTTTGTGAAAGTTTTTGATTATATTTGAATAAGGATTCTGAATGAACACTATAAGTGTTCAACCACATATATGCAGCACTAGTGTGTGTATCATACTTATGCTTTACATCAGAGAAAACAACATTTAAGATTATGTCAATTTAGTCACATCTGGGAAAAAAATAAAATTAATATTTTCAGTTTCTGTTTCAGCTTATGAAGTTTTTTGAAGTCTCAATTAAAATGGTGGTTCACATAATCTGATGCCCAAAATAAATAGGGCTGTTAGGTGTTTACTGAAGGATAAAATAAACCATATTGCTGAACTTCCTTTATCCTTCCTATGATTGTTATCTACCTCCTTTCAAATAGCTTAATTCACTTGCCCATTCATTGGTATCCAGTGTTGCAGGTACACCCACCCCAATAAAGCCTGAAACTTCTCAACTGTTTCAAGGAAAGCGTTAAAAATTGCAGCCACTGTTTCGGAGTCACAATACCCTGCCTCATGGTGACTGTGGTCAGGCACAGACCTTGGTCAAGAGAAAGGCCCTCAGCCAATGAAATGCCTTGGTCAAAAGAAGTTTCTATACTGCTGACCATGTATGACCACAGATCAGGTTCAACTAGGTTATAAATGGAGCCGCATTTGAGGGCGAATTGAGCCAGTCCTCCTTGGAGCAGTGGATCTGCAGTCAGGGAAACTCCCCTTTAATCAAGATGTCATCAAAGGTAGCTCCTTGAAGTTGAGAGCCCTCACCTTACTGGGTGAGTAGTTGCATGTTTTGGGTCATCACCCCTAAAATTTAAACTGAAGTCAGCTATGTGGTATTAGTTCTGTTGGAGAGACATTGGAACCCATAGTTTACTAAAGTTTGTTGGAGTGCTAAACAATTTTGACATGAATTAATCTCATTTCAAGTATCTTCCTTGCCTATTTTGAGAGGCTCCAACATCCAGTGGTCTAACAATCTAATGATGTAGTGAAGAATCACTAATAAAACTTTAAAGACATGTTGACAATGCATTAAATATTACTGAAGCAGTTTAGCCAGAAGGTGGTGAGTTTGGGTTTTTTTTCCTTTAGTTTGAAAGAGTATTTTAATGAAGTAAAAGCTTTATTAACTACAATCAATAGCTGCTTTCTTTTTTTCTCCTTTTAATTCTACCCTGTTTTCTTTGTTCTATCACAATGTTCAATGTTAAGTGGTCTGTGGTATCACAGGCAAAACTTATGATTTAAAATGGTTTGGGGTTTTTTGTGTTTTTTTTTTTTTTTTTTTTTTTTTTTACAGACTTTGGAATATTTTTTAAGGGAAAAAAGAAAAAAAAAAGCACTATCTGGATATTATTGTTAGGTTTGTTTAAATTCTTACTTTTATTTTCTTAGAATCCATTGATTTTCCTTGGGGATATGGAGATTGTTTTTAATTTAAATCTGTGATTTCTAAAAAAAAAAAAATTCCAAATAGTATAAAGCATTGTTTAGTCATCATTTTGTACCGTGGCTATTATTTATATTTTCTTGGAGTGCTTTAGAGGTCATAAAATAACAAATTCTGTCACAGTAATTATTATGCACTGACTTTGAAATGTAAAAAGAACAAGCGATATTTTGATGCTCAGAATATTTCATTAATTTACCTTATGTTTTTTTCCCCTTTCCAAAAAAAGGAAAAACTATTACTAGTTAACACAAATTATGTATTGATTTGAAATTATTGTAACTTATCTCTATAATGGAGAGTGAATGAATTGTTTTGTAAGATCTGTTATTTAAAAGAAGAGTTAACTTTCAGATGTGAATTCACCCTTTCTAATATTGGTCATCCCACGTTAATTGGTTAAATTAGATACTTACTTATGAGCGCATTATTTCCTTAATCTGAAAGAGCATATCAGTTGACACAAAATGCCATAATATCTTGTCTCATTATTTTGTAAAATCTTTGAGTTTTAATCAGCTTTCAGAAATATAAACCAGAAAAAATTAACAGAATCAACACCTAAAAAGGATCCTCATTTGTAACTGTGAATAAAAATTAAATAATGAATAATAACTCTGGAAAAATAATCTGAAAATATGGAGGCTGAGTTTTTTGTTTTACAAATTTTGAAAAACATCACAGAATTGCATCTTTCTGTCTAATCTCAATGTTTGTTTTATTTTTATGTAGTGTTACTTTTTCTCTGGCAACTGATTTTCACTAATGTCATGCTGCTTTCTTTTTTGTGGTTGAGTTTTTCATTTGTTTGTTAGCTTCCTGTATCTATGTTTATTTTTCTCTCAATTGCTGACTAATGTGCTGCAGATGCTGTTATTAATGTCAAATGGTGTATGGGGCTGTATCATTTCTGCAGGGTTCAGTTCTCAAAAGGGTTTGCAAATGAAACACCTCAGCCTTTAGTTTCTGGACTGGGAAGAGGTTTTCAAAGCTTAAGTGAAGATTTGGTTTCTAACCTTTTAAACTTTTCATTAAGTACTTGTGATTTCTAAATTACAGTACTTTACATTGTACTTTAGAACATATGGGATGGTCAAAACAAGTGAAAAATACATGGAAGTATTGACAATAAAAATATATGAAATGTAAAACCCATAGACAGGAAAAAACACAATACAGAACCATGTAACTACTCAGGAGCTAAAGAACAGAATCTCTAACACTTATAAATATATTTATAGATATATTTAACAACAGTTTATCATTTCTTCTTTCCTCTGATGCATGTTGTGGGTAACAAGAAAAAATTCTATTTATTTTCCCTAATAAACAGGAAAAATCCTATCCTAGCGTTGTCATTTGAGCCTGGTCATCAGCTAAACACCACACATTCGCTCACCCACCCTCCCCCCCACTTGGGAATGGGGAAGGAATTGAAGGGGCAAAGAGAGACTCACAGGTTGAGATAAAAACAGTTTAATAACAGTAACAGAACAATACGCTGACAGCAGTATCAGCAGGTAATGTAAAATACAGCTGCTCACCTCCCACTGACCAACACCCACCTGCTCCTGACTGGCAATCCCAAACACAGAGGCACCACAGCAACACTCCCAGAAGTGAGAGCCTCTCCTGGCCCACTCCTGCCTTTATATAGTGAGCACAATGTCACATGACATGGGATATCGGCCAATCCGGGCCCAGCCCTCCAGCTGTGCTCCCCCCGCCCCCGCACACAGGTGAGGGCACTAGGACCTGGGGAGCCCCTGGGGTCTCAGTGTGCTGCAGCACTCCTCCTGCTGCCAAACCAACAGGAACTCTAGTCCAGCCCCAACCAGGACACCTAGGAATTACTCCTAATCCTAGGAGTAATGTAGTACTCCACAGAATTTGGACACATTTAAGCCTCGGGCTTTAATAAACCTCTGAGCGAACATGACAAACTGTTCACAAGTGGTATCATAATGCTTTTTTTACCACCTCTGACACTCAGGTAATTCATCTACATACAGAACACATTTGTCTACTTCACAGAATGTATGTGCTTCATCGATTAGAAATAAAGACATGGTAGAACAGCTTCAAGAGAGATTTTTACTAGGCCACTGAAAGAAAGAAAAAGTCAAGGAATGAGTTTAATACCATCTAAGCTGCAAAAAGGCCCCAAATTTACAGCCTCTAAAACACCTGTTGAAAGGGGGATGACGATCTAGAGTGTATTGATGGTGTTAAGGAACCAGAGTTCATTTGTACAGTATTTATTCCAGCTTTTCAATTTACAGTGCTATCTCAGCTCTCCTATAAGTAATGCTTGCTACTGAGGGGGAAAAGACAAGAGAAGAAATTTTTCCGGCTCTTGTAGCTCAGGAAGCTGAGAAGAACAGGTGGCTTTTGATACATGTTTTTTTATTCTTTCAGTGCTAGGTAACACAGTGGTTCAGAAAGTGGTTGAGCAATAGGCCAAAATGTATTTTATTTTGTCAGAGACACTATACACTGGGTACAGCTTGGCTCATTTGTAGCTGCAGTACTCTCATAGTCAGAACGGCGTCAGAGATGCTGGTCACCTCTTTACCTTTTTCTTTGCACCCTTCTGCTCACAACAACTTCTTAAATTATTTCCCGATAACACCAATTTAATTTATTCTATATTTAATAGATGGTCTTTTTTCTTTCTTCCTGTGTTGATAAAAAAAAAAAAAAATCAACATTGAGGGAAATCACTGTATAATGTAAAATTCTGACTTTTACTTATCTTTTACTTATGAGATAAAAAGCTTACAGGTAAAAGGAAAACAAATGTAGCATATTTACAACTCTTGTTAAAAAACTTTAAGAAGTTTCAGTTTAAAAAAATTAAGAAAACAAACAAGAAAATCTTAACTTCTTCCATTTCAGCTTTAGTTTGTCCTCTTCAGAGGAGCGAAGGGTTAACTCAAAAGTCAGGAAACCTGAGCTCCCTCCTTTTCTATGTCATGCTTTATAATATTGTGTGGTTTATTTATTACTGAACTTTTACTCCACTAATAAGAAAACTGCTTGTATAAGCTTTTTGTGTTATCTCTGCTTAAGAACATGGAAAGGAAACCATTCCAATAGGCAAAGTATTATTTTTTTTTCCTTGAAAATATCAAAGCTGTTTAAATATTGGGTTGTCTTAGTATACTGCAAATTTATATTATTCACTTGTAATTCGCTCATCCTAAAGCTAGTTCTAATCAATTTAAACTCCAAAGCATGGATAAAATTCAGCTTCAGGCTCCAGACATTTAAATTCAAGTCTACAAACAGGTGACCAAATGCTGAGTATCAGCATGTGAGTTTGTATGGCCTCATTATAGACCAGACGGTCAGTAAGTGCAATTCAGTCAGCTATTCAGCTCATGCTAAAGTACACAAAGGAGATACACAGGACAGGATAGATTTCCCTAATTATAGTACTGTCACTAGAGATGCCCATATATATCTATCGTGTATGTCACTGGTACAGGTTTGTCAGATACAAAACAGGACTTGTGCCAGACTTTCCCTGGAAGCTCTACAAGAAAATTTCTGAGTTACCTTCATAGTAACTGGAAATGTATGGGTGCTTCAGAAAACCAATTCATTCCATGTGAAGTTGAATCTCTAAGACAGCTACCATGAATCATCATCTGAAATGCCCACATTTGACTTCAGAGACGGCATAGCCAGTTAATGGATATTAGAATTGCCTAACTTCTTACTATGTAAATTAAGAGGCCTGCAGTCATGTGAGATTAATCCCACAACTGAAGATATAGCTGAAGTGTGATCTTTGTTAACAGATATATTTTACATGACAATAACAATTTTAATATCATTATTATTTGTAATATTCTGACATGCCCACACTTCCACATAGATTACATCTTCTGTTCACACTCAAGATGTGTTTTTCTCATTGTCTATATAACAAAAGTGTAAAATTCATTCCTCGGGTAAACCGATTAATTTCCTTAATATAAAACCTAGATGTTGTTTTGGAGATAGTTAGAGCATGTGAAATTGCAGTGTGTTTGGTTCCAGCTGACCTACACAGGAAATGGTAGTCCCACCCATCACAGGAGAAGATCAGGTTTGAGATCACCTGAGGATCTGAATGTACACAAGTTCATAGGACCTGATGAGATGTATCCCAGGGTCCTGAAGGAATTGGCTAGTGTAGTTGCCAAGCCACTATCCATCATAGTTGAAAAGTCATGGCAGTCAGGAGAAGTATCCAGTGACTGGAAAAGGGAATCTTGCACACATTTATAAAAAAGGGAAGAAGGAGAACCTTGGGAACTACTCACCAGTCAGCCTCACCTCAGTGCGCAGAAAGATCATGGAACAGATCATCCTGGAAGACATGTAGAAGCATATGTAAGGGATAGAGGTGATTCAAGATAACCAACACGGTTTCACCAAGGGCAAATTGTAACTGACTAATCCAGTGGCCTTCTACAATGCAGTAACTGTATCAGTGGACATGGGAAGGGCTGCTGATGTCATCTACCTAGACTTCTGTAAGGCTTTTGATACAGACCCCATAATATTCGTAACTGTAAATTACAGAGATATGGGTTTGATGGATGGACTGTTCAGTGGATTAGGAACTGGCTGAATGGCTGCATCCAAAGCGTTACAGTCAATGGCTCAATGTCCAAGTGAAAACCAGTAGCGAGTGGTGTCCTTCAAAGGTCTGTACTAGGACTAATATTATTGTCTTAATCAATGACACGGACAGTTTGAAGATGACACCAGTCTGAGTGGTGCACATAATGCATTTGAGGGAAGGGATGTCATCCAGAGGGGCTTGAGGAGTGGGTCCATATGGACCTCATGAAATTCAACAAGGTCAAGTGAAAGGTCCTGCATGTGAGTCAGAGCAATCTCCAGTGTCAGTACAGACTGGGTGATGAATACACTGAGAGCAGACCTGCAGAGAAGGTTTTGGGTGTACTGGTGGATGAAAAATTGGATCTGGCAATATGTGCTCACAGCCAAAAAGGCCAACTGTATCTTGGGCTGCATCAAAAGAAGCATGGCCAGCAGGTCAAAGGAGGTGATTCTCTCCTGTTACTCTGCTATTGTGAGACCCCACCTGGAGTACGGCATCCAGCTCTGGAAGTCCAACACAAGAAAGTCATGGACCTGCTCAAGCAGGTCCAGAGGAAGTCCATAAAAGTGATATGAAGGCTGTACCATTCTCCTATAAAGAAAGGCTGAAACAGTTGTGGTTGTTCAGGTTTGAGAAAAGAAGGTTCTGGACAGATCGTATTGTGGCTCTTCAATACTTAAAGGGGAATTATAAAACAGGTGGAGAGACACTTTCTACCAGGGCCTGTAGTGATAGGACAAAAGGTAATGTTTTTAAATTGAAAAAGGATAGATTTAGATTGAATATAAGGAAGAAATTCTTTACTATGATGTAAAGGTTGCCCAAAGAAGTTCTGGATACCCCATAACTGTAAATGTGGGAATGGGCTTTCAGCAACTTGAATCTAGTGAAAGATGCTTGTGCCCATGACAGGGGGCTTGAACTGGATGACCTTTTAAGTTCCCTTCCAACAGAAACTATTCTATGATTCTATGATACTCAGATGTCTGCTAAAATAAACAGAAATTTAGGAAGAAACATGAGAGTGAACACAATAATGAAACCCAGGTCAGAATGCAGTTTCAGACATATCACTATCTCCTCCTGTAATGAAAACAGCAGGTAGGTCAAGGGGGATAACAACTGAATGCTTAGCGATGTTAAAACACCTAGAAAGAGTTCATCAGTAATTCTGGCAATAGAATTTTCAGGTATTTCTTTCTTAATCTTTAACAAAATTCATTATTTATTAATAGAATTCATATTATTCAAAAATATGTACAATTTACTTTATGAAGTGTTAATAATACTTTAAGGATCTGGTCCAGTAGAGTGTTTTACAGAGGATGCTAATGTGAAGTTCTCTTATGTCCTTCATTTGTTATATCTCCCAAGATAATCTGAGAAATGAAAAGGCATAGTGAAGTAAGTGAAAAACACTGCAAGAAAAAAATAAATGAACAGCTCTAAGAGTCTTCCTGCAAGTATGTCTCTATTTAAACAGTGTTACTAAACAATTTGCAAATAGAAAATAGTTATTAAATTACCATTTAAAAACACATGTTAATATTTAAGATCACAAGTAGTCATCACTAAACAATTTTACATAAACCTATTTCAAAATAACCACTACACACTATCAATGTTTTATATCCACATTTATTACAAAACTTGCATGAGTTTATTGAAAAGCAGCCTTCACACCTACAAAATGCAATCAAAATATTACACTGTATATGCTCAGCAGAAAATGACAGATGAATCAGTTTATCTCTATGGAAATATATCCAAAATTATTCTGTACAAAACCAAGTCCATGCTGCTTTCACATGTATAAAAAGGTGAAAAATATTCAGTGCTAGTTTTCCCTCTTGTTTAAATGGTGCTTTTTTTTTTTTTTAATTGCACTATTCTGAATATTTTTTCCTGTCCTTTCAATGCAGATGGTAAATCAGACATCCAACTTCACACATGCACACTTTAAAATATCACACCAGATTTTCTTCCAGCCATACAACCACAGAAATCATTAAATAATATCAATTATTATCTGTAATTAGATGATTAATTACATTTTGTTAGGATGGACTGGTACTGTAGAAACAATATTTATAGACTTCATTAGGACTGACTGCATCCCAATGGCAAGTAGATATGTATATACTGAAAACTTGTTGATATATCTTCATAAGAGCAAGATCTAAACAATGTACTTATTTTTACCTGCCTTTATATAACATGTAAATTTTCTCATACACCTCTTGTTAAGAAAAGAAAAAAAAATCTCCTCACTATTAAAAACCTTGTATAATCATTTACAATATAAAAGTGAGGTAGGAAAAATTAACAAGTTAAATATGTTGATCACAAGCCTATTTTGTTTATATTGTAGTTGACTAAGCAGCAGCATAGTCCCTGACACTAGTTATATACAAATAATGAAAGATTTTCAGAATTTTATTTTTTATATGAGATATTTTTAAATATCACATTGAATTATGCCTGAGGCAATTAATTTTCCCTGACTAGAGTTTTTCCTATTTTTATTTTTTTCTTTTCAGTTGTGACTTTGACCATTTTAATATTTATGACATGTGGAAATATTAAATTTTTACTAATAATATCAAGCATATGAATCAATTTGAACACGAAATAGGAAGAAGCTAATTGGCATTATCATTAATCTTGCTAGGAGAAAACAACTCTGAATGTCACATACGGCGTGCATTTTAACCAACAGTATATTATATGTTTTGCTGATGAGTTAGGTCTTCTAGGTGATAGCTCATATATACTGAAGACAAAGACCAAAAGACGGTCCATCATTAAGCACTCTGCTCTGAAATAAAAAAAAAAAAAAAAAAAAATCTGAGAACTCCTTCAAACCACATTTTAAGACCTATATCTATTGTGATAAGCAGTACAGTCATGATTTAGCTTACTCACACACATAACTGTGTAAGCCACTTGATGTAACAGGAAGGAAATATTGCAATAATTACAAGTAAATATGCTGGTTTATCTAAAATGTAGTGATTTAGAAATTTTCACAGACAACAAAGAAACTTTCATTCAGAATTTATTCTTTTTTTAGAGTCATAGCTGGAGGTCATCTGGTTGAATGATTAGTACAAACCAGGACAAACATAAAAGTTAAATCAGGTTGTTCAGCAATTTGTCCACTTGAGTTCAGAATATCTTCAAGGTTACTCATTCCAAAACTTCTCTGGGTTACCAGTTCCAGTATAACTTTCCTTTTGAATAATTCTTCCCTTACATCTATTTGAAATTTCCCTTGTTGCACTTTGTATCTAATGCCACTCATGTTTTCAGTGTGCATCTCAGAGAAAATTTTGATTTCATCTTCTCTATAGATAGCCATCAGGTATCTGAAGACTACAATTAGGGTCCCCTTAGTATTTTCTTAAGGCTGAATAAATCCATCTGAACCTTCCCTTCAATGTCAAATGTTCCAGCCTTCATAGGGTGTCAGCGGCCCTCCACTGAATTTATTCCAATTTATCAATGTTTTTATTGTACTAAAAAGCACCAAATAGGACACAGTACTCCAGACAGTCTGAGAAGTTCTGAGTACATGGGAAAAAAGTAACTCCCTCTTCTTGTTGGATAATTCTTTCAAATACAGCTAAGACCATTATGATAGCATACATTTGTCCTTAATGATCTCAGGAGCATACTGCTGACTCAGTTTCAGCTTGTTGTCTGCCAGGACTTTTAGATCCTTCTCTTCAAAGCTGCTTTCCATACAGTTGGCATCCATTCTGTACTGTATAGGGGGTTACTCCATCCCTGGTACAGGATTTTCTGTTTGTTTTTATTGATCTTCACAAGGTTTCTGCCAGTACATTTCTCCAGCTTCTGCATGTCACTCTGAATGGCAGTCCTGGCCTACGGTATATCAACTGTTCCCTCTGACTTAATATTTTGACACTAATTTGGTGTTTGACTTTCTCAGATTGTGGCCCTAAGTACTGGGACCTGTGAGACATAAGAGCAAATATTATCAGCAAAAATAGAAGCAAAGAAATCCTGAAGTACATCAGTCATTGTTGTGTCCTCTTCTCTCCCTTCCCTCTTTTTTTTCCTAGACCTTTTCTTTTGCTACTTATTCACTTGCAGCACAGCACCTGGTATTCTCACCCTTAAGAATGGACATGAAAACTAGGAATCCACAACAGGTTCAGACTAGTCTCTAAAAGTCATTGAGAGCAAATATCCAGGCAATACGTACTATTGACTGGTATTAGCTGATAACAACTATGGTTTCCAGATGGATCAAGAATTTCATCTGCCTGAAGTTATCTGAAAGAGAAGACCAAATTGTATGTAAGATTCATAAAAAATGTCATACCCAACATACAAAATAAAATTATGTAGGATACAACAATATGTCACAAGGAACACATGTAAAGTACAACAGCAGAGATACTGTTGTGTCTAGAGCAGGGTTTTCCCATTATATAACACAAAAAAATTATTCATTAGGAAGAGGAGCTTAAAGATCCTTCTGGTAGACCTATTTTATTCCAATTGAGGGCACTTATTTTTTCTTGAACCCTTTACTTCATTTTATTCCCTTCCCTATATTGTTTTATATGATTTTGAATAAGTTGTCCATATGAATAGTTATTATTACTATTCCAAATGTTTACATATAAGTAAACACTTGTTTGGCTTTTATTTTGCTGCTCAACAAGCATATCAGAATGTTAAACTCAGAGGGTTACGTCATAATAACAACAAACAAACAAAAAAACCCCAACCCAACACAAGACTACAATAAAGACTTCAAGCCTCTATCAGTTAAAGACTGGTATCTTCCAAAAGAATATTAGCATTGATCTACTAATGTTACTTTCTGTTTCAGAAATTTTACTAGTATTATTCATCTACTTCTTTGCTTGTACATCATTAGGTTGTTATTAATAAAACCATAATATGTAATGTCACAACTGAAAAAATAACAGTTGGGGAATTAGAGTTATCTGTGATGGGAGTGTTTAAAGAACTAAAGAATAAGACTGCCTTTAAATCTTAAAATGAAATCTTAAAATTCAACACAACAGTCATATCCTACATTATCACTGAGTATTTAATGACATGTGGTTGATGCTGTATAGTTAGCACTAATGACTATGGTCTCCAGTTTTTCTTGGGCAGAGGTCAAGGTGATGAGACTTGAGAGCTTTGATTTTCCAATAAAGATATACTGGGGAAAAAAACAACCAAAGAAAAAACAAATCAAAACCCCCAAACTCAAACCAACACAGAAAAGAACAATAGAAGCTCCAATAGAATCTTGGCCCAAAGCCTGGAAATTTCTTTCACCTACAGTAACATTACAGTCAATTCATTCAGGAGTACAGATTTATCTTACTTTTCTTTTCTTACTCATATTAATCTTGTTTCATTTTCTCCAGTTTTCACCAAGATGTTTAGAATGGAATATATTCAAGCAGCTTGACATTTTACAGATTTTTTGTTTGGTGTTTTTTTTTTTAAAAAAAAAAAAAAGATATTGGTATTTAAATGCTGGTTTTAAAAATGTTATACTTTGATGTCAAAGTAAGATTTAATGTTCCTATTCTGGAGAGAATGCATCTCAAAACCATTAATTACATACATTTCATAGAAAGATTCAATTTTCCCAAATAGAAATGTTAATAATTGTATGACTTATTGGTATTATTAAACATTAACTAAAAACTAAATGTTTATTTAAAATTTAAATAAAAATTCACTCAAATCCAGTATATACTCTACATCATTGTACTTAACAGAAAATTTGCTATCGACTTCACTAAGCTTTGTCTCAAGCATCATTAAACACAATGGGTAATACTGTAGTGGTTAATAACATGGGTTTAAATTAGTAAAAATGAATAACCACTCTCTGTTAAGCATGTACAGTTGCTTTGTACAGAACACAAACTGCAGTAAAATTATAACAAAAAATTATAATTAAAAATGGAGTGGTAAGGCCTTGAGAAGAAAAAAGAAAGCAGAAAATATGTTACTACCTTGGTCCCTCCTGAGATGTTTTTACACTAAAGAGTTCCTGGGATAATCCAGACTGCTGAAATACCTTGGTGAAGATTATGACTCACTTTGTGGAAAACTATTCACCCACGCAGTGAACAGACAGGGTGAAGAAAAACTATAATGAATTATGTAATGGAAAATATGCTAACGTACTTATCTAAATGTTTTTAGAAGAAGAAAAACACCAGTAATTATGATGAAAACAGGAAAACAACTGGATACAATTTTGACACACAGGAAAGAAAAATCATCTTTAAAGAGACAATCATTTTGAGAAAATTAATTTATGTGTTTCAACATAACAGACAGTAAAAATCAAGGAACAATTTACAATTTGTAACTGCTGAAATTTGGTAAAAACAGAAAGTTTATGCAGGTGATTATAGCAGATTGAATCTAAAAAAAAATGCTACATTAAAATGAAAAAGACATTTCTGCTTAAATCGACAGTAACGTAATTTACTGATTTTTGCTTCTTACCAGATAGTCCTTAGCCTTCAGCTTGAGTTTTGCTATTTAACGGCACAGATATTGATAGAAACCTTTATGTTTAAACCCATTGTGATGATTTTGGCTGGGATAACATTAATTTTCTTCACAGAGGATAATATGAGGCTGTATTATGGATTTGTGCTGGAAATGGTTTTGATAACACAGGGATGTTTTAGCTATTGCTGAACAGTGCTTACACAGAGTCAAGGTCTTTTCTGCTTCTCACACCGCCCCACTAGTAAGTAGGCTGGGGGTACACAAGAAGCTGGGAGGGGACACAGCTGGGACAGATGACCCCAACTAACCAAAGATTTATCCCATACTGTATAGCTACATTCTCAGCAATGTGAAGCTGGGGGGAAAAGAAGGAAGTGGGACATTTGGAGTGATGGTGTTTGCCTTCCCAAGTCACTGTGATGAGTGACAGAGCCCTCCTTTCCTAGAGATGGCTGAACACCTGCCTGCTGATGGGAATGACTTCTTTGTTTTGTTTTGCTTGTGTGCTCAGCTTTTGCTTTGCCTATTAAATTGTCTTTATCTCAACCTATGAGTTTTCTCACTCTTCTGATTCTCCACCATCCCACTGGGGAAGAGAGAGCAAGCGGCTGTGTGGGGCTTAGTGGGTGGCTAGGGTTAAACAGAAATGTAAAAGAACAAAACATCTTAAATATGCTTCATAAATTACTGTTGAATTATTGAAGATTTCTTAGCAACAGATTGAATACAGTCAGATACATTCTAGAGAAAATCCAAGTATACATTCTAACAGTCTTAACTGGCATGCCTTAAACACTTGTACTATCATCAGTGGTCAGGAAGATCCACTTTTTTCTACTGTTTTGCATGTAGGTAAAAACCTGAAGATATACTTCATAAAATCATTGAAATATAGCACACCAAGCCATTTCAATCTCCAAAATAAAAGCTTCTGTTTCCGTATTTTGCTTTTATATGATTATTTAGCATTAAAACACTTAAGGACATTGCAAGTATTCCTGAAAAATTGCATGAGTAAGTGAATGACGTACATTCTGATAGGAAAATATATTTCAAGTATTATTATAAAGTCCTTAGGCCCTAGTCCGTTGAAGTACCCCAGTATGTACTTAACTGAAAACATTACTAGTCTGACTGAAGTCAGTAAGCCTAATTCTAAAGATCACCCATTTCTGAATTCCCGGGGCATATTTCAAAATAGATAAAATGTGCCATCATTTTATTTTGAGTACTTCATACTCTCTGCAGTGTAAATGAACCTAAGAAATGTAAGAATAGAAACTCAATACATTCTTAAAGTAAAAAAAAAAAAAAAAAAAAAAAAAAAAGTATTATGCCTAAATTTCATTTTACTTAGTTCAGATACCTATCAAAGGTCTAAAATAGGGGAAGTGACTTTAGGTACCACTTACATTCAGTATAAGAGGTAGCCAGAAAGGGCAGAAGTAGTTACATCACTACTATTACAAGTGAAAATAAGATAAATAATTACTGCCTGTCCCACTACGTAGCCTCAGATGAGAGTTACTGCATTATCTGATAGTTTTATGACAGACTAAATCACCACAGTAATCAGTCAGGTCAGTCATTATTTCATTGAAATAAACATTTGTTGCAGTGGCATTTATGTTTATATACATAATTAGAGAATTAGAGATTGCTATGAAGGGAGTGTTTAGAAGACTGACAAATCAGGCATGTCTTAAAGTTTAAAAAACAATTTTACTTAACTCATCTACGGTATATGGTGTAAATGGTTATCTCTTACAAATTATTAATCATTATTACATATACAAAACTGACAAAGTCTAACTATAACAACTTAAATCAGCAGTGAGTATATAGCCCATGCTGTAAAGTCAACACTGAGGGCTACTGTCTCTGACAGTCCTCAGTTGCAGTGGTCATGATGATACAGAGCTCTTTGGTGAGAGAAATTGGTACAGAAGTGAGCTCATCTTGTTTCCTCTCCATTTTTACTCAATCACCCTAGGGTTTGTTTCTAGCCTCTTTCCCAGAGAGGGTATTTCATCTGCTCCCAGTGATGCCTGTATTTTTTTTTTTTTGTTTGCCATGTATGTTTCTTCTGTGGTCAGCAGAAATTTCATCTATTCCAACTTCTAATCCCAAAGCAAGTCTTGTGCTTTTCCTGTCATTTGCTCTTCCTCTTCCAATTTCTTCAGTCCTTGTTTATATGGTTTCTAATGCTTCCTACATGCAACTACATGTTTTTATTTGTCCCTTTGTTGGTCACATTGCTCACATATTTATGTAAAATGCTTATGTATTGTGTCTGGCTATACCGCCACAGTATTACAATATATTTAAATACTATTGATGCTTATAACACTTTAGCAAGATTACATTTGATTTCAAAGTAAAATATTTTCAATTATATGCTGATTAATAGACTTTTACTTTATAGGTGTCACATGTCTATGTTTTGGCTACATATTGAATGCTAATTTCAACTTGTTATAATTAGTATGTCTCAATGAGTTAGTCTTATAAACACGTAGTTCTTTCTTAGAATTTCATATCTCTTTCCTAGAATTTCTGAAGTTCAGTAGTTTTACAAGTTCTTCTGGAGGATCTGCTGGCCAGTCATACATGTATATATGATTCTATCATATAAAACAAACATTATTTTATTAAAACTTGACATATTCAAAAGTGACATTGGAGGTGATTGCAACTTGTCAGACTACTTCCTGTCCTTTGTGTCTTTATGTCTTTTAACAGAGCGTGTACATCTCATATCAGCCAAATTTGCAGTTCTGAAAGCTTGCAACTCAACACTACTTTCCTAGTCTTCCTTGTTCGTACCTAGCAGGAAGACCAAGCATTAAAATATGGATTCTCTTTTCTCTGTGTTTTGCCACACAGTTAAATTCCACAGGTTTTCTAATCTGCACTCTGCTATTCTTGTTATTCCCTCCTCATTTCTGTATTTGCAATTCAGGATGGCTCTGCAGGGTTCTTCAGTCCTGGTGCATATTATCCGAATTCCACTCTCTGAAACACTGACATCTAGGAAAACCTCTTTTACATCTGTTGTGATTTCTGTCATGACAGCATATCACAATACATCTGCCCTAACCTTATACATTTCCATAGCTATCCATTAATCAGGCTAAATATACAAATACAGACACTTAAATATTCATAAAATATGAAAGATGAAGCTGTTTTCTTCTTCTATATATAACAACAAATATAGCCTTTAAAGTATACTAAACAAGGAGCAGAAAAACAAGAGTAACAGGCTTGAAGCACCATAAAACTTGTTTAGGTCGGGATTAATAAGAGTAAGCAGTGACGAGGGCCCTTTGAATCATCTGGAAGGAACCTAATTAATGCTTGACTTTAATTAAGCAATCCCTACCTAACAAGAGTGTACTCAATTATATGCTTAAATCCCATGCTTACGTATTTTGCTAAACTGCACAGTGCTAGTGTACATGTGTTTGGCAGAGTAGACTGATATTTTTAACTAAGCAGATTTACATCAGAAAACGCCAATGTATCTGAATCATTCAGAACAAAACAGTTCTGATGAAACAGTAATTGGAAAAAAATACACTGAAACAGACCAAAGCATCCTAGAAGTATCACCACAGGCCATAAAATGAGCATGAGTGGAAACATATTGGGGTGTGTTCCTTTCCCTACCATCCCCCATAGGCTGCCTTCTGGGATTCCAGCAGGGAAGGTCACAGCTGACCCCACAAAAACCCTGCCACAAAAGGCTGTTGTGTGTCTTAAACCTCAGCCCATAATCTGTCTGGCTGTTGCCACCAGTGTCAGTCACATCAGCCAGTAGGGAGGGGAAACAAACCTGCTCCAACCAGCCAAGACTGCTCCAGCCCACTGAGGGAGACCAGCCCTGCCCATGTTGGGTTGTACCACCATCACCACCACTGGAGCCACAGTGGGAGGGGGGTGGGGAGGGGCAGTGGTTTTAAGAATTCTCCAAAAGCAGTGTGCATTTTACATTCTGCTGGTCATCCTTTGTCTTTTCATGTTTCCTTTGACTTTCATTTTCTAAAAAGAGTTCTAGAAGCTCATCTCAGTGCATACAGCTGATGGTGTTCCTAATAATTTTGATAAATACTGAACCTTCAAAAATAAAAAATAAGAATAAAAAAAAAACCAAACCAAACCAAACAAACAACAACAACAAAAAAAAAAAACAAACTAAACCAAAACAAAATCAAAACCAAAAAAACAACAAACTGAAGGGTGGGAAGATGATGAAGGGTATTTCCTGATACACATTATTCTTAGAAACCAGTGTGTATCTGCAGTAAATTTCTATATACGTAAAATAGCTGTAGGAGTTTAAGTGGGTGGTTTGTTGCAATTAAAACACTAAAACCTTTAAAAAACATTCTGTCTCTGAAATTCCTATTTTTTGGAGCTATTCTAACTTCATGAATCAATTTATTGGTGAAGAAAGGAAACACTATACTCTCTGAAGTCTTACAAGACAAATTAGTAGTCTTGTTACTGAAGAAAAATGCCTTGGGAAAACAGAAAGACCAAATATTACTATCCTCTAGTGATGAATCTTGCTTGTTCTGGAGATCCTTTTGATAATTTTGTAATTTGGATGCCTAGAAGTGCCAAAATATTTTCTATATATATTTGATTTTGATTGTAAAATCCCCTTTCTAAACCATATCATTGGTTTCCTTATGAATATCCACATGAAGCATATAGTCAACCATACTGCTGATAAAGAGATTTTAGTTTTAGACTTGGATAAAGTTTCCTTATTTTCAAGTGGATATGATCAGTGATTAGTAAACTTATTCACTCCCCGAAGTTTCCAATTAGGGCTTTTTTTAAGGATGCAGGAAAACACCCTTTCATATTTGTCTCCTGAAATAGATGAAAATGTCTGTCAATGTTTATGTTACAAAACAGCTCTTATAGAACAGTCATTTAGAAGATTTATTTTTTTTCCCCTTGGGTTTAATCTCAGATCATCATTTTACTGCTAAATTAAAATACTGTGTCAGCAACTTTGTTTGAAGCTTCATATCAATTTTATAAATATGCTGAAGAAATATTATTCTTAGTTACTATGGTAGTTGGTAGTTTATAAATAGCAATTGGAGTTTTCTGAAGACTTAGATTGATAAGACTGTAATGAAAATGGTTCATCTCTGCCAGAAGTAACACAGAACTGAATCATAGAATCACAGAATGGCTGAGGTTGGAAGGGACCTCCAGGGATGGATAATCCATAACCTCCCTGGACAACGTCTGCCACTGTTCAGTCAACTTCACAGTAAAATTGTTTCCTGATGTTCACAAGGAACCTTCAGTGTTGCAGTGTGTGTCCACTGCATCTGGTCCTGTCTCTGTGCACTACTGTAAAAGTCTCTTCTTTTCTTCCCCCCCACCCCCTTCACCTGCTGAGGTATTTTAATTGAGAGATGTTTAGGCCTGTTACTAACATATAAGTAAGAGATGATTTACTTTTTTTTTTTTTTTTTTGGCACAGTTGAAAGATTTATTGTTCTCATTGCTTGGATTAATCATGACTGTCTCTAGTTATACAAACACATGCACACATACGAACATGCAGGTACGTATATACTTACTGTGTTTCCACTTCCTTTTTTTTTTTTTCTCTATTAGTTGTATAAGATTATGTGAGCTGGTTTGATTTTTCCAATTAAAGAGCTTTAGAGGTAGCCATCCTGTTAGAGGAAACATTTCTGGAAGCTTCCAGGGAACCCTGCAGGTAACAGCTTCTGTTATCTGTTTCTTGCTTGGCAAGTTCGTGATTGTAAGCTGTTTCCTGATAGGCTATTTCTTGTTAAAAAAAGGGCCTGCCCAAACCCACTCCCAGGTGGGTTGGACAAGATGACCTCGAGATCCCTTCTGACCTCAAGCATTCTGCAGTTCTGGGATGCCATTATTCAGACCATGGGAGGACACTGACCTCTCCCTTGGTCTGGGGACCAGAGCGGTATCACTTAGAGGAGGCATATTCCGTTCAAGACATTGAGTCACCAGGTGCTGGATTAAATAAGCATTCTGTGTAATATCAGAAGGATAAACAGATCAAGGATATTCACAGTGACTTTGCAGAGGTGAGAGCCTTAGTCACAGAATGCAGTGGAGGTGGGACAGCTAGAGACTATACCTGAATGAACAATGCACAGGGACACACACTTGCTCCAGCACAAGTCAAGGACACTTACACGGCTGATCTGACTCCAGTAGCTGGCACCAGATCCATTCATGCCAGTTGCCACAGAAGCTGGCACTCTGGGCACAAATTCTGTAGGATCTTCTCTAGATCCAGAGAGCTACGGCCCTTCCAACTACTGGTGATAGGACCCCCACTTGTTCCAGTAGCTGACAGCAAAGACCACTGACAAATTCCACTCACACACAGGTCTCGCCAGCAGCTGGCCCTTAGTCCTTGCAGCACATGTACACATGGGATAGAGAGTGAGATTACACAGAAAGAATTAAGAAAAGACTTAAGAAGATATAAGAGTACAGGACAAACTATGGTGATCAGGTGCAGGGCTCAGCCAGACAAGCGTACTGATCATCTCTGTTTACAGGCAGCTGGCCCCTTTTATACATTTTTCTATCTACCCAAATTATTTGTTCCTCTCTGCTTACCCTTCCCCTGCATGTCTTCTCAGGAGTTTGTACAGATCTATCAATCCCGAACCCCTCCCAGCCTGGGTTACCCCTGGTTTGCAGTCTTATCAGTTGCAACATCCAAGTCAATCTCCCTGGTAACAGTGCCTGTGGTTTCTTGATAGCCCATCAATTTGTGTCAGTGCTGAGGTTTGTTTCTTGTCATTGTCACTATGTTTGTTTTGTCAGGTCTGTGTCTCTGTATATTTTGTTTGTGATTTTCCCCATTTTTTCCTTAGTTTCCCAATTGACAAGGTCCCCAGTCAGATAACCTTGCTGGAATAAACATTCTCACACTCCCACATAACCTCATCTATTAGTATGACCAGCCAGGCTTTGTTTTCATTGCTGCCTCCTTTATCATTTGCTGGTCACTTTTCTATCCCTGTATGTTCTTATTTATGGCTTCCTCCTTTTTGTTATTATCCATTTTTGCATTGAAAACCATCCTTGACCGGATACCCTTAAAGAAGCAGATACTGTCCTTTCACATACCCCTACAGAATCCTTAGGAAAGCTCATTCATGGGAGAAAAAAGAACATATTTGCAGAAAGATAACGTGTAAGATCAGCTAAGAACAGAAGGTAGTGCTTGATCTCACAGGGCTTATGTATTGTCCAAAAAGACAAACTCTCATTCAAAGCCACATATATATGTAAAGGGAACAGGAAGATTCCATTATAATGACACTGTGATGAAACATAACCTTCCAGCACAACTTTGTTAGAGAAATAACCATGTCCTTATTTATCACATTGATGGAAACCTTTATGTAGAGTTATCTGTGGTCTGAGTGTCCTCTGAACACATTAATTCTAGAAATAAAGTGCTTTAAAACCATTAACTACTAAATTTATGAAAGTTAAGGTTTCATAAAGAAAAAGAGTTAGAATAAAGAAAATCTGATTTAAATTTTACTAATTTTTGAGATTGATAGCAAAATGTTGATCTTAAAGTGAGTTATTTTCACAAACTAGTAAAAGTTTAATATCAACTTAATTCTGTTATTACAAAGCAAATAAAGTTTCACCCAGCTAAAGCACAGCAAAATTATTATACTATGATGAAAAGAGTTGGTAGAGGTAAATTAGAACTATAATGAGGATCGATTATCTAGAGTTTATCACTTCGGATTAATTATCTCCACCTGAGGACTTCTCTACCCACTTCCCCCCACTAGTAAAGCACAATCACCTCACGACAAACATGCAGACAAATGTCTTACTGCATCAGGAGACAGAATAATTAGAAGACCACTTTCCCTAACTAGAATCATGTTTTCATTTACTTTCAAAATTGAATGCAGCATAACATCCTACATTCATGTCTCAAGCACTTTGGGTCTTGTGCTTACAAGAGGAAGCCAGTCATTGACACAAATTCTGTTTATGAATTTCGTGTATGTTATTAGTAAAACAAAATGATCAGTGTTTCAGAACTGTTTATCTTTCCTTTTTCCTGCTTTCCATTTATCTTTAAATGTCCTTCAAATATCTGTTCATTGCTGGATATTTTATCAGAAACAAAGCAGAGTTGAAAAGCAAGTTGACAGTCACAGTCTTGTTTGTTATGTGCAGATATTATACTCAATTATGAACTGAGGTTGAAGCAAACACTTCTTTCTGGGATGAGGTAGTGTTTTCGTCTTTGTGAAAGTGAACAGCTTCATTATGAATGCATAATTACTGGAGTGATCAAATATTTATCACTTTTTCCTCATGATAGTCTAAGATCCTACCTTTTCCTTGTCTCTTTATGATTTTGTTTACATAAATATAACAGTATTAACAAATAAATAAAGGTTGGTAAGAGCCTGTGGTTTATAGTTCTCTTCTGAGGGAGAAGAAATGAGTGGATCTAATCAACATTTCTCAGAAATGAATTTATGCAGTGTAGTAATTTAGGTTAAAACATCATATTGAGGGAGAGACTAGCAGAAGCAGAATATAATTGAGTCTCTATAAACCAAATAAAAAAACTAGACTTAAATCCATAAATTAAATGAATTTTTGGGTCACACCTGAATTTACATCTTGTTATCATGACCATCTGGCATCTTAAATTTAGGAGGCACAGACTTTTTAAGACTATTTATGATCTGCAGCTATTTTTACAAATAGAAAATACTTCTAACAACAATAAAGTTTAGAATTGTTTGAATAAGAAATAAAAAATTAGATGTTCAGTTTAGATTTCTGGGGTAAATATGAACAGATTGTAAATAAAAAAGGCTGTAAAGAAAAAAATAGAGTATATTTGGCTTAATTTTATGAAATGCAAATTATGTTTTAATCCAAAACACTCAGTATTAAAGTAGCAGGAAGTCCTCAAATCTATAGGACTTAGAAATAATAAAAGTCTTTTTAATGAATATTCATTGTACATTTAGCATGTATAAAAATTGGATTAAAAACACATCATAATACCAGTTCATGTAGATGAAATGAGCCAGAAGTATTCATGACTTATTTACTTACTTGTTTCTAGTTTAAAGAAATAATTTAAGAAAAGAAAAAAAAAATCTACTCTTTATGTAGTGGTTAATAATTTCCATACTCCATATGGAACAGTAGCTAAACTCTTACAGAAGCATGAATAGTAATGTTAGTTGAGCACAATTCAAAAAACACTTCAAATTATTTCACTGCTTCTTAAATTGTTAGTCCAGACTCAAGAGAATTGCATCTTGTCTCCACTGCCATGAATGATAATTTGTGTATACCTGTAGTAAAGGTCAAACATTCTGAAAACCTAACTCGTATGGTGAATACATAACATTTTCTAAATGCCTGCATTTAGTCCTCATGAATGGAAGCCCAATATGCCTAACTTCAGTGTGGGTATGCGAGAGGCACTCTAAAAAGACTAAGAATATCAAGGGCTAAGTCCAGTGGCATTGCCCAGTTAGTGTCCTTTGAGACGTGCTGAGCAGATTAGCTCTGTGAGGCTGGAAGACACAATAAAAATCCCAGAGAAGACATTATATTTCTGGAGTTGCAGCTAGTGTTTAAATGGGATATACTAGGTCACCTCAAGTGACTGGATCCCTGTGGATGTTCAACTTAAAACAAGACCCACATCTTTCTGAAGCAAACCAATCAAATGCTTCTGGAAAAATTCAGGCTATACTAGCAAACAATACATTGAATTACTCATTTTTACCTGAATGAAAAGCTTTCTTTTTCTATTTCTACTGTTTAATCCTTCCAGCAGCTCTGAAAAATGTAGTCACTTTATAGATAACTCTTCCAGCTAGCAAAGATGCTTAAGAAAGCTTATTTTGAGTCACCCTTTGTTACAAAAAACTGCTGGGTATTTTAAGTACACTTTAAAAGGGGGAAAAACTCATGATTTAAAGTCTTGCAGCTTCAATTAAATAATGGATTTTCTTGCCTGAATATGAAATCTGTTTTTGTACAACAACAAAGAAGAAAATGATTTGAGAAGATTGTTTATTATATCTAATGCAACATTAGACATTTATTTTAAACTCATTGCCATTACCCTGTCTGAATGATTCTACATGTATTTGTTGTTGTTATTTATTGTGGTGAAATAAAAATTGAATGAGACTGTGATTAATGAAAAAGGAGAATAAAAATTCTAGGGTGATCTCTCCAAGTCCATTGGAATCAATGAAAACTAGAAGTTAATATCAGTTTGAGACAACTGTGACCATCAATAAAACTGTTTTTAAAAACAAATATATTTCACACTCTGCATTAGACTGTAAGTTTCTACTTACGACTTCCATAACTGCAGGTGAAGATATACTGGGTCATAGTCAGTCTAAAACCTTGTTGTATTATTTCCTCATCCAAGACCAAAATGACATCAGTGTGGTCCCATCAATGCTGGCTAGCAACCAAGGTTTTACACTAAGCATCACAGGACGACTCAGGTGCATATGCCTCCTAAATGGAAATGTGGTGCTTTCTGTTGAAGTGGGTAGAATAGCCAAAGGAGTCTTAGAATTAAAACAACTTTGTCACACATGAATATGACTCATTTTCTTTCTGAAGTAGTATATGAATATGACTCATTTTCTTTCTGAAAAAAATTAAAATGAGGTAACAAAAATCTAGATGAATATTCACAAAGACAAGAATGAAAACAAGATCAATGAAAGGGAGATTCTTGTGACAAGTACAGACTTCATAACAAACAAGTATTTAAGAGGTAGTACATATACAGAAAGCTTAGTCTGAAGCAGAAATTGCAGATCACTGTGAATCCATAAGTGTTTGTTTGCTCTGTAAGCAATAAAACTGACAGTCTCCTCAGAGTAAGCAAATAAGAGAAAATAAATGTTTTTCTGAAGTTCACTTGAAGCCTAAAGGGATACAATGTTAAAACAACTTACCTCCCATTCCTTTCAGCTCTAACTCGTATTCCACAGAGAATTTTTGCTCAGTCGTGGGTACAAAATAAAATGTGAAAATATCCCAACTTCTTCTCTACCTATTCTATTTATTATTAGCAAGCAGAGGCATCCATTCTTAATACAGACATATCACTTAAGACTAGTATTGTCCTTACAGTAGCAGGATTTCAAGAAAATTATTTTGGGGCATCTGAAAAAAAAACAAAACTCCAGTTTTTATAAAAAACATTCTCTCAATTACACCATTAGCTTTTTCTTTAAGGAAACATTTAAGCTTCCCAGTCTCTTTCAGCAATGGCACTTGCCAGCTTTGGCTCCAGTGGAGATAGTTTTGATTTTTATGCTATTTGTGTAGTAACCTTGCAGAAGAATTTTCTTTGGAAAATACTAGAAATGAATTCAGATCAAAAAAAAAAAAAAAAAAAAAAAAAATTTGTTATTCTGCATTACAATAAATGAAAATATGCACTGCTGCTGGTTAATAATAAATATAAATCAATGCTCCTAAGAAGGCATCTTGGCAAATACATAAAGAAGGTTTACTATATTTAGAATAGTAGGATAGGACCACACTGACAAAATCTAAATCTATCTTGTATTGATCGAGTATCTTCTCTTTTTTGGTAAAATAATTAGCGTAACGTAATACATTAACTTGTGAAAGGCCCTGTGTTTCAGGAAGTAAAATGAGCTGTAAGTGGTAATGAATGTATTTCGTTAAATCTTTATATATACCTGTCTTTGCTAATCCAGAAAATGTTTTAGCTAATGATTTTAAATTATCAGAAGGAAAGCTCCTACAATATTAAATTACTCTCATTTATAAAAAAGTGTTTGAAGAATACAGGCAGCTTAAAAAGAAAGAAATTGCTAGGAATATCAGTCTGGAAAAATACAAGATTTTCTGAGCATAAAAGAGAATCATGGGGATGTATTTTTCCAATGTATTTATATTAAAAACATTAAAAATGATATCTACCACTTACTGACATTCAATGTTGTACTCAAAAACCCCCAAAATAAAACAAAACTGTATGAACAAATTTAATACCTGTTTATCATGTCAGATGTTTAACAGACATTTGGACTGCAAATAAACTGTATTTGCAGCTACTTTTTGCTTTACTGACTGTAATTCCAAAAGTTTACTCAAGTATGTGACTATAATTCTATGTTCTCATTTTTCTGCATTCTTTAGTGCCCAATAAACTACTTATTTTTTGCCATCCTTGTCTCCTCATCAACAATATAAAGTAGATAGTATTTACATTGCTTGAGAAAAAGTCTGGCCATTAGGCTTGCAGTGCCCTGCACCTTTTTTCTTCTCTTTTCATAAAAGGCCCACTTCAACCAGTGAATTAGGGCACTGAACATTTGCCCTTTTCCTATTCATTCCTATTGTTGTCTTAGTGGCTAATGCACTCACCTGGGAAATGGGAACTACAACTTCTATTTGTTTCAGTTAGAAAAGGACAAGAATGTATGTCTCCTACTCTGTGTGTAAGTGCTTTAAGCCTATTGTTCAAAGATGTTGGTAGAAACACCATTACTGTAATTTGTCAATGGAGGTGTATGTTGCAGCTGTGTTTAACTTGGTACTTCTAGTAAATAAGCTTTTGCAGCATGTCAGTGTATTGTTAGGTATGCTAACAACATGTTTATTGAGTCACATCTTTCTGTGACTTCAGTATTTTCTTCTTGAACTTCAACTACCATTGACGTTTTGTTGCAGCTTTACTCCAAAAAAACTGAACTAAGAACTTTACAATGCTCAGACAGAACATCTAAGTTTGTGTGCCAAGGAAAATTTCAGACTAAATGGAAAAGGATTTATTCATTACAGGCTTCCACAACTGGATTCTTCTGGACTGTTGTTCCTGCTGCATCAGATATGAGGATATAAATTCTACCTGAATTCCTTTTTGCATGTATTAAAATGTAAGAAATTTCTGATAGTCTAAATATTTATGTATATCTGTATAGGTAGATCAAGAGCTTCTAATATCAGATGCAATCAATCATGAATGTCAGTAACAGTAATAACAGTAACAACAGTAACAATAATATAACAATGTAATAGCTATTATTTTAATCCTGCTATTGTTTTTGTTATTAATAAATAGCAGTATGCATAATGGGTTTAAACTGCTGTGTAATAAAGAGTAGATTTGATTCACTAAGGAGTTTATTTGATTTTTTCAAAGGAAAAATTATTACATCTCATTGTTAGTTGATCTGTCTTAGGAACATTATGTTGGTTAAACTGTCTTAGTAACAAGAACACATTTATTTTACATATGTATCATTCACTGTTCTGAGACAATGGATATTTAATGTATCTAAAAATAATATATATACAAATATCTAGTTCCACAAATATGCAAAAGGTGATAAACTAGACATGGTGATTAAAAAGGATATTTTCAAATTATATGTGAATATAGAAATAAAGTTTTGATTCTGATCTCATGCATTATAGGAAACCTTGTGATGACTTTTTGTTTCACTTAATTATCATGATTTTTCCAGAATTTTATAGACTGGTAATTATCCTGTTACACAGAAAGTGAATTGATATATGCCTATAAACATTACAATAGCAGATTTGTTGTATTTAATTAAAGACATGATGTACATGAATATGTGTGTGTGTCTTTTCATAGTTATTAATAAACATCATATCCCACTTTTCTTAATAGCTATGCTCAGGAACTTTTTTTTTTTTTTTTAATTGCTGGATTAACAATGCATTGCATCTGCCTTCTAAAATAATTTTGAGTTAGGAGAAAAACTAATGGACTAAAATTATTCTATTGCTTTCTGATTTGGAAACCATACAGGGAGCAGCACATATAAAAGCTGTCTCTTGTTTGTTTGTCCAGTTTTTAACGATAGTGTCAGAATATAGAGATTTCATTGCAGGTAAGAAAAGTAACCGTATTTTCAGTAACTGATTCATTATAAATGAGAAGGTGAATTGCAAGATCTCTCTTGTTAGAAGTAAAAAAGTGAATCTGTGTAGGTGGGAATATATGTGTGAACAATAATGAGAATGCAGTCATCTTTATTATTTAGATAATTCTCTATGGGAAATAAGTGTTTTTGTTGTCTGTGTCTTGGGCTGAGAGAGTGGTGGAGTTTTTTGGTGGCAGGGGAGGGGGCTATCGGGGCGGCCCCCTGTGAGAAGCTTCTCGAAGCTCCCCCAGCTCCACGTCAGCTCCACTTCTGTTTGGGAAATTGAGCCAATCGGCTGCGCCTCTGCGATAACGTATTTAAGAAGGGACGTGGTGACGGGCAATCGGACTTGTGAGGAGGAGTCGCTGCAGCTGCATGAACACCAAGGTCAGTGGAGGAACAGAGGAAGAAAGGAGGGAGGAGGTGTGCTGGAACAGAGACCCCCCTGTGTCCTGTGGTGAGACGGCAGGGCGGCCCCCCCCTGCCACCCATGAAGATCTACAGTGGAGCAGACATTGATTTATGGCCTGTTGCTCCTGCTTGGAATAATCAAGGTTCTGTGCCCAAAGAAGGCCAGGGTCTCATGGGAAAAGGTAGCCCCGCTGTTGTAATTCAGCGCTGGGAGGATTGCAGCATGCGGGGGTGTCCCACGCTGGAGCAGCTCGGGAAGGGCTGCAGCCGTGGGAGAGAATCCAGTCGGAGGAAGTTAGTGACCCATGACGGAGCAGTGTGGGGAACGCTGCGGCCCATGGGAGGAATTCAAGTCAGAGAAAGTTTGTGAAGGACTGTCTCCTGTGAGAGGGGGACCACGATGGAGCAGGAGGAACAAGTTTCGGACACTCCCCTCACCGAAGATGAAAGAAGTGGCAGCGCTAACTGCACCCCCCATTCCCTGCCCCTGCGCCACTGGGGGAGGAGGTAGAGATATCGGGAGCAGAGCTGAGCCCAAGAAGAAGGGAGGGGGGGGGGAAGGTGTTCTCAAGATGTGGCAATGCTTTTCACTGTCCTACTCTGTTATGTGTTGTTAGTGTCTGTAATAAATATATGTTCTTTTTTTCTTCCCCTAATGAGTCTGCCTTTTGCTCGTGATCATAAAAGGGGAATTTTTCCCCATCACGGTCCTATCTTGAACCCCAAGCCTGGCTCTCTGTCCCTTCTCATTGCTAGAGGGGAAGGGAGAGAGAGCTGCTGCACTGTGGTTGGCTGCCAATCAGGCCTAAACCACAACAGTCTGTCTTCAAGCATGAAGAATTATATAGCTTAAAGAATAACAGAAGTTTATTATAGAAGTATGTCTTCCTTGAACGTATTGAGTTACTATTTTTTTTTTTTTTCTGGTAACTTTGACAAATGTATTTATATGCAGAGAATATTTCAGATCCTGAAAAAATAATGAAATGTAAAAGGAAAAATTTGCCTGGATTTTGGTTTTCCTCACCAGAATGACATCAAAGTCTGCTCTAGCAAATAAACTTTGTGTGAATTGGTGCTATAAAAAATGTGAGTAGCTGAAGGGGCTCAGGAGCAGGACTGATCAGTACCAGATTCATCTCCTTCATGTGTCTCTTACCTCTATTCAACAGCTCCATTACATTACTTCTTGTAAACAGTTCAAGGTTTATGTGGGCATGACAAGATGTATGTATGATGCATAGATCTATCATAGCTCCAAGAAGTTACTGAAAACTTCAGAAAAAGACCATTCATCCCCATCTGGGTGTACACACTGTTAAGAAATGTTAGGGATTGGATTCTGGCCAAAACATACAGTAGTCCCAGAGAATTAAGTTGCCTAATTAATACATTTATACTGAATAATTATGCACAACTAGTATGCAAAATCAATTATTATTTTTCTCCAAAATAGAAAATTTAAAAAATAAAAACAGAAAAAGGGATCGTGATTGAGAAAATTGAAATTAAGGTCCACCAGTCTACTGTATTCCTATGCCTGAAACCTCTGAAGATCTGGCAGTTGGAAATTCTCAGTAAACCTTAATGTCAGCATTACATACTCATCGCAGTCCATAATTTATATTGACTCTATTACTCTAGAAAATTTTTACTCCACTTTATAAAACTTCCTGGTTTCAGGAACATTATTATGCTGCAATACTTTTATTTCTATATCTGTCTCACAGTATCTTAGTAAATCACACTAAATATGCTATATGTCCTATTTTGTGTTATACTTGCTTCTTTAGACTGTGTTACCTTGCTCTCAGTCTCTATTAAAATAATATTTGAATAGTGATGACAACATATCAGCAATTTAACAGTAATAAAAAGGAAAAAAACTGTAGTCAGTACAATAACATGTGAATTTAGATTTGTCCGAATCTTGCAGTCTTTTGGGCCCAATTAGTAGAGTTTAGTTAACTTTTTTTAGCAAAATAAGTTGTGTCAGGAGAAAACGTGTACAGGAATTAGCTCTTTAAAAAAAAAAAAAAAAAGCTTTTTCAACCTTTCAGCATCTCTAGAGATGATACCAGCCTACGATGTCAGCAGACCAAATTTTATATGAACAGAGTCTTTAATGTCAGATCAATATGTGAAAGACACATACTATTTAGTACTAGAGCAAAAGCAGTAGTCTCAACATCATTATGTACTGAATTTATTGGCTTGATTAATATGCACATAGTCTGAAAAAAACCCTTACTGAGTCTCCACAGATAACTCTGTCAGCTAATTGCCAGTTTCAAATATGAGGTATGTGTTAATTCCATTATTAAAATATTAAAGACAGCTTCTACCTCAAAAAAAAAAAAAAAAAAAAACCTCAACCAAGAAAACCAATACAAAATAAAAAAACCAGAAAACAACTATGCTCCCTCCTAAAAACCTGACAGCCAATAATAATTTAGGAAAACAAAAGAGCATGATGTGTGTCAAGTAAAACTAGCCAAAAGTATGCACCTTGAATGTCAATTTGATTTCTTAAAAAATATCTGGATCAAAATAGAAAATTGGTCAGGGGATATAATACGCAAGCTTTAAAGCAGGACAAGTTCTATGCCATCCTCCAGATCAAAGGAGAGCCTTACCAAACCCCTCTCTTCAGAAACCCTTGAAAGGGAAGAGTGTCACAAGTAACTGAAATCTCTGAGAATACTCGCAAAAGTGTACTCTTCCTACCAAAACCAAACCTCCCATCAGGCCAGTCAAACACTTAACCTGTCTTCAGAGAGCCTTTCTTCCTACTACTTTTATGAAGCAAAGCTGCCTGCAAACTGCTCCATTCTGTGTCCCCCATTACTACCACAGGACATAAAAAAAAATAGGAATTGACATGATATATTTTTTAGCCTACTATTTGTGTGGTATTAATTGATATTACAGTTCACCATTCCTTTGAGACTCTCTATATTTCTTAACATAGATAACAAATTACAAGATTAATACTAATCTTACTCATTACTTATTTTTAATTAACAAAAACTGTGGAGAAATATATTACTTATTCTAACTGCTTATGGTAAAAAGGACACAAGATACTTTGTTCAGTTGCCTGAACTCAAATCTTTTTGCGCACTGTAGGAGACTCAATCTAACTTGTCAAGCTGCCACTCCAGAAAAGTGTGGGGCTATTTCAGATATTCTATGACATCTCAGAGAACACTAGAAGTCTACATAAAGGGTACTGAACTAAGTCTTTAATTGCAACATCCTAAAGCAGACACTACATCTGGTCAGCTGAAAAAATTGTATTTTGCTTACTCTAAAATGTTCAGAAGTGAAAAATGTTGATACATGTTTGGCTTTCTAATCCCTCTGCTAGAAGTGTTATTTTACAATACTATTCTAAGTATAAATAATGGATTTCCAAAAGTATCTGTTTATATTTTGTAAGAACTTCCATAATAAATGTTTGACTTTTTTCTTAACTTTCTTAATATTCACAGTAAAATATTGGCCTTTCTTCTGACAGTAGGATTTCATATTATGATTGATATTCATTATGATGTCTACTTATGAGAAAGAAGTTACATGAGCCTTCTGTTTGCAAAATAGCACAGCAAGATGGCCTTTTTTTTTCTTTTTTTTTTAATTAAAGTAAGTAAATTCCAGTGAAATAAAGAAAATTCCTTATGTAATATCTGTTTCATTTTACACATGGGGACTCTAGGATATAAGACAGGGGCTGCACTGCAATCCTGAGCTACGTACACTACAAAAAGCCCTGTTGGTTTGTCTGTTGTTTTTTTTTTTTTTTTTTTTTTCCTTTGTTTTTAAACATCTACATGTATGACATGTATTACATGTAGATATGTAATGTATCACAAACATTTTTTTCTGCCTTAATAAGCAGAAATAGATAAGCACCATATCTATTTTATCCTTCTAAGCACCATACCTATTTTATCCATAGTCTTGTGAAATGCAAGAATTAATGGAAACTAACAACTAAACTTCACAAAGGATGTTAAGTATCTGATATGATCAGACCACTACCTATCATAGCAAGAAACAACATAGACAATGCTCTTAGAGCTCATCTATCAAACTCTTATCCCTATATGGATTTTTCAAGATGAGAGTTTTAAACTTCTTTCAGCTTAAGTTAATTGACTGCCAATTACCTTACGTCAAATAATAAAGCTATAAATTCTGGTCTAGGCATTTTGCAAATGTTTGTTCTAGTGATATTTTTTGTTATCTTTTCCCCAGGATTGGGAAAAATACATGAATTTAGCAATAAACAAAATTTTAGAAGTGAAATTACTGGTTCAACCATACAATATTTTGCATTTGTGTGTCTCCTGCTAAGCATAACACGCTTCACTTGCATTGATTGAATGGTGTTTTGCTGATTTTGGATTTTAGTGTAATTTATAAAGATTCTTTTTAATACTAAACATTCTAATTTTGTATCTTCTGCAAACTGGGTAAATTCAATCTCTATTCCAAGCACAGTGTCATCCTAACTGTTATTACAACATGGCTGACATGGGTTGATCTTAGTGGGGTTCCATTTGGTATGTCTTTCTTAACTGAAATATTTTTTTTCAAGTAGAATGTTCTCAGGACTAAAATACATGCCTAATAGTGAGGTCTAATGTTTAGAGCTATGATTTTACATCACTAACATTGGTCTTCATTCAGATAAATGTTTAACTGGAAATCTGAATGAATCAGTACTTTTGTATGTTTTATTTGCTCCAGTTTTAAGAGTTAAATCTCAATAAATAGAGTTAGGTATTTCATTACTTAAAAATTTAATATGTAGTTTTGAATAAGACTTGACTGACATGAATTTAGGGAGCTGAATTGGAGTTCTCAATTTTCTGTATAGTCCCCATTAAGAGATAGGTCCCTCAGAGTCTATACAATTTTAGTACTAAATATAACCTGATGTAAACCTTCCATAGTTGTTTTGGGGTTTGGTGGAGTTTCTTGATTTTTTTTTTCTTTTTATTGTTTAGTTTTGGGTTTGGTTTTTTTTTTTTTTTGTTTGTTTGTTTTGTTTTGGTTTGGTTTGGTTTTTGTTTTGTTTTGTTTTGTTTTGTTTTTTGTTTTGTTTTGGTTTGGTTTTTGTTTTGTTTTGTTTTGTTTTGTTTTGTTTTTTGTTTTGTTTTGTTTTTTTTTGTTTTTTTCATTGGTTTGTTGGTTTGGAGCTTTTTTAGTTTACTTATTTGTTGGGGGCTTTTTTCACAAAAATTTACTGATCATATGTGTGAATATGTAACTATGGTCACTAAAATTCTGTGTTGTAATCAGATCGTGCCTTCTAGTAAGGCTTTTTTAAGGGACTGCAAGGCTCTCACCCTTTCAGAAATCTCACAAATTCAGCAGCGATCCAAGGTCCACAGCAGAAATGTATGAAAGATGGGCAACACTAAATGAGACCATGAGGTCAGGTCTGTAAACAATTCTCAATATAAAGACATACAAATAATTCATATGGGAGGATTGGAACAGGATCCTAATTGTTATTCTTTGAAAGCAAAATAACAAATGGTAATTCAATAGTTCACGGGTAAAGGGGGAATGAACAAGGTAGAAAATGTATATTTGTTACCTGTGGAGAAAGAAACATCCTCATTAATTTAAGCAATCACCTACAAAGAATAATTAGGTAGCTTTTAGAATGATATCTCATCCAGCTGATAAACTTCAAATGCCCTGATCTGTGACATGATTAAGTTGGGCAGCCTTTTGAACTGATAAACTCTAAATGCTCTAGTCTGTTGCATGATTAAGTTGGGCAGCATTTTGAACGTCCTTAACATGAAGCTATGATCCTGTAACAGGCTGTTCCTGACTGATAAGTAACTTACTGATTTAAGCAGTTTTGGTTTCATAGCAAATATAGTATTATGGACAGTAGATAACATTACTGAAGAGTTTCTTCCAGAGCCAGTTCCAGTTTGTCTGATAATTATATTATTAAGGTATCAACAGTATGAAAGCCATAATAAAAACAATATAGAAGAAAGAAAATGTATTCAAAAGCTGAAAATATTTTAGCATCTGTTAAATTATTTTAACATGTGAAACTACTAAATTTATTTAGCAAATGCCACATGTATTTTAGTTCAAATGAAGATATGTACAACTGTCGTGAATATTTTTGTTGTTTTTATGATCCTCAGAAAATAAAATACTAAAAATGTATGTATTAATTACTCAACCATAGAATTTGTGGATGAGTAACCTACTTTCAGTAGGTCAGAAGACTAGATTTCTGATTAGATCTCCATTTCATTTCAAGGGCACAAAGATGGAGTCCCTGGCTTCATCAGTCCTCAGACCTATTTGGTACACTATCTCTGCAATATATCTGAGAACAAATAGCTACCAAGACTATTAAGACTTATCCTGAAGGCCCTTCTTCCTCCTGCACATTCTTTAAAGCTGTTTCTCAAGCTTTGGTACAAACTGTCAGTAAATCTTCATATATACATTACATTTATATTTTTATTTTATTTTATGGATTTGGCATCTAACAAAAAATGTTAGAGGAGTCAACCATTTGATATATTCTAGGCTGTATATTAACATTACTGACATTCATTTTTCTTTTTATATTCTGGAAAGTAGAATTTTCTGTAATTCTCTTATCTTGGTAGCAGTACAGAAGCTTATGTTAAACAGGGTTTTGGTCTTAACTTTGTTCAAAAATCAGGATAAAAAGGAAAACTGTTATTTTTTTTAGTTGCAGTTTATGAACAAAATAGAAAAATGCAGATGATGTTATACACTCTACACAGCTCTAGGCTAGCCAAACCAAACTGTTACAAGTATCAGATAATCCACTTGTCATGTGAAATACAGAACAAAATTCATCTTTTTCCTTTAATATCAGGCTATAGAAATACAAAGCTGTTATTAAATAGCAGCTTCTAAACAGTTTTGTCTTTTCTAAAAAAATGCATCACAGCACTTGTTTACTGAAACAGTTATTTTCAAAGTAACATGTAGATAGAGAAGTTACTCTTTTCAAGATCTTGTGCAGTGACATCTGAGTGCTTTGAAATTAAAGTAAATTATGCCTCTGCATATTAATTAAGCTTTTGTAAACATTTTGACAGGAATCTGTAATGTCAATACATTATCGATAAATAATTATAAACACCTGTGCTATGTGATTTTTAAGAGGATGTTTAAAAATTCCCCTTTCTTAGGGTGTGAAATTTCTTCTCCATATGAGAGATCTAGCATGATCCTGATGACCTTGAGAGGGATAACTGCTTTAAAATTATTATTATGCTATATTTTTGATGCAGTCCATTAATTTCATGGTCTTCCCATTAGATATCCAAGAATGTTAATATTCATACAGAATGGAATAGAATAGAATAGAATAGAATAGAATAGAATAGAATAGAATAGAATAGAATAGAATAGAATAGAATAGAATAGAATAGAATAGAATAGAATAGAATAGAATAGAATAGAATAGAATAGAATAGAATAGAATAGAATAGAATAGAATAGAATAGAATAGAATAGAATAGAATATTTTCAGTTGGAAAGGACCTACAACAGTCATCTAGTCCAACTGTCTGACCACTTCTAGGCTGATCAAAAATTAAAGCAAATTTTTAAGTCCAAATGCCTCTTAAATGATGACAGGCTTGGGGCATCAACCACCTCTCTAGAAAGCTTATTCTGGTGTTTGACTAGCTTCTTGGTAAAAAAATGTTTCCTAATGTCCAGTCTAAATCTGCCCTGGTGCAGCTTTGGACCATTTCCACACATTCCATCACTGAAAACAGGAGAGAAGAGCTCAGCACCTCTGTCTCCATTTGCCCTCCTCATGGAGCTGTAGAGAGCAATGAGGTTACCCCTCAGCCTCATTTTCTCCAATCTACACAAACCCAAATTCCTTAGCTGCTCCTCATAGGACATGCCCTCCAGCCATTTCACCAGCTTTGTTGACCTCCTCTGGACATGCTGAAGGATCTTCACATTCTTCTTAAATTGTGGGGCCTGGAACTGCACACAGTCCTCAAGGTGAGGCTGCAGTAACACTGAAGGCATTGGGATAATTTTTATAACAGGTAATTTTTGTCTTCTAACTTTCAGGCTCTATCCAGACTAGGACTTTCCACGATTATAGTTGCTGCTTATTTAATCTTCTATACAAATTTCATCTGTGTGTCCTGATGTCTGCTGTTAAAACCCATTTTCTTTTTTTTTTTTTTTTCCTATTCTTTTAGAAACATGTGACAGAGTGTTGAGTATTGTAAATAAAAATAGAGCCTGTAATACCCCTTCTAACCTCAAAAGCTCACCTAATTTTCTTACAATCTGGTCATAATTTGGTAGGAAAAATCTGATGGTTGGAAATCTGGCAGATTTTTTTTAATATTAAGATGCTTTCATTTGGAACATTACAGTCTGCTGATCATGATGCACTTTTAAAGTACATCATGCTCCATAGTGCACATTTTGTTTGTTATAAGGGCAACATACTGAAATTTCCACTTTTAGTGGATGACAGAATTCAACATCAAATCTTTTTTGTAAGAATGCTGAATTCTTAAAATAGATATACCAGTCAGAAACACTGGTTAGTTTAGAAATTTCGATATAGTAATCATTTATTTACTTGTGTTTTTTGGCTTTGTTTGTTATTTTGGCTTATTTGCTTTATTTTAGCATTCATCTTACTTTAAAATGTATATTATTTATCAAAAAAACAACAAAGAACCAGTATCCATACTATGTATGGTGACCATACCATACACAATAAATCTTGAATTTAGTTTGGAACTTACAGACCAAGAAAGTACAGAATTGTACTTTCCCTTCTCCAGGCTACTTGCAAGTATACTTGAGAATGCTGAGAACTCTGAATATCCGTGGAATGCTCATATTAATGTTGTTGTCTTGTTTCTGGAAGCTGTAGTGTTCCTGAATGTGGTTCAGGTTCTGTTTCGGGTTAAGCAACTGTTTCTGAACACCACCCAGAGGTCTACCCCAGGGTTGGAGAGTTATGAGTGGCTGGGAGTGTGGGGTAGCATGGGCAAGTACCTAGGACAGTGGGGACCTCCAATGTTTTGGAACTTCACCCCTGAACAAGTGCAGGATCCTGAGAAACTAGCAAAATATTTAGAAAAAGGTATGTTGTCATCCTGGCACCTGGGGTAAACTAGTCGGTGAGATTCAGGACAGAGACAGGGACCACCCTAAGGATGAAGTTGTGCAGATAACTGGGATCCAATGCTTGAATAATCTTTCTGCTTTCTTTCATTTAGCAGTGTAGATATACCCATTGATACCTAAATCATGATTTAGTATATGTGTGTGAAGAGTTTTATATATATACCCCAAAGACCTATTTCTTAACTGTCATGTGTAACTCATGAGACATGAGCTTTACTGCCTATTTTGGTCTACATCAACTTTCCCTGCAGAGCTTGATTGATTGGTTAGGAGTGCAGGACGTTGTTCCTTCAGCTTTAAAATCACTTTATTCTGGTCTTCATATGCTGACTTCAGTTACACGAAGAACATTTTCTTGGAACTACACAGTCAAGAAGAGAAATTTCACGTGATTTAGATGAAGGAAATGTGTGTAGGGGGGATATGTAATTATTTAATATAATATCTTTAGTGTATTAGGCACGTTAATCATCAAATTATTTTCATACTGACTTATATTTCTGTAAAAAGCAGGGATGAAGTGCAGCCATTTTCATCCAGTCAAACTTTCTACAGTTTTAAGTGCCTATATAGGATAAAATGTATTGGAATTTTAGCCCACAAATGTCTGGTACATAAAATAGATGCCTGTTTAGTCAGTAGTTTTCCTTCCTTATGTTTTCTTTTAGTGATTCATATGCCCTCTAACATTTGAAGCACCAGAATAAACAAATATTATCCAGTTACTGTTTTCTCTATCATAGTCACAGTTAGTGTAGTCCTCTTTCCTTAAAGAACACACACAAATAAGTGTACTGCTAAACTTGCTAGTAAGTAATTCCTACATTCCTACACAATCTGCTAGTAGTTGAAAATATAAGGAAACACTTTTTTTTTTTTTTTTTTTTTTTTTTTTAATTGTGAGGATGATCAAACACTGGAACAGGTTGCCTAGAAAGGTTGTGCAGTCTCCGTTCTTGGAGCTATTCAAAACGTGTCTGGATGTAGCTCTAGCTGGCCCTGCTTAAGCACAGGGTTTGGACTAGATGACCTCCAGAGGTCCATTCTGACCTCAGTCATTCTGTTGTTCTGGAATTCTGTAAATTTAGGTGTTTTGTCTATGTCCCTAGGATGTATCAGATATGTGTCTGTTTAATTAAGTTTTCTTGTGTGCACTGCTTCGCATTTACTGATACTTTTTGTTGTTGTTTTTAATTATTTTCCCCACCACATTAGTGAAATTCAGATTCCAGATTAGTTTTAAATTTTCACAGGTTCCTGTCTCTGGTTCTGTTACACAGGGAAAGGTAACTTCTTTGTATTCATATTGGCTATTATTTTTTATGTCTGATCTAATTTCATATATTGTCATACTAAGACTTCCTTATGAAATATTTTTTTTTTTTAAATCTCCAGATATGTTGTTTTTCAGGAATCACTATGTGTTTTTTTTCCTTTCATCAATAATTAATTATCTTAAATATAACCTGGAGGTGGTGTCTTACTGGATTTTTTACTTCAGAAAATTTAATTTAGAAAGATTGTTGTAACATCATTTATTTTTTTCCCTCACTGTCTTACAGATGAGGTGGTGGGGTTTTTTTAGACAGCGGTTGCATTCTACTGTCATACAAACCTGTTAGTTCAGGCCATTCTTCTGCTCTGATCCATGTGTTGTGAAACTGAGGAACTTTTGGTACCGGAATTTCTCTTTCATATAGCTGAGTAAGATAACTGTAAGATCTTAAGATGGAGTTTTCCAGTGCTTAAGTTACAAGCTTGTTAAAAATTTGGGGTTGAGAGCTTTCTAATCTTTTATAACTATTACTGTGTAAACTGTTCTGCCAATTGACGGGGTTAACACAAAGGACACAGACACCAAGCTAAAGAAATAGGCTTATTTTACTTTAGTTTAAAGCAGCAGAAAGAATAAGCAAGGTAATGCACCTAGTCATTACTACATAAAGCTGGCTATAGTGATTAAGAAAGATACATCACCAATTGCCCTCAGACTTTACCATCATCCAGATCCGTGCATCAGCTGGGGAGCCCCGTCACAGCGAAGGATCGGAGAGCCTTTCCCAGCAACTGGCAAGTCCTACGCAGTGCGTCCACTCGTAGGTGAGGTCTCCGTCTGTGCTGTGAGAGGGTCCGGCTTTTGTACAGTTTAACAAACAAATCTATCCAAAATGCACAGGAGATATCTGGTAGATTGACATACCTCACTCAGGTGAGTCCGGATCTGTCCAGGATCCGGGCATGTCTGAGGAGTCTCCTTTTTTCTTTACATTTGGGATTTATAGTTACTTCCTGTTGTTTACTTAGAGTTTTCAGGGATTGTTCCCAGGGTTTCATTTTCGCACTGATAAGATGCTGGTTGCTTCATGCTGCTGATAAGATGCTGGTTGCTGGTCGAGGAATTCACTCAGAAGTCAACTTTGGTTTGAGGCCTATTGTTTGGGCCTTTTTTATTTCAGTATACACACACACCTGCAGATGCCTGTGTTTACATACAAACACACACTTATGTCTGAAACCCATCAGCATTACAATATATGTTTTTCTGTATAAAAATAGGTTTGTTAGCAATCAACCTTGATACATCTACAAGCAGGGAAGCAGGGAGCATGAAGACCCTGGCCCATACATAAGTGTCTAATACCGTGTGCAATGTGGTAAGGCTTTTGAGAGGTCTGAAGGAAGATGCAACACTGGACCAGAACCAGTGCACCAACTATACGTGACACAGGATACTATAAGGTGTTACAAATGGCATTAATTACCTTAGTAGGGAAAACTGAATTCAGTCCACATTGTATGAATAAAAAATGATCAATAAAAATGATGGTTCACTTTGCTCTGGTTATTTAATTAAAAATATCTCATGTTCAGCAAGCTGTTAAGAACTACTAGAGAAGATTCCAAAGGAGTGTTTGAAATCACAGATGAGCTTCCTTGCTGAAGCATCTGCTCCTATGGTGAGAATCGTGATGCAGCTTTAGACATCTAAAACAACTCAGTTGTTTAGACAAAGTCTTCTACTGTCATTTGAAAGGCCCTAAGCTAACCAGGACAGGACTGGCTCATAATAAAATAGTTCTATATGATCCCAGACCTTCCAGGAGTAACATGTGGAAACCAAGAGAAATATTCTTGGGTACATTTGATGACACTTCACACCTATGTTTAAGGAAGCTCAACTTTGTCCTTAGAGGGCATCTATAGCAGGTAGAGCACCTGTAGAAAATTACTCAATTCATCCAAAGATGTTTTTTTCGGTGTTTGAAATAAATAAGACAAACATCATCATGAATGTATTTCCCATGGATATCCTTATGCTTCCAGGAAGATTAGACTGTAATTTTCTATAGTGTTGCTTGCTTAAAGTTTGAAGGTGTATAAAGAAATTAAGGTATTTATTATGGACTCTTTCATAAAAATATGTGTGAATAACATAAATTCTGTGGCATATGAAGATAAACTAGCTTTTTCATTTTCCCTTTTATTTTTTATACTTCTTTGACAAAAGGAGATATTTTATCTCCAGTTTTGGCCTTATTTTCAATTACAGTCACCACAGAAGATACTGTGTTTACACAGATTTGGAAAGCACATTGATTCTCAAATATTCCAGTGGATATTTGATTGGACCAAGTTTTCAGTGCCCATAAAGGAGATGTTCACATCTGAGCTTCCCACCTGAACTCTTTCTTACTTAGTTATAGAAATAGTAATTCCTGGGATGCAATATGATTACATATGGAGACAGGCATATGTAAAAAGACTGTAGAAGAGTTGTTCAGATGTGAATGTGTGCATTAGGCACATCTAAAATAAGTTAGATAAGTTATATCTCTTATGCCTTTAAACATATTGGAATTTTTCTTTCCAGTCTCAGAGCTACCCTCAAGTCTGTTGTTTTCTGTGTTGTTTGTGGGTTTTTTTGTTGTTTGTTTGGGGTTTTTTGTTTGCTTTGTTTTGTTTTTTAAAGAATTTCACAGCTGTTCAGAATTTTTTTATGATGTGGAATGATTATAAGATATCACAGTACCACTACTGGTCCTGCTGGTATGGCTGTATAGAAAACCTGATTTTGATGTTTTCCTTTTACATACGTGAGATATGTTAGGTTTGTTAGAACATATATACATTGGTTTTTGGTTTGTTTTTTTTTTTTTTTCTGGGAGGGTGTGGGCGGTGCTGGTGTCCTCATAGGAGTCTGTATTCACTGGGCTACTCTTTCTTGTCTGTGTGGCTTGCTTGAGTGAAATGTCTTACTTTGTGGTATTTCCTATATTAGTCTCTCAATGTTCTTTTGCACAATAAAATATAAACCTTTTGCAAACCGATAGCTGTAGCTTTTCCTCATAATTTCCTTTTCAGTGTTTTATCCAAATGAATTCTTATCTTTACACCCTTATCTCTACTTGTGGGCCTCATATTGTCGACAACTGTTCTTCCCTGGGAATGCGGGTAATTTGGTGTACTGGGCATTTCTATCTTCCTTTTAAATCTCTTCTGTGCTCTAATTATGCTAAATCTCCTATTCTTAAGTTCACTTGTTCTAGTCGAGCCTTAAATCTCAGTATGTTTGGCCCTTTGGAAAACAAAACATATTTTGATCAATATCTGCATCACCTATTCATCTGTTGCCTCAGCAGTTCATGTTATTTTTCAGATATTTTTAATGGAACCTATTTGATTTTGGAAACAGTTCTTTAGTAGTTGTCTTATTCTATTTCATTTGTTACTGGTTTAATTGAACTTGCCATTAAAGATCCATGATTTACAGATGATCCTTGCCTTTTTACCTGGTATTTATATTAGAGAATAAACATTCTTCTATTTTTTTGTTAAACTTGTGAAATCCAAGAGCCTTTCTGAACCAGGATGCAGGAACACATACCAGTAAATCAGAAGAATGTCATTATGCTTGAAGATCCCCAGATCTTCAAAGACAAACACTTTATCTGGAAGATTTCAAATGCCATTTTATCCAGTAATTTTGAGCTTGGTAAGAACATTCAAAATAAGCAAAACTAATTTTCACAATGAATTTCTCTTTTTGTTTTAAATGACTGCAAAGAGAAGTGTACACATACATATATGGCTTGTAGCCTATAAGTTAAAACACAATTGTAAAAAAGTAAAATTGCTTTTTTTTTTTTTTTTTTTTTCATTATTACTATTTATTCAGTTACCTAAATATAGGCACCCAGTACAACTGGCTGTCCATTAGTATCTGTGATGTTTGCAAAGAACTAACTAATTTAACACAGAACTTAAAAAGTAATACTACCCTACTAGTCAGTTGGACACTACTTAGAGACACTACAGCATGTGTGATTTGGAACACAGCTTGTACTCCAAATGGGAGTGAAATTCCAAATTGTAACATATAAATTCAGGTGTCTTTGTAAGTCTATATTCTCAATAAAAACAGGGAGTAATTCAAAATATCAACTACTTTAAGTCTTATTTAGCAGTTACAACATTAATGTCTAGCAGTATTTAATTTTAAATGGAAGCTTAGATAACTGTCTTGTATGTATAATTACCATTATATAGGTATCCAGATGTGTGTGACTGAGATGTCAACTGAATCTCTGTGTACTGCAACTCCTCCCCCCTCACCTGGTCCACTCAGTGTTTGTTGTAGTTCCCTACCCTGGGCCACATAGCAACCCAAGAAACATAGTGGACCAGAGCATTAAAGCAATTCTTTAACATACTTCGTTCCTGCCTCTGCTATCACTTGGGAATGGACCACATACCAACCTAAGATGGATTGGAAAAGGCAGTGGCCTAGAGTGTTAAGGAACCCTTTAGTGCACCTGGCTTTTGACTGCCCTGCCACTTGGGAACAGCAATGACAATCAATCACCTCCTGACAGACTAGTACGTCTGTACCTGAGTCGTAGACTAAAGGGGGTGATACTTTGAGATCTAGCAAGTTCAGGGCCTGTGCAGCTGGTGGAAAGTACCAGAGTATTTTATCATCTGAACTGGGCTGAAATGGAGAAGTACCTGATGAAATTCAGTTATCTCAAACCCTATAAATAGCGACCTTAAGCAAGAACCTTTGAGCATTCCTGGATCGCAGAGGGCTGTGACCAGTATCTCCTCTGAGCTGGGACACCTTTCAGGCACAGATTTCTCAAGGTTTGAAGATTGTCTGCCCACAAAGCTGATGAAAGGACAGAGTGAACTCGCACTTCTTGAGACTCAGTTATCACCCACTGAGGAATACTGATGCATTGTGTTTGCTCCAAACTCTAGAAGAGAAAGATTTTGACTATAGGCTAGCCTCTGCCATCCACCTCTTTGCCTATCTATGTGCTTGAATACAGACATTTGCTTTCATGCATGTGGATGTCTATATATTTCACTGGATATCCAAATATTTCCATGCTGTCTATGTGCGTGTGTATGTTTGCATTTACACACACACACACACATATATATACACACAAACACTTCTTTTTTTTGTTATTTAGAATACCTTGTAGAAAGTTAATGTGAATCTTGTCATTCTCAAATCTGTAATCAAGTCACTATTTTAATTATAACATATCATACTAAATCACCTCATTAATCTTTATACTGGTCAATCACTAAGTGTTGATAAAATTCAACCTTTGATCTACTTCACACCATTAATAAATCTTAAATTGCTTCTAAATCATAACTGTATTAAATACTTTGATCTATGACAATCTCAAATCACTTCATCAAAGGAAAAATACCTTCATTTTCTCAAAGCTGCCCATTTTTTGTAAAAATTGTGGCATCACTCTATTAGAACTACTCTTGTGGACTAGAGACCATTCTATGTAAAATATTTGTTTTTGAAGAATCAAGATATTTTTCCCTTTTTATAGGTGAGGGAATGGGAGGGAAGCTAAACACAGAAATGCCAGAAAGTAAATAAGTAAATAATCAATGTGATCTTTCATCTAATTCTTTTTTCTTTTCTTTCCCCACCTCCCCACCCCCCCACCCCCCACCCCCCCCCGCTAGGCTAATACCTAAATTCGGAGACAAAACCACTAGGAAAACATTACAGAATAGAAATAAGTAGATAGCTAGAGAGATAAATAAATAAATAAATAAATAATAAATAAATGTTAGCTCACTGAATGTAAACAACTATGTTTTTAAAACTTGGTGAATTAATTTAGTAGTCCTTGTCATGGTTTGAGCCTGGTCGGCAGACAACCACCCTGCAACCGCTCACTCACCCTCCCCCGCAACCTGGGAATAGGTGAGGGAATTGGAGGGGTAAAGGGAGACTCGTAGGTTGAGATAGAAACAGTTTATTAATGGTAATAAAATGAAAACAATTACAGTAATAGAAAATATAAACAGGCAATGCACAATGTAGTTGCTGACCAATACCCGCTGACCAATACCCGCTGACCAATACCCAGCCTCTTCCCAGCTAGCAATCCTGAAATACCAAGATCCCACAATCGCAATCCTGGAAGAGAGCGAGAGAGCAAGCCCCCCTTCCTGACCACCCCACCTCTATATAGTGAGCATGACATTCCACGATATCGAATATTTCATTGGCCTATTTGGGTCTGGTGCTCTTACCGTGCTCCCTCCCTGCTTCTTGTGCACTTGCACATGGGCAGGACATGGGGAGTTGGAGAGTCCTTGAAATCTCAACAGCAACCAAAAACATCAGTGTGCTATTAGAATTCTTCTCATACCAAACCCAATACTGAATCCAAAACACAGCACTATTCTAATTACCAAAAAGAAATATTAACTCTATTCTAGCCCAAACCAGGAGTCTTCCAGAAAACTTCAAAACTAGACAAAGGAGCATTAACGCTTGAATTTGAAAGTTAGCCTTTGTTCCTCTAAAGTTTTCAAATTCTATGAAACCATCATTTTGAGGTATTCAATCTATTTTTTTTACTTCCTATTATCTTTTAATGACAAACTTTGTTAGACTCTGTTTTCTCCCATTCTCTGTTTAAAATATTGAAAAGAATACAAAGTATTAAGAACATACAAGCCAACTGTTTCTGAAATTATCTTCACTCAGAAGTCTCAATTTTTTTCTTAAGAACTTTATTCTACCTTTTATACCACTTTCAAACTGTGAATGTGTCTGCAGTTTTCACCCCAGTAGCCAAACTCCTTTATGTGAGTATAATGTTTCATTAGTGACCATAGAAGATTTTTCTTGTATATTCATTTTTACCTGGCTGCTCTTTTTGAATGCTTTAGAGATCACAATAATGACATGCCTTAAAATATTTTGTGACAGTCTTTTGGAAAATGACAGAGTGAATTAAAGATAGCTTCCATACTATCCAGCATTAGTTATAAGATCCTGAATAAAAGCTTGTTTTAGAATAATTGTCCTTATTTGTTTTAGTGTCCATCTCTCTCAGTGGTGTTTTAAATTCCATTTACTAAAAAGCTCTTTCCAGCACATAGGAATAAGATTTAATATTCCATCACATTTATTTTTCGTAACATGATCTTTTAATAGTGGTTCAGATGAACTTAATTTTCTTTTCAGAGAACTTTCCCTTTCAAACTCCTTTTCAGAGTTTCTTGATCTCCGCAACCTCCTTTGTTAGCAATGTCTAGCATTTGCATGTCCATGTATAAACTGTTTCCTTATATAAATAAAGATCCTTGAGTCTGTCACTTCTTAATTTAGTTGACCTTGCTCATTTTTATAGGACAGGTGAAAAGAAGTTCGAGATTTTGCTTAATCCTTCTACCACGTTTTCCTTTATTTTTCTTAAGTCTCCTGGTGATGACACTGAGAACTTAGTTCAATTAACAAATACCTGTGAGATTTCCTAGGGTATCTAAGGCATCCACAAAGTCTCATCTATATTACACAGGGACTGCAGGCAACCTATGTCCTTCTGAACCAGAAAAATCCATAAAGCAGTAGAAGGCTATGTTCTGAGGAGTGAATCAGCCCTAAGTTTCTAATATTGGTCTTTATTTTAGTGAAAATGCTTGGGGTTTTTAATGTTTAAAAAAAAGACCCAAGATTGTAGTACTGCATTTCTCATGATTTCAATTGACAGTTTAATTCATACAACAGTCTTGAGGTAAAAAAGAACTTCTGAAAAAATGCTATAAGTCTTTTGTTATTCCAAGAATAATTTCATTATATTCACAGTTTTCATAAGCTGTAATTTATTTTAGTAACTACAGAGTGAAACTTCACTAGGCTTGAAGAATTATTGTTCTCTCCATCTAAACAGCTGAAAGTTTCATAACTTCCAGTGGTTACAGCAGAGCATAATCCTTCCAGACAAGAAATCTGTTACTTTCTGAAAACAATAATTATGACAATATGCATTGAAAATAAACTTTGACATGTATGGATTTTTTTAAAAATTGATTTATTTATTTACAAAAATACCTTGCTGTTGCAGCTTGAAAAATATTGTAAAAGTATATTTTAGCAATTTACAAAGCCATTTGATGCTAGTTATAGAATTTCCAAAGGTACTCAAGAAAATAGAGAATATTGCAGTCTATAATAGACTGGTATAACTAGATACACAGTCAAGATCCACCAAATCTTGACACTGAATTCAACAGGGATTTTCCCACTACTAAATTCCAGTATTTTTCTCTGAGGAACTTTCTGTGTTTCAGTATTTTAAACAAAAGTGTTTTCAGAGATACAAATGGCAGTTAAGCTACTTAACCCTCTCAAAAATCTATCAGCTTCTTTCTCTGATGATTTATTATTAATATGGAATGAAGACCGTTGGGTTTCAGATAAATATTTCTCTAATTTACTCAATTAGAACTCTGCACAGAGATAGAGCCAAAGTCAAAATGTAAAACTAAAGTCAGAAAGGGAGCAGGTATTGTGATATTTGGTAATGTATTCAGTGACTAAATATTAGAAAATTCATTACAGGAACTGAATTCAAAATGCTGAATTAAGCTTTTAAAATTTTTATATATGTTACATGGGAGAATTATATTCCAAAGAATAGGATAAAAATAAGCTTGTAAGCCAACAGAAAATGTGGAAGAGAAGTATGTCTGAAAGTGTACCACACTTGTACTTAGGCACTTCACATCTGGTTGCAGTTAGTTGGCTGTGTGAAGTTGCGACCCATGCTACACATAGTTCAGATATTTCCTGTACAAAAAAAAAAAAAAAAAAAAAAAAAAAAAAAAAAAAAAAGCACAATAGCAATTCTGGTCTGGGAGGTTTTAAATTATCTCACATTTGACAAGAGAGTTCTCTTCTTGCAGAACTGAGCCCTTTGTAGTGGGTTGACCTTGACTGGCTGCCATGTGCCCGCCATGCTGCTCTATCACTCCCTCTCTTCAGGGAGACAGGGGAAGAAAATACAATGAAAATTTCATGGCTCAAGATAAGGGCAGGGAAATCACTCACCAATTAACATCCTGGGCAAATCAGACTTGACTTGGGGAATATTAAATTAATTTATTGCCAGTAGGATAATGAGAAATAAAAACAAAACTAAAACCACCTTCTCCCCACTCCTCCCTTCTTCCCAGGCTCAACTTCACTCCGGACTCTTCATTTTTTCACCACCACAAGTGGCAGAAAAGGATGGAGAATAGGAGTTGCAGTCAGGTCATAACACTTCATCTTTTCCACTCTTTCTTCCTCACACTGTTTCCCTTCTCCAGCATGGGGACCCTCCCACAGGATACAGCCCTTCATAAACTTCTCCAAAGTGGGTCTGTCCCATGAGTTGAAGTTCTCAAAGAACTGCTCTAGTATGAGTTATTTCCATGGGGTAAGGTTCTTCAGTAATGGATTGTTCCATCTTGGGTCCTCTGCAGGGTCAGAGGTCCTGCCAAAAAACCTGCTCCAGTTTGGGCTTTCCTCAGGTTGCATTTGCCTTCAGGACACATCCACCTACTGGTGCCCACAGGGTCCTCCATGGGCTGCAGTGTGGATATTTGCTCCACTGTGGTACTCTATGGGCTACAGGGAGACAACCTGTATCACCATGGTCTTCTTCGTGACCTGCAAGGGAATCTCTGCTCCAGTACCTGGAACACCTCCTCTCCCTTCTTCACTGACTTTGGTGTCTGCATAATTGTGTCCCTCACATTTTCTTACTCCTCTTCTCCCAACTGCTGCACAGCCTTTTTTTGCCCTTTCTAAAATATGCTATCTCAGAGGTGCCACCAACACCTCATGGTGCCAGCCATGAGTCTGTCTGCCTTGGAGATGATTGAATCTGGCTCTGTCCTACATGGGGGCAGCTTCTGGTGTTTTCTCACAGAAGCCACTCCTGCAGCAAAAATGCCAGATGAGAGAAAAGTCTGCCTCTGTGGCCTGACAGTAAACATAATTATTCGAAATGGGGTCTCCTTAGTTCTATTTCTGGAATTATTATGTGGTAAGGGGTTGCTGTTCTTTGGTTTGGTGTTATTTGCTTATCGTATAGTGTCTCTAATACAAAGCAAAGATTAGAGAATTCAGTTTTCCATTAGATTAGATAGCTTCAGATTTGGGAACCAAATCTTATATTAGAATTTGTATTTGTGTTTTACAGGTATCTTAGATCTTTTTAGACATTATTGGTGTTTTCATTAGGGGTATTTATTCACATAATTAAGAAAAATCAGGAAAATAATAGTATGTCTGTGTGTAAAACAGGAAAACAATGCAATCATATAAGACACTAATTGTCTCATGGTTATCAGGAAGATCAAATTTAACAAGATGAATAATTCAGAATTAAATTTACATATAAATTACACTTGCAAGCAACCATAATAGCATTTATTATAATTAATTTCATCAATCATAAAAGACATAACTATGTTTAAATAAAATAAAGACTACACCTTTAAAACACACCTGGTTAATTTTACATGAAAGAATAAACAAGACAAATTACCCCCAAAAAAAGTGGTAATGAAGAGAATGCGCATTTCTGTTTCTCATATTGTTAAATATTGTTCAACGTAGTGTTATATAACTGGTTTGTAAAATACCAACAACTGTTCAAGATTTGGACTACTGTTTGCATATGTATTAATGGACTATGAGATCTAAATATTTAACCTTTTGTTTCCTTACACATACTTTAATTTGAAAATGTGTAGCCCTGAAAATTCTTAGTAGTGTGCCATTTGTTTCTAAAAAATGCAGTAAGTTTTTCTTTGTGCCTTTATGAATGTCTTTTTTACGTGAAATATATATATAACAATGATGCTAGTAAATACAGATGTAACTTTATATGTCTATATAATCTGTATTATAATTGTGAATTATAAATTACAAAATTATTATAAAGTAGGATCACTAGTTTCTCTGACAATGTCACTCTAATATGCATATGATATATAGTGGATTAGCTCTAATCACTTTTTACAAGAAACTATGCATACTACCTCTTTTGCAGGCTCTAACCTTTTACTGTTTGGCCATAGAGATTTGCCAGGAGATGGCAAAGATCACTAAGCACATATGTGGTCAGCTTCAAATTTCCATAGCAACTCAAGATTGCATCCTGACTGCCCGATGGAATGAAACCTCTTAGATGTGAAGTATCTATCTCCTTGTTTCTTCTGTAAGGACAGGTTGGTGTATAGTCAGTAAGTGAAGTGTGGTGCATTTGAAGAAATTGCAGCGAAAAATCAAAGAACTGGATGGACAGGATATCATGAATGCACCTGCCTGGAGCTAAGATTCAACTTACAATTCCAAGCAGGCTCTGTGTACTCAGCCACAACACTGCATGCTGCACAGACACTACCGCAGAAACAAGGATAGCACACAGGCACTGACAGCCTGACTTAAATAAAACTTCCATCTTAATATCAAACCTTGAATATATGATCAGAACATATGGTCAGCCAGCTAAGAATTTAATTTCATTTCAGTTTACAAGTTTTGAAGAAACACAAGTAGTAGTTTTTGAATAGAAAAGAGGTAAAATAAGTTTCCCCTTTTCTATTCAAGGAGAGTCTGAATGATGTTTTTAGTCATATGGTTTAGTTTTAGGTAGTCTGTCGGGAAGCAAGGATTTGAACTCGATGATCTTTATGGGTCCCTTCTAAACTGAGATATTCTTTCATCCTGTGATTCTATTTCTTGATATTATATAACAGCCTTGGAACTGTTAGAACCAACTATAAAAGTATTCTGAAGTGTGCTGGTCTGAAGTGATCATATAATGTTCACTGACAGAATAAGCACATGTACCGTAACAGTGCATGACAGAGATAATACTTTCCACAAACTAAATTAAAAAATTTACTTTACTAATGCATACCTTTGGGGTGTTTTCCTTTGTTGTTTGTTTGTTTGTTTGTTTCATATTTGAATGGCAGTGATTTTGAATACTTTTGCTGCATAGGAATAGTTTTACTTTCAAATAGGACCAAGGTTAACAAACAACTGCATTTAATGTCCACAGTGTAGGTGTCTAAGTTTCAATTATTGTCCATGGAGATAGAGGACTATACTGTTGATGTGAGCAGCCCTAATGGTGGCCTGGTTAGAAGGGAAAATTACTGAAGAGAAGAAAATGTCTGCTGAAAATTATTGACAGAGAAATTGCTTGCCAGCCTTGGAGCTATGAGCCTGGAAACTAGGGCTGGGAACCAGAAACATCCTTGAAAAGCGTAGCTGGCATCTTTCAAGTACAGCTGGGTACCTAGAAACTGGAGCCATCCTGAAATATCATCAATAAATGCAATATCCAATAAATTGCAATGGCAGCTTATCATCTGAAGAAGCAGAAACAGTCTGGGAAAATAATATTGGTCTGAAAGAACAGAAAACTTCATCATCCCTTGGCTGTTACAGGTGAAAAATAGATATTAACAGCATCTATTGGCTGTGAAAAGTGGTGATTCCCTAAGCCCTTGTATGTAAATATGATATAAAAAGGACTTATTTTTTATCTAAAATGTAGCTTCTCTCTCTGAGAACTTCCTGTACTTTTCCTTTCCTAAACAGGTTGAACTCTCCACATGAACTTTCTAGAAGGTCTTGGACTCTCACCAGGGACACCTGGCTGACTCCAGACTCTGTGACATGGATCAACTTTGAAGTCAGACTGTCTGCTATTTTATTGGTCCCCTCTCTGGTCCCACTTCTGTGGTTGGTTCAGTTTGTTGTCCCATCTTTGGGATTTTTAGGTACCTTTCTGGGATTGGTTTGTCGTCTCCTTTGGTATTGGTTTGGCCCTTTCTGAAACTTGTCTAATTAATCTGATATAGATTTTACATACCCATACAAGTAATCTATCATAAGTATATCTGCTGTTATATTGTTAAGTTGTTTCACTTATTGTAAGTTTGTAGCAACCTAGAATACTGTATACCTATGTGATAGTTGCTATACAAATGATTGCTGCTATTACTAACTGCTGCCATATTATTGATTAATACTATATTATTGGTCACTGATAGTAATTTGTAATAACTTTTATATATTTATATATATGTGTGTGTATATATATATATATCTCCACTTCACTTATCATAGGTTTATTTGCTGGTCATGAGTTTTGAGGTAGTATACTTGCTAGAGGTGATTTTTATGGTATTTATGGTAATCAGTAATAAAATAGAGAAATACAGAGGATAAAAGCCTTCATATACTTGTGCATTACAGAATCCTACAAACCCATATTTGTTATTTCTACGCACTTGTGGTCTGGGTAGCCCTTTATGTTGTTCCATTAATTACTGTCAGAAGTGGGATTCTGTAAAATACATAGGTCATGGATGCAGACAGTTGGGAGAAAATAGGAGAAAACATTAGAAGGTAGTAGAAGAACATGGAAAATTTCAAGAAGCCCTGTGAGAAAAATCCCAGGAGTGGCAGGAAAGTATCAGGCTTCTCACAGAGACATATGGAATTGTAAGCACTTTGCCAAGAGCTGTTAAGGAGGAAATTCAAGATGTTTTACAGTGACTTAGAACAGTTAGAGCAACTGCCCCTTGAATCTCATAGTCCTGAAAAAAAGCCAGTTACTTCAGGAACAAGAAACTAATCTCAGACCTCTAGCTTTACAACAGCCAGAGCAAGAGCATACACACTGAGTCTCAGAGTGAGACCATTGAAAACATACATATACTGAAAATTAATAGGAGAATTATTTTGGGCCTTTTGCCCCTGCCTCATCAGTCTGGTTCTGTCAACAAGCCTCCTACACCTGTTTCATTACCTGAATTTGATCTATATAGGACAGTACCTTTGCACCTCATCATTCAGAATTCCATGATACAACTCCTGGCTCCTGCCAGAAACAAAGGAACTTCCTTGCCACCCCAGATCACTGATCACTGCAGTCTATACTTCACAACAATCAGTGAAGAGGTCCTTAAATTATGGCAAAAAGCTGACTGTCTAGATAGGTGACATGGTGTTATCAAACAAGAACTGGAAACATTGTTCTTGACCAGAATGAGGCCAAACAAATATTTCTGGGAGGAGGAATATTTTTTCTTAACCCTGATTTAGGGGCTGGTCCCTATACCTTCTCTCTATTATCTTCAGTGATACACGCTCTTAGACAAATGACAGGACTGGGGGAATGTAACCTTCCCCCTCCCTGAAATACTCCTGTCAGGTTTTCTGAATTGTGGTTTAAGTGTGGTTGGCAGCTAAACGCCACACAGCCACTCACTCCCCCTCCTATTCTGGCAATGAGAAGGGATAAATGAGCCAGGCTTGGGGTTCAGGATAGGACCAGGAGGGGCAGATCACCCAGTATCGTCATGGACAAAAGACAGTCTCATTAGTGGAAGAAAAAAAGAACATAAATTTATTACAGACACTAACAACACTTAACAGAATAAGACAGTGAGAAGCATTGACACATCTTGAGAACACCTTCCCCCCACCCACCCTTCTTCCCAGGCTCAGCTCTGTTCCAAATATCTCCACCTCCTCCCCTCAGTAGCTCAGGAGCAGAGAATGGGAGGTGCAGTCAATGATGCTTCTTCCTCCATCTTTGGTGGGGGGAGCTTCTGGAACTTATCCTTCTGCTCCATCGTGGTCCCCCTCTCACAGGAGACAGTCCTTCACAAACTTTCAACGTGAGTCCCTCCCACAGGCTGCAGTGTTTCCTTACACTGCTCTGGTGTGGGACACCAACTTTCTCCAACTGGAATCCTTCCCATGACTGCAGCCCTTCCCAAGCTGCTCCAGCGTGGGATGATCCCACATGCTGCAATCTTCCCAGTGCTGAACTACAACAGCAGGGACTACCTTTTCCCACAAGTCCCCGGACTTCTTCAGGCACAACACCTTGATCCTCGATCCATGCAAAACACAGGCCATAAATCAATGTCTGCTCCACCGTAGATCTTCATGGGTCACATGGGGGGCCACCCTGCTGTCTCACCACAAGATAAAGGAAGGTCTCTGCTCTGTCACACCTTCCCCCTCCTTCCTTCCTCCATTCCTCCATTGACCTTGGTGTTCATGCAGCTGTCACAACTCCTCCTCACAAGTCTAACTCTTCTTCACCACGTACCTTCTTAAATATGTTATCGCAGAGGTGCAGCTGATTGGCTCAGTTTTGATGCAGAGTTGGAGGTGACTTAGAGCTGGAGGAGCATTGAGAAGATTCTAACAGGGGGCCTCCCCTACAACCCACTGCCCTGCTACCAAAAGTCCCCTCCATTCACTCAAACCCAGTACATGAATGGACAACGAGACATACTGATTGGGCTGTCCTTAAGGAAGAAGATGCTAGAGCCTGGGACATAATGACTGTGCTAGCAACAGTAACAGAGAAAACAAGACTATTGTAAAATTCAGTGCCTGCGGGCAGCCTTGGGTTTAGCCTTGAAGTTACCCAGTAGGAACACTGATTGGAAGACTGTAATGGCTCACATGCTGAAAAATAGTATAGCCCTTATGGGAAAGTAACAAGAACAGGGAACTACCCCCAAAACAGCAGACTGTGAAAGAGAAGGTTGGGTCAAGATTGCCCAAATACTAAAGGAAAATCATAAGGGACAAAATGTTCAAAAATTCCCGATTAAAACTAATCTATCTGACACAAAATAAGCCCCTGACAAAGAGAAAAGTGGTTTAGAATGGAGATACAATTTTTAGAAGGGAGATGCAATTTGTAGTTTTAGAAGGGAGTTTTAGAATGGAGATAAAATTTAGAATGGAGATAACCATTTGTTAAAAAGTGTGTTACCTGGGACCGGACTGTTATTTTTGAAGAAGCATTTTGTTTATGAATCCACTATATTTCAGAATTTTAGTCTATGGACCCTGTAATACTGGGCCCCCCTTTTAGATTGCATACAGGATTCACAGAAAAAAACATATCAATGGGGATTGTGTCAACAAGTTAATGATAAAGCCCAATTAACTCATATTTGATTTGAATGAAAGGGGTGGTAAGGTTCCCAGACATGATACTCACCTTGGGAAAACATTACTTGTTACTTATAAAGTCCTGTTAGATACAGAAGCCATCACATTAGACACAACCTTAGAAATATTCCCTATTCTTGAAAGAATAGAGAACCTACTGTTGTTCCACAGGGAACTGTACTCCCCACTGGGATATCCATGCAGAACTACCTGACATAAACAGATGGAAGACCTATGAGAAACTGGTGCATTTCTGAAGCAAGACCTGGAGGCCAGAGGAGAAATTCCAGAGTGTCAAGTAAAGCAACACTGAATACCCTGATTTCGGGAACTGAACTCCACCCTGTATTTTTCAAGAATTTGGATATTGAAAGGGAAGGAAGGTTTTGCTAAATAATAGGTATGTTTAACTTGTGAAAATACTTTCAGGCACGGTGCCCACCTTGAACACTCTTAAAATGTAAAGTTCTTTTTTGAGGGTTTGGGTTTTTAGCAGACCAACTGGAAAGAATTCAGAGCAAAAGTAATAATTTCAAAGCTGAATCATAAGTGTTTTCATCTACGCTATTATATCCTGAAATTTAATTTCACCTGGAGTGATATGTTGATTATTTTTGTGTGGTGTTGGTTTCAAAGCAAGCTAGTTCATTTTTATTCTTTTTGAATCTATAAGAGTCTATTTAAAAAAATAAAAAAATAAAAAAATAAACATAGTTTTAACTTAATTCACTATCTTTTTGAATAAATGTAATTATGCTTAATTTTCTACCCAAAAGTGTTAGCAATTATATCAAAAATGTATTTTTCGTTCATGAAGATGTTGATTTGAGCAGATTTCATGATGTATTATAAGTATAGTTTATTTATTGCTGTAACATGATAGTTTAGTTAGGAGTTGCTTCATTTCTTTGGTTTCTGGTTGACCCTTATTAATTATTTCTGTAAAGATAAATTTGGCATGCACACTGTAAAACTTGATGCCTTGCTTATGAAGACATAGTTTAAGAAAAATAAAATATTGATCATTTTACAAGTATTTGAGGACTTAGTTGGAACTGACTGAATAGTACATTTTGAAAAATTACATGTGTGACTGCTAAAATCACAGATTTAATGAGGAATCCAATACCTAGAGCATTTACACACAATTTAAGAAAACCCGATTCAATTTATTCTGCTGCCTCAGGGGGCTTAAATCTGTGATTTGCTAGAGGATTTTCTTAAATACCAAACTGTGGAGTATGTGGGAAAGCTAAGTCAATTTCCTGTGCCTTTTCATTCCATGTCTCAAGGCGTCCTTTGATATATGGAAGAATGGATTTGAACCTTAACCTTCTGTTTTCAGGTGACTGATCTAAACCATAGACTTTTCCCACTGTCTTTGTTATCTTCCCCAACACTCAGCACTTCATTATTTAGAAATTCTATGCAAAGTTCAGCAACCAAAATAGTAGACATTAAACCTCTCTAAATTTCACCTCCCTCTAGGAAGCTTTTAGGCATTTTTGTCAAACTGTTAGGAAAAATGGGTTCATTCAGTGTCAGAGGATTTAATTGATATTGTTTCCTGTAAACATAGTCCTCATTTAGAGAGGTGTGTAAGCTCAGTCCTATATTTTTCATAGCTTTGTTAATAATATCCAAAATGAAATATAACGTTCCACTTGGTGTAAAATATTGCAACTTTTGTTTCTAAGCATGTAGGACAAGAAAAAGGAATACATGTATTTCTGAGTTAGATAAATTACTGGAGTTTAGTAGAAGAAGTGTCATGTTATGTTAAAAAATAATTTACTCACCTAGCTCTCATTTGTTCATATGACAATTGTTGTTCCTTTATTAAGCTTCAATTTATTTTAGATGGAAGAGTTTAAGAGGATGGTACAACTCTCCTAGCCCACCACTCACTTCCCATCTGCTAGAACCCTGAACGAAGAGGTGAATTAGCTACTGGGGTATATGTGGCTCAGTGGACTGCAGAGAAATTAGATGTGGGAAAGGGAACAATATTTTAAAGAGATGAACACCATGAAAATATGATCATTTTCTTTCTTCTGTTTTCAGAGCATTAATCTTCATCATAACTATGACAATGGTTTTACATAGTCCTGTTTTGAGTATTCTTCTGCTCAAGATACAAACTCAATCATCATTATCATCATCATCATCATCATCATTATTATTATTATTATTATTATTATTATTATTATTATTATTATTATTATTATTATTATTATTATTATTATTATTATTATTATTATTATTATTCATACTTTTTATCTCAAGCTCTTTGATACGTGGAATGTGTAAAAATCCTGCATACATATCAAGATTCATTCGTATTTTACAGATGTCAAGACTGAGGTGAAGCTGATTTGGTCCCTAAAAGTGGCAAAAGCATATTAGGAATAAGATGCAAGAATATCCCTAGTCTTCCTTTCTGGGATGCAGTACCATTCTTTGGAATTCAGTAACTGGTACCCTAATTTTTCATACCACGGACCTACTGAAATGCATGACAGCCTCCAGCTAAGGCAAAAAATAAACTGACCCCTGAGCCTTTAGTGGCAGTCTGTGCCTGTTATAGGGAGAAACATTGGTGAGACTGGTTTAGTGAATGAAAATCATGAGTAAGAACCTCAGTATTTTGTTGATGTATTTGTAAAACTTTTGTGACAATTTTCTAGCTTTCCTGGACAGTCAAAGTAGTTATGCATGTATAATTTTAAACAGTTAAGTTTCTGTTATGGCACTCTAGGAACATTTTAAAATGTTTTTCTGGTTTTTAATCATTACAAGTATCAGATTTTAATAATCTTTTCTTTAGCAATGAAATGGCTCCTTATATTAAAGTCGGAGCTTACAGTTGGTGAATATTAACCTCACCTACATGTTGTGCACTCTCTGGGATGATATCTTATCTCACTCATGACACAGCAAATCTTGTCTAACAACAACAACAATAAAAACAAACAAACAAACAAACAAACAAACAAAAAACAACAACAAAGCAACTCCACCCCCACAAAAATTAAAAAAAAAACAACGAACCAAGCAAAAAACTAAAACACAAACAAGAGATATGATATACTAATAGTTTTAAACGTTGGGGGTAGGGGGAGAAAGCAGTAAAACAGTCTCCATAGAGCAAATACCTCAGATCAAAAAATACAGTCTTGCTTCATGAGTGAAGACAATTTACTCTGCAAAGCAAAAAGAGAAGATAATATTTTTCACAGCTTTCACTATACTAAGGAAACATAAAGTTACAAGATGAAAGACTTTTGCATTATTTTTATTCTAAAAAAGTGTCAGTTTGCTGATTTGATTTGTGCAAAATGTAGCTCAGGAGACAACAACAAGCAATTAGCAAGCCATCATATAAACAGTTAACAGCCAATGGGAGTCAATTAGGCTCATCATAAAAGTAGTGATTTTTGTAGACAATGTATTTAATCAATCAATTTTAGCATGCTATGCATCCACAATACTGAGAACTATTTTGAAAAATAGCATAATTGAAAAAGACAACATATTCAGCATTTTTCAAATGAAATTTGAAAATGGCTAGTCTTTATGATCATTCTTAGGTTACCTAAAAAATAATAAAAAACATTTTGTAGGAGAAAAGTATTATGTAAAGCTGAAATGTAGAATGTCCTAAACATATGGTTTATATATTATATATCTTCCTTTTGATTCTGTCCTTGATAATAGTAGACCTGATTTAGTAGCTGTGCCTTTTTCATCATAAAACTGAGGCTGGCAATCAATTTAAATGAAGTATTCATAATTTTAAATCTTTATTATTTTGAAAATTTTATAGATTTTCACCAGTGTCATGCAGTGTTTAATGGGGATTCTTTACCCATGCCTCAGAGAACTTGTTGAATCCCTTATAATGACACAGATAAGGAGAAAGGGGAAAAAGATGGAGGCCTATAGGAATAAAGATGGTGAAATATTACATTACTTTATCAGAAGAATGTCCTGATACTCTTCTTTGAAGAATGATGTGTAAGAAAACGAGGAAGAAATAACAGAAGAACTGGTTTTGAAGAAGGACAGTAGAATTCAGGCAAATAATTCTATGTAAAGGAGAGAGAGGAGAAAACAGCTTGACAGTAACAGTGGAAGAAGACAGATAAACTAAAAGGATGTACAAAGTATTCAAACCACAGAGACATGTGGTGACAGATCAGATGCAAGGAGGAAATTAGGAATTATTCATTCCACTGAGAAAACTGAAGGTGGAATTAAGGAAAAGACACTGAAAAAGGCTCTGGGAGAGGATGAGGAGAGAAGGAGTCTGATCCTAGAAATAGGAAAAGAAGAATGCTGTAGCTGTAAATATGCTGTCTTTCATATGGGGAGCAGAAAAAAATTGTGGGGCTATAGGTTAAAGAGATAATCTTTGAAAAGCAGTGTTAGAATATGAAACGAAAAGTGTGATAATTGATAAAAATCAGAATATGAAGATATAAAAAATGTGACAAAGTTGATTTTTTAGTTTTATTTTTGGGAAGTGAAGAAAAATATTTTCAACACAAATCAATAAAAATTCAATGTCAAAACTCAGGGACATTTTATGAACGTATCCTGTTACTTTTTTAATCTTATGACACTGATGTCAAATTATTTGGATCATTCATTCATGTTTTTTTAACCCTTACTTATTCATCTTGTTTCAGTAAATTATACATAAGATATTTTGCTTTTTATTGTTTAATATTAGGGCCAATTTCACCTAGATAAAGAGTGCAGAAACCCTTTTCCTTTGCTCCCACAGTTATCAATCAGTTTGGTTTTCACATGGAGCAGCACCCGATAGTTCAGACCAGCCTCAAATATTGGTCTTATCTGATTAGTGGACAGAAGTACTGACACTGGGCAGGGGGTCTGTCAGTAGCTGGTGTGGTGTTGTTAGCTGTAGCTTAAACAGGGTCTGTCATCTCATATTTGACAACATCTTATTCATGTACTCAATTAAATTCTGTGCAAACAAGCATGAAAGCCACCAGAGGAAGTCGGTAAACTGCAGTTTAGAAAGAAAATTAAGCTCACCTGGATCCCAAAGTGCCTGCAAGAGAGAAATATCTGGTTTGAAACTTGTGGTAAAAGGATATATATTTCTGAGCATCATGGAAGAAAAAAGTCTGTTTGCCTTGTTTGTTTGTCAGCTCCATGCTGAGACAATTAGTGCCTTCCAGAAGAAATGTGTCTCCTCAGTGTACACCAAGCAGAGGGCTGGCTGAGACAGGTGTGGGGGGAGGGGTGAAAAGGAGATTGTCACAAGACAGAGCAAACATGAGCAAATTGTGAGAATGTTGAGAAAAGTTATAAACATAACAAGGGCTTGGAGATGACAGACAAAATGCTTAAGTCCCCAGAAAACCACTGTAATGTTGTTTGACTTAGAACAACCAAGAGAAAGTTTATCGTATTACTGTTCTTGTAAAGATGAATGTTGTCCCTGTGAAGAAAAATGAACACACAAATAAGAAATTTCATTTGCATATCACTTAAGATAAGATTTTTGTCTTGTTATTTTTGGGGGTTTTCTCCTGTTTTGTTGGTTTTGGGTATTTTTTTGTTTGTTTTTGTTTTTGTTTTCTTTCTGTTTTTTGTTGTTGTTGTTGTTGTTTTGTTTTGTTTTGTTTTGTTTTGTTTTGTTTTGTTTTGTTTTGTTTTGTTTTTTCTTTCCCTCGGACATGAAGTCTGTAGTCTACAAACTTAAGTGTTTGAATTTTGGTGCTGTATTCAAATAATCACACAGATACAGTGGTGGCAAAGAGCTCCAGGAAAAGACATATTTGCTATATATTACTTGAAAGCTTAATTACTAGCCATAACAGGTATTTGGAAGGGTATACAAAATAAGGATGTGTCAAAATCTGATTTTTACTTAACTGTTCACTACAGGTCATCAACAAAACCAGTTTCCTGACTAGATATATCTCTAATTTGACAAGTATTTATGTTCTTATGCTAAAGAACTCTTTGTTCACTGTTTCCTTAGTAAAATTCATACTGTTTTAAAGCAAGGAGTTTCTTCTTTTAATAGTGGATACTGCAGCAATACATCTGACTTATGCCTTCCCCATTGATTAACAGTTCAGCTGATCAATCCAGGAAAAGAAAATAATTTGAAGAGACTAGTGATGAAGGTAGGAAAGAAAAGGAAGAGTTCATTTTTAACACTACCGATTGGTTTTGCCACTCATGCAACAGCATAGAAGGTTGTTTAAATGATGTTGATCTTAACTTGCTTTCAAGAAGGCAGAAGAAATTAAAAATAAATGCTTTCCTCTTTTGATTCACTAACCATCTTTACTAGGCCAAGCCCATGTCTCATCTTGTTACCTGTTAAAAAGTTAAATTGCATGCAATTCGATTGCATGCCCAATTAGATAAGTAATTGTCAGTAGTGGCTCTGACAATCTCATTTTTTTGAAGATGTAGTGCTAAAAATCAATATAAGACAAAGATAAAACAGAGCAAAGAAATATGATTTAGTTATATATTTCTCTTCTTTGTGAATTCATTCCTAGTTTATGCCCTTACAAAACAGTATTTTGAAATGGCATTAACAACATAGTGTGAGAAGATATTTCTTAAAATGACTTAAAACTACATCTAAGTTACAGACCATTTTCCTTGAGAACTCTCCCGATAAATGCATTGCAACCAAGTGGAAAACATATTCCTTTTCCTGCTGTGATTGCACATTTGTTCTCTTGAGTGCAGGCACATGTATTTGCAATTTCTTCCTGACAGCTTGATTAACCTTGAAGAGCTGCAAAATGAAAAAAAGTACTTTCATAGTTAACTTTCCAAATATACTTGGGGAAAAAAACAATATGCCCAATATGTAATAGCCTATAAATAGCTGCTAGTAGCTTTGTTTTTGTATTCTTCCTGTTATTTAATGTATAAAATTTCACTTTATCAAATTAATAATGTCAAAATAAGAGAATTAGAAGTACGTAAATGTACACAGAACTTCTATATTGGCCCTTTTGTTGGATGTAGCTGTCAAGATGTTGGTGGGAGGAGCTGTGGGAGTGCAGCTTCTGTAAGGGAAGGCCAGGACTGCCTCATGCTGAACACAGCTTTCTCCAGCCGGCTGCAAGGGACCCACTGTAGGGCACAGCTGAGTCCCTCAGATATGATATGTATTTAAGAAAGGGAAAAATATTTCCTGAGAGAGAAGAGGGAGAAAAAGAAGTGTGAGAAACAACCTTGCAAGCACCAAGGTGAGAAAAGAAGGAAGGGGAAACAATACTCCAGGTGATGGAGCAGAGATTCCTCTGTGGCCCATGGAGAAGACCCTGGTGGAGTAGGTAAATATTTCCTGAAGGAATTTCAAGCAGTGGAGGACCCATGTTGGAACAGTGGCAAAAGCTGAGGAGAAAGGAGCATCAGAAAGGAACTGTTACGGGCTGACCACATCCCCCCCATTCCCCATCCCCTAGTGTCACTCAGTGGGGCAGGGAAGAGGTAGAAGAGTCAAGAATGAAGGAGTGAAGTTGAGCCTAGGATGAAGGAGTGACACAGGGACAAGGTATTTTAATTTGTCTTTGTTTCTCAGTACCCAAATCTACTTTAATTAGCAAAAAAAAAAAAAAAAAAAAAAAAAAAAAAAAAAAAAAATTTCCTCAAGTTGAGTGTGTTTTGCCTGTGATTGCAATTGATAAGTGATTTCCCATAAGCTTTTTCCTTCTATTTTCTCTTCCTGTCCTTTTGAGGAAGGGAATGAGAGAGCATCTGGGCTGGCATCTGGCAGTTGGCCAAGGTCAACCCACTACAGCCATGAACAAAAACATCCTCAGTACTGGTGCATAGTGTTCATCAGGAGAAAAACAGATTCAATACAAGTTTTAGGTATTGTCAATTCTTACCATTTATTCTTACCATGTTAAACAGAGATACAGTAATAGAATGCAGACGGAACAATAATATGCCATTAACCACTTAAACCAGTAATCGAAAAATATAATATCTTAAATTTCTGTATCTCTAAGGATTTTTACTTTGATAATGCATAAATAGGCTGTATTGTATTGCCAGGATTAAAAAGACTGTATCAAAGCCCATCATAACCTAAATATAAAAGGAAGATGAGGGGGGAAAGATTGAACAACATCGAATAAACAAGATACTATAATGAAGTGTTCAAATCAATGTAAATAGTGATAATTATGTTACTTCTACAGTCAATTGGTTGGCTAGCTTTATTAAATGCATGTATACGAAATGGAAAAGACCATGTACACTCTTATGAAACCAGAATATAAATAAGTATTTATATGTAAACAGCATGAATTAGAGAAAGATGTAAAATCTCAGTGTTCAGATCAGAAGATGAAAATAAAGTATATTAATTTTTACTTCCCTTAGAAAGCAAATAAAAGTTTTATTGAAAAGTTACAGAATAATATTAAAAAAAAAAAATCCTTGGATAAGTGCCAGTTCTATCATTTTCAGAAGATTTTACCAGCTGCAGGCAAATTTATTCTATGACCAATTTAATTTCTGCCCTCTGAACTGTAATGTTGTCCATGATTAGATTGTCATACTTAAGATACTTAATAGAGGGATTTGATCTTTTTTTGCACATGAACAGCTGAAAAGTGTTGATATTTTTCTTACATTGAAAAAAAGTCACTTGTAGGATTTCTTCATAATCACGGGCATAAACCAAAGTAAATTAGGCCCTAAATGATGTAAATATTTCCCTCTGTTTCTTTCCCCACCCCCTACTCCAGTCTTCATTTCTCTTTACATAGAAATTGAACTATATTATTGAATTATGCCTGTCCAGCTTTCTCCTTTGGATAACAACAACACTGCACCTAAACAAAACTCAGTCAGGCTTCTATGTCCTATCTAGTCCAACTGTTTTTATGAGAAAACATTAATAAAAGTTCTATATTACTCCATGCAAGGATATGGGATGAATTGTTACAGCAACATCTATAGTTTTCAAAGCTGGCATCAATACAGTAGAAAAAATGACTTCACCTCATCGCCTTCTTCACATGGCTGTGACCGTTACATAGTTGTCCACAGATATTGATGGTGTTATCACCTAACAAGCCCATGTAACAGATATTCTCTGTGTTTTCTGACAGCAGAATAGTAGTCCAGGTATTAATGGACTGAATTTATTCTGTGAACCATTAGCTCAATGTTACCCAGTGCACACTTGAGGAATGTAATTGTGGTGCACTGTAATTATCTAAACAGAGATGCTTCAATGTATTTAAGCACTGTATTTAAGCACTGCTGTTTAACTTCTAATCGGTTTAGCAACTGCTAAAAGAACTAGGTGCCAAAAAAGACATAGTTCCTTTTGTAGTGCAGTTTGATTAGCAGCACAAAAAAAAAAAAAAAAAATATGAGAAAAACCATGTCAATTATGCTAGTGATGTCACAAATATATGTGTCCATAGGGGGAAAAAATGAAAAAAGGAAAAAAAGAAAAAAAATGACCCCACAAAACCCCCTGTTTCAGTAGTTAGGACATAGGTCTAGAAAAGTGTCGTAGTTTGGGCCTGGTTGGCAGCCAACCACCACGCAGTGGCTCTCTCTCCCTCCTCCTCCAGCAATGAGAAGGGACAGAGAGCCAGTCTTGGGGTTCGAGATAGGACTGGGATGGGGAAAAATCCCCCTTTATGACCACGAGCAAAAGGCAGACTCGTTAGGGAAAGAAAAAAAAAAACATACATTTATTACAGACACTAACAACACATAACAGAGTAAGACAGTGAGAAGCATTGCCACATCTTGAGAACACCTTTCCCCCACCTCTCCCTTCTTCCCGGGCTCAGTTCTGCTCCCAATATCTCTACCTCCTCCCCCCAGAGGCACTGGGGCATGGAATGGGGGGGCATTATTTTTGCATTAAACAAACCATCCTTCATTATTTTATCAATAATAATATATATACATTAATTAGTAGCAACCTTTCTTCCTGAATGTCATTGTCAAAGTGAAATTGCAGTCTTATTGTTAACAAACAACTTCTATGAAAGAGGTTAAAGGCTGAAAGTTAACATATTTCTTTAGCTGCCAGAATTTTTCTGTAAACTGATTATTTTAATTTTGTGTAGCTTTGCCAGGTTAATTTGTTTTCAGTCATTAAAAATTTGTAAGAAAGAAGATTTGTTAACTTGCATTTTTTGCAAATAATATGCAATATAATAATCTAATATGGTACATTCGTATATCTGATTCTCTCACTACAGTCATTTGTCTTTTGACAGTGCCTTCAACTGGAACAGAAATTGATATTCAGCTGCAAGAAATAATTTCTTATATGCAGCTCAGTCCTGTAAATAATACTGAGCCTTCAATTTTCAATGAATTTTCACAGAAACTTATCACAGAACCAGAACTGTTGAAGTGAGAAGGGACCTCTGGAGATCCGCTAGTCAAACTGGCCTACTCTGAGCAGGATCAACTACAGCAGGTTTGTTCAGGGCTGTATACAATCAGTTTTTTAATATTTCCCAGGACAGAGACTTCCCAGCCACTCTGAGAAACCTGCTCCAGGGCTTGATCACCATCACAATAAAAAAAAAAAAAAATTCTTAAACAGAATTTTTTTGTATATGTTGCTTTTTATTCTATCATTGGAAACAACTGATGAGTCTGGTTCCACAGTCTCATCAAGATATATTAATATCTGATGCTTAGGAATGATCTCTCTGAGTCTTTTGCCCAGGCTGAACAACCCCGGTTCTGCCAGACTCTCCTGATATGACAGTTACTCTAATCCTTTTGATGAACTCACTCCAGTATTTCCATGTCTTTCTTGTACTGGGTAGACCAAACTTCGACACAACACTCTGGATATGGCCTTACCAGTGCTGAATAGAGAGGAAGTATCATCTCCCTTGACCTTCTGGCAATGTTTTCCCTTAGGCAGTCCAAGAGGATGATGGATGCCTTTGTCACACAGCCACGTTGTTGTCTCGTGGTTAATGTGTTGTCCTCCAGGTTCCCCATATCTTTCTCAGGGAAACTACTTTCCAGCTGGTTGGCCTCCAGCATGTATTGATATATGGGAATAACTCCTGCTCAGGTGCAGGGCTTTGCACTACCCTCTGATGAACTTCACGAAGTTCCTCTTTTCCCATTTCTCAAGCCTGTTGCGGTCCTTCTGAATGACGGCACACCCACCTGGTATATCAACCACTCCTTCCAGTATTGTATCATTTTAAAACTTACTGAGGTAGCATTCTGTCCCACAATCCAGCTAATTAATGAAGAGACTGAACTGTATTGAAGGCAGTGTCAGTCCCTGGTTTACACCACTAATGACTGGCCTTCAGCTGGACTTAATGCCACTGTTCTTAATGCCTTGAATCCCACAGTTTAATCTACCTCACTGTCCATTTATCAGCCCCATAATTCATAAGTTTGTCAATGATGATGTTAACACCCTCATAAGGATCAGGTCCTTAGAATTTTAGGCTTCTTCCAGTTGTCTGGAAAAGGTCTTTTCTAATTCTTCCTGATCAGGCAGTCTGTAACAGATATGCACATCATGATCCACATTGATATGCCCTCAGACCACAGGTTCTCAATTAGCTCATCATTTATTTTCAGGCACATCTCTATGCATTACCATAAAGGGCAACTACCATCACTGTCCTGGCCTGTCCTCCCTGAAAAGCCTGTACGCACCTGTAGGAGGGACCCTGTACAGAGACAAGACCCAAGTAATGACATCACACCGATGCGATGAAAGTCGTTCTCCTTTATTTGACCGAGTAGCGCCAAGATATACAGAGCCAGATGGTCACGTGCTCTATGCTTTACAGTCTATTGGCTAAAGGCACTTATCACGCACCCGGAAGTGCTGTGATAGGTCTGTATCGTTAGTACGCGTGAACAAACTAAATCTACTTTGCAGTTAGTGCATCCAGGCATCCAAACAGGAAGGAAGCACTAGCTTGACTTCCTCATTCTTGCCCTTCCAGGTGGCCTCAAGGGCAAGATTATTACGTACCAGTTTTTTGCTCAGAGACCCAGCCTGGATTGTCCAAACCCTGTAGGATCAGTGCATGTCCCTGATCCTCAAGAAACCCTGCCACATGCACCCATGGCAGTACACTAGTCATGTAAACTATCCCACCACATGTCTGATATTCATGAGTTTGTTGCCCTGTAACTGCATGGAGACTTCTAATTCTTCCTGTGTGTTCCCTATGCTGAGTGTGCCAGTGTATATCCACTTCAGAGAGGTACCCAAAACATATTGATTCCGTTCAGTTGTTTTATTTGTTACTTTGAGGCCGCTTATCTGCATTATCTTTTACCCTTTTTTTGCCAAGCTGGTCCACCATTTCTTCATTTGATTGTGGGTTTTCAACTTCCTTCTCTGTCATTCCTAGTTTAAAGCTTTCCATATCGGGTTGTCCAGCCTGTTGGCCAAAATGCTTTTTCCCCACTTCATCAGGTTGATACCTTCTCTTACTAGTAATTCCTCAATTCTCCAGAAGGGTCCCATGGAGACAGAAGACAAATCCTCTTGCTGTTAACAAGATAAAGAAGATCTAGTGTTGACATGCAGGATCTGTTCACTTCTCCTCAAGTCCTTCTACACACTGGCAGGACCAAGGAGAACACAACCTGGGCCTCCACGTTCTTGGACCCCTTGGCCCATCTCACCTCTAGAACTGCGTAAGTTACTTTCAACACGCTAAAGAGTGTCTTCTGTAAGCTTAGGGCTCACAAAGAAAAGAAATAGATGGTAACGATTCAAGGACCAGCCAAGCCTTAGAAAACTTCCAACAACATCCTCAGTCCAAGGCCCCAACAAGCAGTAAACCTCCCCAGACAGCAGGTCAGCTTGCTGAGTGGGAACCTCCATCCCCTGCTACAGGGAATCTCCCCAGTTGTACCACTCACTACTTCTTTTTGGTGCTGCTGCAGGGCTTAGTCTCAGCTCACTCAGCTGCTTTGTTGGAGAGAGCTCCTAGCCCCTCATCTGCTGCCAGGACACTGAACCTCTCTTGTAGTTGCAGAACTGCAGGTGGAACAGTGGCCATTCTCCTGGTGCCAGAGGTCACATTCTTCCAGTCTTCACCATCACAGGAGTCTCTATTTCCCCAGCCTATAAGCACAGAGTCTGCTTACATCTCCTTCAATATAGTTGGAGGTTGAGGCTTTTGTATATGCAGGGTTTCAGAGAATATTCAAACATCCTTTCTCATAATTTCTGATGCTGCTCAGTCCACTGACCTCCTCCTGCTGCTTTACTTCATAATACAATATTCCACTACTTAACAGGAGATATAGAGAAGATGGAGCCAGGCTCTTCTCAAAGTTGCACTGCAAAGGAAGAGGCAAAGTTCACAAGTTCAAACACTGGACATTTCTATCAGACATAAGGAAAAATTGCCACAGTGAGAGAGGGTAAGCACTAGAACATGTGACCCAGGAAGGTTATAGAATCTCTGTCCTTGGAAATCTTCAAAACTTGACCAGACAGGGCCATGAGCAGCCCAGCCTTGCTTTGAAGTTGGCTCTGCTTTGAGTAGGAGGTAGAACTAGATATCATTCAGAAATCCCTTCCAACCTATTCTATGATTTTATGAAATATGTTTTAAAGCTGACAATATCTTTTGCAATTTAAGTTTAAAACCAGCTAATATTCTAAATATTATTGCTAGTCTTCTTTACTCAAAGTTTTTGGATGGGTAAAGTAAAGGAGGCTAAAGAGAGGGTAAAAAGTTAGAGAAACATCAGATACTGATCCTTAGCTTGGTTTCTTCTGTATTTCTTCCAGTAATCCAAATGCCAGAAAAATATCCTAGTCAAATTTTACTAATTTAATAGGAATTAAATAATTGGACTAATACATAAAGTACTGAATAGAGAAAAATATCTTTTTATCAATGGTTTTAACCATGTTATATGACAAGATATAAATCATTTAATAATTCATTTTCTATATACTTAAGAATATTATGTTTGAGTTACTGTAAGTTCATTTTATGCATTATTATTATTGAATAAACAAATAATGTACACTGAAATAGTCCATTCATAAAGCATATTTCTGGATTTTCTAGGTATTATAGGTATATAGTTATAAAGGCCAGCTATTATACACCTATGTTGGATAATTAGTTGCAGAAAGGCAACATATATTCATTTGTTTTATTCTAAAAATAACCAAAGTTAATGTGACTAGAAAGCTGCACTTTATTCATGATTTCATGTCAAGCTTCAGAAATAAATCCAGTCAGCCAGGTGTGCCAATTGCAACTATATAGTCAACTAAGAGATAATGGAAAGATGAAATATAGATTTAGCTTACATTTTTCTGACAAAATGGAAAGCTCCGACACTACATTCCAATATAGTTCTTTCAATTACAAAAATCTTATCTACCTTCCATTAAATATGTATCCAGAAAATAATTTCATCCCTGGCTGTGCTGTGACTATCTGTGGAACAAGTCTGAATACAAGGAACAGAATGATTCACAGCTGCTAAAATGAATTTATTAAACCCTTTTTTCACTTTCTATTTCAGTCATGATTTTGCTGCTGCCAACACTTTCCCTGATGTGATGCTTATCAATGACAATACCAATTGGCGCATACGCATATATAAATGTGTGCTTGAGAGACAGACAGGAATTGAATACAGGAAGGAGATGAAATTTGTGTGAAGCCAGGTTTATTGAGACCTGTTTATAAGTGGAAAGGCCTTAAGACTGAAGTGTTGTGAAAAGGATCAGATACATTTTCTGCATCTATTAATCACCAGTGGAAAACAAATTTTCATCTAAATTCACCTGAAATATTTTGGGGCTTCTTATTACTACCTTACATCTATCAAAGACCCTGAACATGCCTGAACGTGACTGAATATTTTCTTTCTTTTTTTTTTTTTTAAATATGTTTCTATTCAAAAGGTAATTTGTTTATAACAAATTAAACAACCACAAACATCTTTCGATAGTTGATGTTCAAATATTTTTCCCAATACTTTCCACGATTCTTTTCAGCAAGAAAGGAGGAATAAGACTATATTTATTTTCTGAAGTAAGGCTGTGTACACATACTATCTTTCAAATGCAGTGAGGCTGACTACAATGCATACCACTTTGTATTATCTAGATATTATCTAATCAGTGGTGTACATGTAAGTTTTCACATTGTAGTAGAGCTATGAGAAATCAAGAGAGTGAAGAAAGAAATAGCCTGGGTAGTTTAAAGAGGGATATTCCTATAGAGGTGATATGAGCCATCCATATTAGAGTACTGCCCTGTAATTTAAAAGGATCTAGAAATTGCTAATTTACTCTAATCATTATATTAATTTAAATGAAAGTAACCATCAAAATTGATAAAAAGATATTAAAAACAGATAAAAGAGAAAACAATTACAAAAGGAAGAATAAAAATATGTAATAATGGTATGGAAAATGGATATATAAAGTTAAGAAGACTTAAGGAAGTGAAAAGGAAGATATTGAAATATTTGTCTTTTTTTTTTTTTTAATACAATTGCTTTTTTAGAATAAATTAACTCTAATAAAACATTCTGTCACAGATGTTCTCATTTTTAATTAAATAAAATAAATATCAGTTCATATTATAAACTAGAAAATAATACTTAGTCCATAGGTGTTAAAATGAATCTCATAGACCTTCTAATTGTTTTGTCAGGTAAGACTTCTGGAAATTGAACAGATACGTCTGAGAGATAAATATCCTTCACTGTTTCCAAAGTCATTCTAAGAAAAATGACACTTCAGAAAAATATTCTGTTAGATTCTGGAACATCGATATTTATATAAAAAATATAAAGATGAATATTAACCAGGGCACCACTTCTTAGTGAACCAGCAATTCTTAGTGAAGTGGAAATGGGAAGCAAATATGGAGAAGGAAAAAGTTTGGGGTTTTCTGGTTTTGGGGGTTTTGTTTGTTTGATTGTTAGTTGTTTTTTTTTTTTTTTTGTTTTTTTTTTTTTTTTTCTTATTTTATTAAAAAAAAAAAAAAACCAAAAAAAGAATCATACTAACACCTTCATTTCCTATTAATAAAATTATGTAGATCTGATTTCATATTTTGATTTTCAAACCATTCTTTTTATTTTTATTTTTATATTCTTGAAAGGAGAATTTCGTGATGACTGGGTTAACATTTCAGATTATATAAAGAAATACATAATTGTATACTTATATATTTTTAAATTTCAAATAAAATTAAAAAAAAAATTAAAACCCCTAGAATTTCTGCATTTTTCAAGCCAGCCATTGCTACATCAATAAAATGCTCCCAAGTAGTCATTCCCTCAGAATAAATCTTTAGTTGTCTGAGTTTGTGTTGTTTTAACACAAACCTTTCTGGTTTTTAACTATTCCAGAACTTAAAACTTATTTTAAAAGCAATAGCTTATTCAGCTTTTCCACCAAGTATTCCACAAGAATAAGCTTATCCCACAGAAGTATTAGCTACTAATTCCACCCCATTTACACATCTTTCTGTAATGATTTACATATTCTAAACTGAAAAACTTCAACTGCTTTAAAATTGTAACATAGATTGCATATATATCTCTTCATTATCCCAGAGATCTACATATGCACCATGACATTAGATGAAATAATTTCTTCATTAAAGGTCTGTATGGAGTGCCTGAGAAAAAATGGCACACTATTTTTTTTTATTATTAATCAGAGGAAGCTCTGTCTACAGGAAACTACTTTTTATATTTGTTAATGTCAAGAATTAGTGTGAACACCTGAGAAAAGAAGATCTGGGTATGGAAATATTCTCTTTATGGCATTGCATCAAAAAGTGGATAAAATTTCTTCTATGTAATTTCAACTTGCTATAGTAATTTAACCTGTTAAGCTTCTTTGGCTATGTAGTGAGCTGTGAGAAAGTGTGACGTTTTTTACAGGACTTTCTGTTAACTCAAAGTGAGGACTCAGAAACATAAGTGTTCCTGTCATGAAGTATGTAATGTGAAATTTTTAGCAAGATTTTCATGCCATAAAGCTGCTAAAAAATTAGTCTTTTCAAAATGGTTTGAGCCAGATCCACAGCAAATGTAAATCAGTATGAATCTGTTAAATTGAGATACCCCTATCCGGTTCCATTATGAGACTGTGTGACATTAATATATACTACGGCGCACAAAGGTAAATGGGGACTGAAGATGATGATGTAGAAAGTCCGTTCAATTCAGTGTTATGTATACTTACCCATAATTTTTATTTGTATCCATAATTTTATGGATCTAATAAAATATTTTCAAAATACATTAAATGCAGTGATTTTCAGTTGTAATTTTTTCCCTTAAGGAAAGACTCGATATGAATGCTGTGTGCTGACACTGACTATCTATGAACCTTGATCTGATGGGTTACAGCTCTTTGAAATTAAGGTGGTGTGGCAATTTCAGATTTTCTAATCACACTGTGGAAAAAAAAAGAAAAAAAAATTGCAAGAAACCACACGCTTTTTGATACTGAGGAAATAGATTTATGTGTACTTTATTTAGGTGGGCAAGTGATTTTTTTTTTTTTTTTTCATTTAGTGATTAAAGTCTAGCTAAAATGGTTTATGCATGGTTTAAGAGATTATGAATCAGTAGACTATGTTGCTTCTTACTTTTAACATCCAGTTCTTTAAAGCAGGGTACCAGAAAAACCAAACACCATAATTTTTAAGTGAGATACAGTAAAAATAACCTCATATACAAAGCCAAGAATGTGTTAGTAGCATAACTGCAATCCTAAAAATCTTTTAAAAGAATTATTATTAGTCCAATCAGAATAATACTAACACTCTATTTGAAATTATTCAGTTATTACATTTCATTGCCAATGATGATGCAGTTAAAAATTATACACACAGCTTTTTTAATATATATCCCTTCTATCCTGTGTTTGTGCATATCATTTCTTTCCTCCTCAACATACTACAGCTGATGGTTTTAGTTTTGCTCAAGAAGAAGGATGGAAAGGGAAGGGTCTTGGCAAAACACCTGCCTTCCACTTCCACACTAGAAGGAGTTAAGATGATAGTGTTTATGGAGGTGGTTTCTACCCCCTCCTTCTAGAGTGTGCTTGGAGTCAGATGTTTACTGCTAGCATCCACTTAATCTTTCTTCACTGGTTACCCCTAAAACTGCTATTATCTTGTTTACGGGATGGCATCCCTTTAGTGATCAGTATAAATGCTGTGTTTGTTCTTTCAAGGCCTTTGCCATAATCTGTTTATTTTATTTTGGGGGGGCTGCTGTTATGATCTCCTGGTTTTCCTCAACAACCTGCAAGATATGGAGTCTCTACAACATAATTAATGTTTTATTAGCACAGCCTAATCACAGACACATACTCATTCAAAGGCCATTGAATACTTCACAAGAATAAGGATACATTAGAAGAAATATCTGTATCTACAGACAGAAAGATATGATGCTTGGATGGCTGCTTGTTATTAATTTCTACTAGATAACAGTATCAGTGGTATATTATCAAAATTACAACAGCTAATTTTTGACAGTACTAGAACAGAAAATGGCCTTCTCTAAGAAAAATATCACACAATATTCAACGATGTCATATGAAACACAATTAATTATGTATTATTTGAGTATATTGAATTTATTTTATTTTTTTCTCCCAACAAGAACAAGATATGGTCAATAACATCTTCCTTAGTCATTTAGCATTCAACAGTTAACCTGGTTTGGACATGCAGGGCTGATGATAGAAATGAAATTAAATTTAATATTACAAAGTGAAATGACATTCTTTAAGAAAAAAAAATACGTTTCTTGTGGTAAACCAAGAAGTCCTGATTGGAAATGTCAGAGCAAGAGAATAATACATTTTACCTCATTATTAAATGACTATATGTCACCAGCATGAAATGATGCATAAAGACTTTTAAGATATATTAGTTGAAACATTTCCCATACAAACGGAAATATTTGTACCATTGTTCAAGGTGATAAGAAGGAATCTGATGGAATACTACAGTTCAAGAAACAATAAAATAGAACAATACAATATGGTTTCTGTAATGATCTAGAATTGAAGATTTAGAACTAAAGGTTAAAATCAGTTAGAACAGCTCATAAAATGAGAATAATTTCAGTTATCTCATTATGAATGACAATGCCTAGAGATCTGTTTGGTATTTTTTTCAGAACTGGCCCATGATGCTATTTAAAAATAAATTTCTAACAAATTCTTTTGCCTTACATTTGAAGAGTCAGAAATATTTCACTATAAGTACTTAGGGAAGGGTCCAGAGAATTGCTTTTTTTGTAGGTGACATAGAAACAAAACAGGACAACAAAACCCAAGCAAACAGGGAAAAGCAAAAGTTAGGTGACCAGTTCTAACTATTCAGTCTTAGATATACAAATCTTATATGCCTGTACATGCTTGTAGAAGAAAACTTAACACATTTGTAATTGAGGACTTAATTACAGTACCTAACTTTCTCTTATTTAAAGGCCCTAGTAAAAGATTCTTGAATCACCTAAGTTGTTCTGTCAAAGCAAATAAAGTTGTCAGAGGGAGATTTTCACCTCATATCTATAGCATTTTTCTATGTGCCTAAGCTTAGTTGAACTGGATCTCAGCTTTATGATATAACTCAGATTAAGAAAGGGCAGAAGTAGTCAGGTCAGACCAACATGAAGGAAATGGGCATAAAAAATACAGAAATCATTGTAAGTAAACTGAGTTCTCATTAGAATGTGTTGGTACACTTTTTAAATGTGATTACATTTTCCAGAAGAAAAAGGTATGTTTTACTTCTACTGATGCTACTCTAATCGTTTAAAGTCACAAACTGAAATAAATGCTCTGATGTCAGTGTGTTCTAAGAGAGTCATACCATAAAGTCTTACAGCTTCATCTGTAAATAAATGAATTATTTATTTTTGCATATGAGACTGTAGTGTTGAAAGATTGTTTTCAGTTTGAAATTTTGAGATCATTTTAAGTAATGACATACTTAAAAGCTTTCAGGTATGCTTTTGTAAAGGAAAATTCCATAATGGTTGCTTCTGCATCTTCCAGAATCTCACATATGATAGAATACGAGGTCACTTATGAGATATTTTGAAATATGCTAAATATGTGAGAAAACAGAATTGACTGTAGAAATGAAGGATTTATTCATGTTCACACCCTCCTTTTCAAAACAGGTTATCCTGGTTATCTATGAAAACTAAATACTTCTAGGAGGAATTCCTCTCTACTAGCTAGGAACATTAACAAATTGTACACCTACATTTGATTTACTTGTTATTATTTAGTGTGCATGAAGAGAAACATGGCTGCTGGGAGAATAATTCCTGCCCTCTAGTTCTGGAGTAGATCCCTGGAATAAGCAACCGCTTTGGCTGTAATGGAGACCTCTTGAGACAAGCTTAGATGAATTCCATCTTTTGTGGTATACTGAAATTATACTAAAATAATAATACTAGAAAAAAAGTAATCTCTCCCCAGCTCTTAAAATTGTTGAACATTATATTTTTCAGCAATATGATTTTTTATGTCATCTTTGTTAATGATTTCTCATCATTATTTCTTGATTCAGACAATGGCAGTATTAACTTGTACACTTTACAAAGACAAAGAAGGCCTGTAGTTTTATTCTGGATATGAAACCCCAAAATTACGGTCATCTCTTGAAAATATGAGGGCAAATTGACCAGTTTCCAGATGGGACTTTTTAATGTCACTGACTTGTGCATTCTTTATTACTTATTTTTTTTTTTACATTTACTTCATGGTAGTAAGTATGTTATTTAAGGAGTTTTGTTCTTTCTCAGCTAGTCAACTTCCTCATTCTGCCAGATAATAATGGGTTAACTGTAAGAAATATAACAATAAAGAAGACGGAAAAAGAAAACAGAAAAATTATTGTCTGGTCATGTCCTGGTATGATGAACAAAATTTATAGGAAATACATGGGATACACTTTTCCAGGGTAGCCTCCAGACATGTTGTTATGATCTAACTAACTACTTACACTACCCATCATAAGGTAGACACTGAAAGAGTTAGGATAACACATAATTCCACAGAGGATTCATTTCAACTCTCTGTTACAATGTGTGTGTCTCTGGAATAACTACAACTACTGAAGTTAATATTGTGTTATCTTTTGTACGTGATAAGTCAGTTTCTCACTAGGAGGTTTAGCTGATAGTTACTGAAATAAATGAAAATTCTTCCACTGAAACCAATAGACATACAACCATGATTTATGGATGTACTCACAGTATCTTAATGTCTTTTTAACTGTAATGAATGGGAAAAGTTGATATTCCTTAAAGGATTTTATTCAGAAAAGAACTTCTAAGCTTGTTCCTGGGGAGGAAAAAAAAAAAAAAAAAAAAAAAAAAAAAAATCACTTCTATGTCCCTGTCCTTACTTATCGCTAGTACGAAAAGGTCATTTTTCAAAATAACAGAAAGTAAAATTATAATTGGTCTGTGTCCAGTAAACAGTTTGTGTCAATGTCTTCTCCATCACAAACAAGGATGTAGAATCTATATAGAAAAAAATGCTATGAGATAAATTACATTCATATAGGATATCAAAGACAGCTTGTAAATAATAATTAACAAAAACACCAGTAGAGAGTATTCATGTACCTGTATCTGCCTATTGTGTGAATCCCTGATTTTCCTAACAAAAGGAATTCATTATGACAGAACATTTTATGAAGAGTAGGCATTCTTACCTTTGTTTTGTAATAATAACAACTTCATTTCATTTATGCTCTTTTTTTTCAGTAACATTTCACAGTCAGATGTTAAAGCATTTCATTTGCTGAATAAAGTGTAAAGCAGCTTCAATGTTCAGCCATAATGGAGACAAATGACAGCTTCATTCCCAGCGCAACTGGATGGAGGTAATTATTGGTACTGTCACAGGCCTGATACAGATCACTGCTTATAGAATAGCCCCATCCCTACCAAAAAAATATCGTTGTCAGAATGAAGTGTTTTTTTCTTCTGTAGCTATACAATATGATTAAAAGATTTTGTATTCTAACCCCCTTTTTTCTTAACATTATTAATATGGAAAAGAGTTAATGAGCCATTATTAAATTGGATGTCACATGCATCCTGTTAATGGGATAATAAACTAATAGAAAACTCTTTCTTGAACCGTTGATAATGTATAGCTCATTGTTGTCACTACATTTTAGATTGTATTAAAGTAAAGTTGAAGAATCCTGTGGTTTTTTTGTTTTTGTTTTTTTTTGTTTTTTTTTAAACATAAATAAAATTCAGTAATAAGGCAGGACAAAAACTGGCAGCAGGTGATCAGGAATCTATAAGCTAACATACAGCTGACTGTTTACAAGCCTAAAAATAGCACATGTGTTTTTCTCTATCTGAAACGTGAAATTCAGAAAGAAAGCAAGTAGGAAACAAGACTGCGGTTTATTTAGCCTCTATTCTACATTTATGAATGCATTAATATGTACTCTGGAAGCAGAACTCATGAAGTTCTTAAGATTAGTAATTACCTTTTGTTCAGATTAATTGAAAGAAACAGTAATTGGCCCCCAAATCAAAAAGGAAATATATCATTATTAAAAAAAAAAAAAAAAAAAAAGAAAAAAAAAAAGCACATCAATTCAGTAATTAAAGCTGTGCAGTTTATTTTTTTTTTTTTTCCCAGCTGGACATTGCTGAGTAAGAATGTATGGATGTGTTTGTGTATGTTGTGAGTGAAAGTGGTATTGAGAAATAGAGCAAGACAGTCTGAACACAGCTGGGGGAAGGAAAAGATACATTGTCCAGAAAGGAACCTAAAGAGGAGGTTTTAGGTCAGCTTCTGCCTGAAAATCCCTTGAGGATGTGAGAAAGGAACTTGTCTCCTATAATTTGTTTTCTGCTGTTCTCAGAGAAACAGCACTTTATTTATTTTTAGTGAATGAAAATGAAAGTGTCAAATAAATACATGACCCCATCATTAACTTATTATCCTAATTGCAACAGCCCCCCAAAAAATCAAAAGTCTGGCTATTTTCCAGGCCAAAAGTGGTAATACTTTCAAATTCTCAGACAATTTTTATATTGGTAATTATTTTATAAAACTAGTAAGTTGAAAGAAATTGAAGAGTTTGATTCAGTAAGATACAGAAATGTCTACCAGTTCAACTCCAAATCTTTTTGGTTCTGCTCTAAAAAAATGTCAACAAAAATTATTATACAACTTATACGTGAAATTATATCTATCAGAAATGTATTCTCAGGAAGCCCATATGCTCAGCAGGAAGGTAGCAGAAATTAAGTAACAAAATGTTGAGATACTGGGATTTACTTTTTCTTCTTTTCCTTTTTCACTTCATGGAGAAAGCAGCAATTCAAAGGAAAAGACAGCTGTTTCCTAGTATGTAGGGTACAGTGGGGAGTTTTCTTTGTAGACTAGGTGCCCAGAGCCATCTTCCAAAGAATTTAACAAGCTAGTTGATATCAAACCTGATCAATTTTCTATACCTGAGGACCTAGCCTTTCTTTTGGACATCTGTTCATGGGACAAATCAATACAATGGAATTATCAGCTCTACATTTTCTGAGGCACTGAAGAGCTTGAATGATCTAGAAAGTGGAAAAGAAAAAGTAAAAATCTGACATCAAAGATGTCAAAAGTATACAGATACTATCCACAGATACTCATCTGGATCTCTCAGAGCTTATTCCTTCTGATCCAGCAACAGTGCTACCACCTGACTTGACAAGAGCTGAGTAACTTCTAGATATCTGGTCCACCCTCCTCAGGCTTCCAGCCGTGGGTTAGTTCATACTGGCCAATCAGCTCCACATAAACCTCACTGAGAGAAAATATCTTGTACTAGCTGTTAAATGAGGATAAAAAAATAATTAAAATATATTAATGTGTTTAATAAGAATGTGTGTGTGGGTACTGATATATATTAGCATGTATTATTTTATATGCAGTATTATAAACCTTATTTCATAATACACTAATACTTTCCAGCTTATATTACATTCCATATTACAGCTGATAGAGAGCACAACTGGGAAATACATCAGCTAACTAAACCAGAATATATGTGATTTAGTTGTAGATAGAAACTCTAAAATACATCTGAAATTTTGATTCAGGATTTCAGGACACAACGCTGTGAGATTCCCAATATTATTGTTTTACTCTAATTATTAATAGACATTTAAAAAAATTGAGCGAGCAACAAGTTTTTCATTCTCTATAGTCTTTGTTACTTATTGGTTTCAAAATAAGTTTCAAATCCACAAGAAACCTTTGTGCATTAAATGCAAAGGCAGAAATTTACAGTTTTTATACTCACTAGAGTTTTTTTTCTGTTGATTTCACTTATTATTTTACACATTTTTGTGAAATGGAATAACAAAACAAAACCATCATCTGTAATGCAAAAAATGCTTATCTTTCTGTTTTGTGAGTATAAGTACATTTGATTTTCATTTTTAATACAGTTTCACTTTAGGATTTCAGGGTGAATTTTTAAAAGATATCAAATTACATGTTTTCAGCTTGTTTGAAAATTTGACCAAAAAATGTTTATTGATTTCAGTAGAGATAGGATTTTGTGTATTGTCTTAATACTTCAGTGCACTCAGACACTTAACTAGTTTATTCACTACTTTCCTAAATCATTGGAAAGAGAATAGTGCTAACAATAAAAAGTACCTTCAACAGGAATAGGGTAGCTTGGATGACAAATGAGTCCCATTTATTTCAAGCTGTAGGTCATTTCTTCAGATACACCCTTGGTTAGGAAACTGTCCAGATTGTTGGGTGGCTTATGCAAAATGAGCTACTGGTCTCATTCCTGTTTCTGATGGAGAAGTGTGTACTATAACAACCTACCATTAAGAGTAACATAAGCCAATCTGTGTAATCACAGCACAGAAACAAATTTCCACAAGACGAAAGTACAAATTGACTTCTCACCTCCTGCAGTGTTTCCTCAGATCATATTTTAAACTCATTAGAAGGAGGAAAGGCTGAAACTAGGACAGTCTCAGTTTTGTGTAACCTTTGTTAATGACTTTGATTATCAAGATTGTCAATCAAGTTTTTTACATCAGATTAAATTACACAAAATTAATAATTGAAGAAAATTAGAAATGAAAATAAATATCTTATTTAGTAATCAGAGAAACTAATGAAAGCATGGAGCATTTTCCATTATTTTCTGTCATAATTCCTGTAGTCAATAACATCATCAGCTTGCAACATTCTCAACATTCTTTCAAATCCCTGTGATTGGTTCTCCAATCTTTGCAGATTCTCCCACAGCATAATTCCTCACTTCTCTGACATCCCTGAGCACTAGTCAGACAAGAAGCAGAATGTCCTGGGCTGATTCTCAGCTATATGTGGTCTGATTAACTCCAAATACTCAAGTGATGATTAACTGCTGCATTTACTATGAAAGGTTTCCACATTTTTTTTCAAATTTTCTCTCTACCTAAATGCTAATCTTTAGTAAAGTTGTTGGAATCTTCTGTCTTTGAAATCTCTTATTCTTTCAGCTTTGACTGAAATTGGATAATGTGTTCAAGATTGAGGCAGAGAGAACTGGCAGTGTGATTCTGTAAGTCATCTTTCCTTGGAAAATGAGGCCAAGAAAAGGGGAAACATTAATTGTTTTTTCTTTTTTTTTCTAGGGTATTTTGGGTGGGAGTTTTGCCTGAGTGTGGAAGACTACCTGACATATAGCTTCTGGTTTAGTATTAAGAAGACAGGCAAAAGTGGCATTATAGTGGATGTCTGCTATAGGACACAGAACCAGGAAGAACAAGTGGATGAGGCCAGTTATAGACAGCTAGAAACAGACTCACATTTGAAAGCCCCGGTCCTCATGGAGGACTTCACCACCCTGATATCTGTTGGAGGGACAAGACAGCAAGGCATAAACAATCCAGAAGGTTACTGGAGTAGTGTATTTGTGATAAATTCCTCCTACAAGTGATAGAGGAGCCAACAAGGAGAGGTGCTTTTCCAGACCTCATACTCACCAACAAGAGGCTTGTTGGAAATGTGAAGATCAAATAAATATAAAAGGCAGTCTTGGCTGCACTGACCATGGGATAGTGGAGTTTAGGATCCTGAGGTCAGGGAGGAGAGTGAAAAGCAAGCCCACAAACCTGGACTTTAGGAGAGCAGACTTTGGCCTCTTCAAAGATCTGTTTAGAAGATTCCTGTGGGACAAGTCCCTAAAGGAAAGAGGGGCCCAAGAAAACTGGTTAATATTAAAAGATCAACTCCTCCTTCCAGGGATAAAATGAGAAAAACTAAAGCTCAGATTGAATTTAATCTAGTCAGGGATGTCAAAGACAACAAGAAAGGCATCTACAAGTGCAGAGGCAACAAAAGGAAGACTAAGGATAATGTGGGGTCATTGCTCCATGAGATGGGGGATTTGGTTACATAGGATATGGAAAAGACTGAAGTACTGAATGCCACCTTTGCCCCAGTCTTCACTAACAAGACCTTACATATTGGATAAGGCTGAGTGTTGGGACTGCATTCTGGGAAAGACAAGATTCAGGGGAATTATTATTGATGTGTAATTATTACTGTATTAATACCTGAAGGGTGACTGTGAAGAGGACAGAGCCAGGCTCTTTCACTGATGCTCAGTGACAGGAACAGAGGGAATGGACACAAACTGAAAATACAGGAGGTTCCCTCTAAGCATCAGGAATCATTTTTTTTTATTATTTGAAGGTGACTGAGCATTGAAATAGGTTGTCCCTGGAGATTGTGGAGTTTCCATTTCAGGTATTCAAAAGCTGTCTAGACACTATCCTGGACAACTGACTCTTAGTGGCTCTACTTTCGCAGAGTGGTTGGGCAAGATTACCTACAGAAGTCCCTTCCAACCTCAACCCTTCTGTGATTCTGTGATTTTAAAGAAAGCTATTGATATAGAATAAAAGTGATGGTGTCTTGATATAGAAAATCTTCACAAGGTTTAGGAATAGGTTTAGGATAGTTTGTTTGTCTGAGATGTTATTTCAAAGTACTCAAATCTGCAATAACATCTAGAATCTTAAGCAATTTTTACAAAAAATATCATCAAGTCATCTTAAAGGTTTACACACTTCAATGAAAGGTCACAGACATACCAGGGGCAGCTCTACAACCTTCCAATACTGTGAAAATGGTGACAACCTGCAGGCAGTTAACACTTACTAGAATGATTTAAGATGTCACTATTATGTAGAAAGTCACATATCAGAGTCCAATGATATTTGCCAAAGCTTTAAATATTACTTTATAAATCCCTGTTGAAACTTAGAGTTTTAAAAATGCTACCAGCTCTTCAAGCACCAAGACCATTTAAAAAGCATTTGAGATTATTTATAAGTTGGCTAAATTTTCAGAACCATGAAATCTTTTTGTTCTACTGAGATTTTACTTCTCTTATTTTCTCATTAATTTGCATTACCTAAAATAAATGATAAAGGAATGTAAAGCATCTAAAATAGATAAAGGAAATATCACCAAAAAAATTCCATAATAATTTGCCAAACATTTAAATTCTATAAATACGCTGGTTGTTTGTTTGAGATAACAGTTATGCCATATAATAGTTACTCCAGTTGATCATTGACATAGGTAGTGACACCCCCTCCTTGTTTCCCCTTCTTGTCATTTCTAAAGAGCCTGTAGTAGAGCCTGTATATAGGAGATATTTTCCTTCATGTCAACAGCAGTAAAATCTATGCCTTTTGAAGGAATGTAAATAAAATTTAAGGTCAAGGTGCAATGGCTAAGTTTAATTTTCCATTTCTTTAGATGTATATAGATAATGTAGACATCCATGTCACTCCTGGCACCATTTATTTTAACTGAATGCACTTCTGGGGTGTGATTAATTTATTCTTAAAATAGACATTTACCACTTGGCTTCTCTCAAAGTACTTTTTGATCTCTATTCCATTGAAAATAATTTTGAAGTGAGTATCAGATATATATGTCTACATTACATACATCTAATCAAGTGAGATTAACCCACTAAAACCAGTTTTATTCTATCTCTTGGTACAAAGTTTGGATTTCAACTTCTAGTGGGGCTGTAGAAATGACCTTCAATACGCCTCTAGTGAAGGACCCTCTACAGATGAGCAGGTCAGATATTGAGACTCTCCACATAAACCAGTACAGCTGAGGAGTGAAAATTATGAAGTGTAAGAGCAAGTCTCATCTCTTGCTTCAGAGGTGCTCTCAGCCTCTGAGTTGAATCAGAGGTACATTTTAAGCAGTTCTACCCACTTACTCAAGTAGAACCACTTTAAATATATCAGGAAAGGAGAAGAGATGAAGAAAGATAAATTATTGGCAGCTGCTCTTTGCACAGTTAACCTAACCATTAAGCACTTACCCAGGAAAAGCTAAAAGTAGATTCCAAACCCTCATGAAGCTCATGAAACTTGAACATATATTCTAAGTGAGAAGATGATTTTAAAATGGAAAATTAGGATAAAACTAGGCATATAGATGACTCTTAGCCAACTTGTCTATTTGATTTCTCAACAGCTTGTCTGAGCATTTTATATTAGCCTATCTGTGGAGAGACCGAAACAATCAACAGAGACACTGCAATCCCCTATTTTCTTCCTTCTAGTTGAGCTCTGTAGCCACTAACTAAAGTAATATTTATTTTCACTTGATTTTTTTTGGTCCCCATGACTCTTTTGTATTTTTGATTGCGCAGCAACCCAGCTTCGCTGGAAAATACAGCAAATTCTTTACCCTTTTCTCCCTATGTGTCCCAGAATGTCCATGAAGTATAAGGCTTTCCTTTTTCTGGAAGATATTACTGAACATTGTATTTCAGTAATATTTAACACCTTGCCTTAAATACCTAAGGTAAATTTAGAGTAACACAAAGGGTTAGAACATATTGGAGAGGAGGCAGTCTGATCTGCTGTGAATGTTAGATGTTAAGAGAGTAAGTTAACTAGTCTACTTGCAATATCCAGAGTTTCTGAAAGTTTCAAAATCCAATTGCTCTCCCATAAATGCAAGTGCCTATAACCTCTGTGTCGAACAGCCTGATTCTGGATCCGACTATATTTTTGCCTGAGCACTGAAACATGAATTTACTAGGACAAAGAGAACTAGGGAAGGTCAAGTTTCCTTTCTAACATGTCATTATTGCATGAATAACTTCAGGTACAGGACTCAATACCGGTCACATCATTATGATAGTGACTTTGAATCTGATATGACCTGATAAGTACCCAAAGCTTCTTGTCCATTGATTCATGTGCTTAATATACAACCAAAAGATAATGATGGTTTGGGGCAGAATTCAGACCTTTGTAAGAATAATCACATTTCCTGTAATACACACTTCACCCAGCAGATTCTAATTACTTAAATAAACTCTGTCAAGCATTGCATTTCAGTATTAAAATTCTTAATTACAAGTTAAATGTCTATTTATAGCTGTTGTGACTCTTTGTATTTATCATAAAATAACTCCAATAATATGTAAATGGCACTGCAAGCTCACACTTGACAAGATTTATATTAATTTAGAAACATAGTAATTTATCTGAAGAATTGTGCCATTTAACAGATTAGTTGTGTGGTAAAATATATCTATACCTGTGGGTTCTAACATACTTCCTGGAAATGCACTTATGGCTCAAAAGACCAGAAGAAAGATGGTAAGAAAGAAGTGTCCTTCCAAATTAAGTTTTTATAAGAATTATGACTAAAGGCCTCTGTATGGTGATTGTTCAGTTGTCACTTTAAGCAATGCTAATTTTTTCAGCGAGCTCTCTGTGAACATACATATAAAACCATTTCAGTTTGTGCCTAGTCCCACTGATTTAAACAACCCTTATAAAAGTACTATGATCCTCAAATTACATGAGTTTACCAGATGGTTTGTTAAAGCAAATAAAAACACCATACATTTGAAATTATATTTTTAATTTTAATAAATGATGCAAGCTATTAATAATCCACAGCATTTCTCTACATGTGTGTGGTATGTTATTCTAATCTTTAGCACTGTATTAATAAACTACGTACCTGGTTTATTATACTGCACTTAATATAACCTTGTGAAACACAGTATACAGTTAAAAATATTAATTTTCCTGGTAGTCAACCATAGTATGCTAAAACCAGCCAAAGTTTTACAGAAAATACCTGTCTTCAGGTAAAAAATCAAAGTAATAAAGAATGTTCCTAATTCTTTGTTCAAAACATTTTTTCACAGTTTATTCCCGGGTTCCTTTCCCCATTATCTTTGATTTTGAGTATGCTCATGAGCTTATAAGTCATTATTTTCTCCTGCTTTCTCATCAGCTATCAGAAAAAAAGATGCTAAACAACTGCTGACTTTGATCTGCCCTGTTTGATCAATACATTGCTTGCTCAGCATTTCAGTTCAACAGAATCTAAGCTTCTCCCCTGCCTTTGGTTTTATAGATAAACTTTTAAAGAGTCATAAAGGAAAACACTGCTGTATTGTTTTTCTGATACTGTAGATATTGAAGTTTAAACTGAGAGTGCAAGTTGTGGAATCTTACGGTATGTCTGCTTAAGAATTAAATGTTTTCAGATGCTTCTGTGTTAGAACAATATCTGTAATATTTTGTGTTTCGATGTCAACTGAACACAACTTCATATCTTCAATGGGAGCCTCATTAGAACTGTGAAAAAACATAACATTACAAAGTTCTTAGAAATCATTAAATTTAAAAACTAAGGATTCTTGTACAAAATAAATTGGCTTATGTGTTCACAGGTGTTATAATGCAGTTTTTAATTATAACACTTTACTATTTTTCCCAGAAGTAAATTCCAATTTCCTTACTGAAGTAAAGAAATACTAATACTTCAGAAGAAAAATTATCATTAAAAGAATTTTTTTCTTTTTTAAATAGATAAACCATCTATTTTCTTTTAGCTTGATTCTCTAAAATTAGCGATTTCTTTTTCATACAATATTTCTAAACTTGATAGTCTAAACCTAGAACATTATATTTAAAACCATAATCATAATAGGGAATTAAAAAGACTACTATCAAACCATGCGAGAGCCATATTTAATTTATTGATAGAACTGAAAAGTGGGTTCCTGTTCTTGAGAGGAGCCATAGATTAGATCGTTACTTTAGGGGATTGTAAGTCATTTTGAGCAGAAATATAATTCTTAATTATAATCTGGAAAGTAATAAAATATAAATAAATTATGGTGCATTTTATAAAGCTCTTACTTTACAGACTAACATAATGTAACACAACTTTCCCCAAGCCATATTTTTATTTGGCTTTATTACCAAAATACAAGAGCAGAAAAATGCCCATTTCTCTTTATTGACTTTAAACTATAAGTACATACATATGTAACAGGGATAAGATATATACACTTCTTTGTTTAGCATTTATGTTTCTCCTAGTGTATTACTGCAGCAAAATATTTGTGACAAGAAAATCTTAATTCTTTCATATATTCAAAATTATAATTAAAATTACATGTAAAATTCACAAAAAGTTGAGAATATAAGCAATTCTTTTTACTCTGTAGATGAGATTCACTTTACTTGTCTTATTTTAAATAGCTATGATTGAGATAGTCAGCCTGTGTCCTTTTATCAATTAATACAACTAAGCACATTCTGGACACAATTCACATGACCCATTATAGACCTTTACCTCAGGCTGAGATGAGCCATCTAACGGCTAAAAAAATAAGTAGCTTTGTTTTTGAGGAATTGAACAACTATGTTTACACTCAGGGGTCTTATATTGAGATATGTTGCTCTATCTTGGGTAAAGTCAGTACTGCTGACCTTAACCTGAGTTAATAAATTATCTAAAAGTAAGAAGATATTAGCTTGGGATAGGTAAGAATTTTTCAGACAATCACACGTTTTTGTCCAGATTGAAACAGATTTAGAATGAAGGCAGATGGACTATCTGAACCTGGTTACATAAACATCTCTCTTGTGATCCACGAGTCATGGAATGATGAGGTGAAATCCACCAAAACAATTATTATGAAGCAAATAGTGATTTTATTCATCAATACCAGGAGTTGCATCTTTCTACTCAAATAAACTTGTTAATCAAAATTTTCTTGTAATCCTTACCCCATGCCCACATTTTTTCACTATGTGTATGAGGAGAGAAGTCTCATGGTGGCTCATACACTGAAGTAAGACTTAAAAAAGATATTTATCCAGGATATGCACCTATAGATAATAAGTTCTTCCAGGTACCCCAATTTAGACAAAACCTTAGTACACTGTTGTACCTGAATTTATTATTCCTGCTCTAGAAATAGGACCAATTGATTTGGGTGCAATGCTTTTATGTCCTGGTTATATAACTTCTGGGTCCTGCATTATAATTATTTGGTGCTTCATTTTCTTTACGTGCTCATTCAAATCTACTCATACCATCTCTAGCTAAGATCTGCAGTGCATTGGATAGGTCTCAGAGGATACTGACTCTAAAGAAGCCTCAGAAACTGTTGTAAGAAAGTGAAACAGGGAAATAAACACAACATATTGTTTAACTTGATATAATTCTTTTGGCCAAAGAAAAATCAAATGTCTAAGTGAAATTCATCTTTTCTTCTTACTGCTTTACTACCATGTATTTCTAGAACTGTAAAACACAGATTTGTTAAATTCTGACAACCGGATAAGATTAAGATTTTGTGTTATCCCAGGAATTATCTTGATCCTGGAATGGAGACTGGAATAGGGAAAAAGAGGTTCTCTGCTGAGAAATCAATTACAGCAATACAGAGAAAAAGGCATTCAAAGCCTATAGATTATCTACTGAAGGATTAGCATTAAATCATCTTCAGCAGCAACACTGGTAATTTAAACAATCTTCAAGCATTGATTGAAGCATAGAAACAGTGCACCCCAATGAGCATGAATGATCACACAGACCTGAGGAGGCCCAATGGATCAGCACATCTGGTGACAATCACTAGGCATTAAGTTATGACACCATTCCATACTTCAACTACATATCCAGAATCTTAAATTTCAACAAGTTCAGTCCTGCTATTTCAGTACTTATGACAAAGATATTTTGCTGTGCTTTCCCAGTGTCTAGGCATTTCTATCCCAAGAATTGTAGAGAATGGATTCATAAAAGTCTTTCCATAGAGTCATCTAAGGGTGCAGTATAATCCTATATGAGGCACATAAACACAACTCAATTCACAGATAATTGCTGGCCGCACGTTTACTCACCTGTCCTGGTCCTTGGATTCCTCTTTCTCACCCCAGGCCCAAAGTAGCCTGCTTGGGGAGAAGTGCTGATGCTGGAACTCCTGGTCCTGTATGTAGTCTGTGATTGCTGTGAAAAGACACTTAAGTAAGACTTCTTACATTGATTTTTCATACTGGCTGGCTACTAGGAAAGAGGTAATAACATAAAGACTGATAAGGAGAAGATTTTGAATGCTAATGGATGAGGGTTAGAGGAGCAGGCAAGAATTGTTGCTGACTGACACACTCCTGGCTGACATTGTTCACCTACTGCTTGGTGGGTAGACTACAAAGGTGCTTATTGTTCCCTTCATCTCCCCATGCTTCTTGTACATATATAAGCTGCATGGAATGGACCTCTGGTGGATCCTATATCTATACAATATGTTTCAAATAAAAAGAAATCCTTGAAGCTTACAGAAAAAAATCACTCAATTTAGAAGAAGCAAAGTTCAAAAATTCAGTGTGGGTAGCTCTCCTGGTCTCTAGACGACATGGACTTTAAAAAACTAGAGAAAGGAAAAGAAAGAAAAAATAATAGACTTGAACAGGAGACAGTAAGAGCAGAGGGAATGAATATAAGGTCCTTGAAGATACTAACTACTTCTAAGCTTAGAAAAGATAAAAGGAAAGGCTGACTTTAAAGCAGACTCACTGTAGAAAGTAAGTGATACTATAAACATGAATAGGAGTGGAGCACTATGAGAGCACTGACATGTATAATGTGTGCTCTAGAGAGAAGGGGTTCAACTCCTTCAACTAAATTTCATCGGGTCAAAAAAAAAGCCACCTAAAAAACCTCACTAGCTCTGGGGGAAAAGAAGAAATTGTAAGTAACTGACCAAGAAGTCAGTATCTACAGGAGATAACCTAATAAACTCCTTGACTAAAAGACTAATAGGAGGGAAAGATCCTCCTCTATCAGATCTTAGCAAATAACTCTTAATTGGAAATTATCAATATGTTAATACTTATGTCATGTTTCTGTTGGGTTTTGATTATCACTAGCAAGTTCCAGATTTAGCTTCTTTTGAGGAATGACCAACTGATCACCAGTGGTGTTCCTCAGGGTTCAATTCTAGAGCCAATATATTTATCAATGATCTGCATGCAGCAGCTGAATGCACCATTGTGCTGAATGATTTGCTGACAATATCAGACTGGGAGGTGCTGTTGACTTTCTTGAAGGATGAGAGGCCTTGCAAAGGGGTCTAGACAGATTGAAGCACTGGGAAATGATTAATGGGGTGAAATTTAACAAGTATGAATGTCATATTCTGCACCTGGGATAGAGTAATTCCAGGCACAAGTGTAAATTGGAAAAGGAATGGCTGGAGAGCAACCCTGCAGAAAGGGATCTGGGGATGCTGGATGACATCAGGCTCAGTGTGAGTAAGCAGTGTGTCCTGGCAGCAAGAAAGCAAACTGTGTCCTGGGGTGAATCAAATACAGCATAACCAGTGGGTCAAAAGATGATTATACTACTGTATTCAGCATTAGTGTAGCCTAACTTGAGCACTGTGTACATCTTTGGGGCTCATAAATTGAGAAGGATGTTAATGTAGTTGAATGATGTATATAATATATACTAAGCCATCATCAGAGTGACCTTTCATGCTTGTCTTATGTTATTTAGACACATACAAAATTAAAGTTATTTTGTTGCACTACCTCAATGATGCTGAAGTTAAAAAAAGATGCACTACCTTCTGGGATAAAAACAAATCTAAAATAGACATCTGTATTTTGCAACTGTCTTTTCCAAGTTTTTCTAAGCAGGAAGTGTATTAGTCAACTGATATGTAAGATAATAAGTGAGGTTCAGCTATACTTTTTTCATCCATTACATATTTAGAGAAATTTGAATGGTTCTTGGGGAAATTTCCTTGTTCAATGTGACGCTATATTTGTAACCCTTTTTCTCCATAACCTCCACTATAAAATTTTTTGGCTCTAAAAACTTTGGTTATTTCTGTTGTAGGGATCCAAAAACTTGCACTGATATGGCACAGCTGCGTAATCTTGGCCCAGACCTCCAATAAAATCACTAAGTTGCGAGAAAGAGCTGTGAAAATGTCTGTAGAGGCATAAGAAACATAAAAGTGCAGATGAACAAAGAATTGTGGGGGAAACGTGCATCAAACACAGTATAACCGGCCATTTGAAAGGGGTGATTATCCCTCTGTATTCAGCATTGGTGCGGCCTCATCTTGAGCGCTGTGTGCAGTTCTGGGCCCCACAATTGAAGAAGGTTGTGAAGGTCTTGAATGTGTCCAGAGGAGGGCAACAAAGCTGGTGAAAGGGCTGGAAGGCATGTCTTGTGAGGAGCAGCTAGGGACTCTGGGTTTGTCTAGTTTGGAGAAAAGGGGCCTGAGGGGTGACTTCATTGCTCTCTGCAGCTTCCTGAGGAAGGGACGTACAGAGTGGTGATGAGCTCTTCTCCCTGGTGTCCAGTGATATGACACCTGAGAATGGTTCAAAGCCACAGCAGCGGAGGTTCAGACTTGATATTAAGAAACATTTTTTTACAGAGAGTGCAGTCAAACCTTGGAACAGGATTCCTAGAGAGGTGGTCGATGTCTCAAGCCTGTCAGTGTTTAAGAGGCATTTGAACAATGCCCATAAAAATTTGCTTTAGCTTTTGGTCAGCCCAGAAGTGGTAAAGCAGTTGGAGTAGATGATTGTGTACATCCCTTCCAACTGAAATAGTCCATTCTATTCTACTCTACACTACTCTACTCTATTGTATTCTACCCAAATAGTCACTGTGACAATCTAGACTGAAGTAAAGAAAGAGCAAAGCAAGTGAAAATTAAAAAAAAAAAAAAAATGTGTAGGAAATAAAATAATATACATATAGACTATATATTTAGCAGCCAAAATGCCAGTTGTCAATCTCAATTATATCCTTTCTCTCCATTATGTGTAGAAAATAAACCTTTTTATTTTCTTGGTGAAGAATATCATAATAGATAATTATGATATTTTTCCTTTAACACTACTCAGTTCAGAGTGCCTTGGCACTACCATAGCACTGATTTTTTAGTTTCTACCACTTATTTTACATTTGATGTTGAAAGATTAATCCATTTTTCTCTACCAGCTTTTTCCTACACAAACTGCTTCCCCTCCCCAATCAAGTCATCCATCACATTTCCTTGTGTCCACTCTTTTCTTAATGTGGAGAAAGGGAATTTCAAGGGCACATGTCGTCTTATCATGATGTAGGTAACTGAAGAGTCAAATGAACTGCACTTGAAAACAGCCTGTTTACCTCACAGACAATTAAATGAGTGTAGAATGACTAGATTTTTCTGTAGCTGGTACAGTTTTCAACAGTTAAATTTTGCCACTTTTGTGCTGTGGTGTGGCAAACTGACATCCATATCAGGTTTTACAATAGTGATAGTGTTTGGAGACAAAGGGAGAAGAGGCTGAAACGGAGTGGCTTTCTGAGGTTTGCAGCTTTATACATAGGCACTCAAGTCCTTTTGTCTAACAGCTCTGTAAGCTGTTATACAGTAAGTACGTTTAAATGTCTCAGCTTCTGCCACCATTAGGTTGCTGTATATCTTAAGCAAATGCAAGAAATGGACTAACAAACAAAAATAATCCTATTTAATTTTGCTTATTCAAATAATCTTCTTTAAAAGAGTGTATTTATCTTAAACAGGGATTTGTGAATCGAATAAAAGAAAACAAAATCTAAAACAAACACCCAAAACCCAACCCAAAAAAACAAAAAAGCCCCCAACAAACAAACAGGAAAATAAACCAGACCATTGCTTACCTCAGTAAATACAGCCAGTCAGAAAAACGTTGTTGATTATAACACTGACTGTCATGTCATCCTTCCTTTGTATTATATTTCATAGTGTGAATGAGTAGCAAGCAAAACACAGTTTAAACAGGTATTTTTCTTCTCTTTAAAAGTAAAAGATACAGTGGAATGAAAACCATTCCTGGTAATGGCATGCATTGGTTTTCTATTGGATTTAAGTAATTTATGATCTCTGTCTTGATAACTGAACGTATTTCACTAGATCAGTATTTAATTAATCAGTTTTCCTTAAGAGAATATCTTTCCTATTTTCTATTTTTTTCTTCAACAGAGTACTTATTTAAGTAAATTGAATGGGATTTTGCCATAGATTTCCCCCTATGTTGAGCTATAACATGTTTTAAGATTGCATATTTTAGGGTCTTCAGAGCATACTGATGCAGTCTCTGAAGAACTTTCAGTAAGGTATATAAATAATTATACATTAACTCCAATAATGTTGGAAATCCTTTCAGCTTAACATGAATCTTCAGTGCTCTGCTGATCTGTTATTGTCATCACATACCTCAATACACATCCGGGTGAACTTGTTAGGATTTTTTCTCCCTCTCTCCTGCCTCCCTCTCTGATAAGTGGTACAATCCTCTAAAGTTTCTGCCACAGTATTAAGCAAATGGATTCAATAGCATCAAGATGGCCAGGTGTTTTTCCAAATACAGGGTTCCTTGGCTTAATTTTTTTCCTCTGCACCTTGTCAATCCTTTCCAATAAAATTGGCGGCACCATTCTGAGCCACTGGAAATGGTGTAAATGGATAGAAACATAAGTAGAAGAACAAAAGGTGGGCAAATTGGGGGAATAAGAAACATGAAAAGTATTCTATTAATGCCTTTCTACTCTTTTGACTAGGTACACAGTCAGAAGTGGATAGAATCTAAATGCAAAGTGTTGTTCCTTTATCACTATTTACATTAAAGTAACAATGACAAGTCCCAGGTTAAAGGAGGGTCTTTTGTGGTAGATTTTCCTATTACACAAATTAAATTCTTCCTGTCCTGAAGAGGGATACTTTATGATCAATTAATGCCCAAATTACTACATTAGAAGTTCTACATTACATACAGAGAAACAGAGAGTGCTTTGGGGTTTGAAATATTTAAATTACTGAAAGTCAGATAGAATGAACTTAAACTTTGATTAAGGTAATCTGACAGGAAGTCAATCAAGTTTGTGAACTGAGATCGGACTGCAATCTTACTTTACATGTGATCCTTGCTTTTCTAAGGGTTCTGCATTAATAGACTATTATTTCATTAAAGATTCCCTGGAAGTTTTAAATTTAATTCATAGTTAAGTTCAAGAAGTTCATGTATGTATTACTGAAATACACAAACTGAACAGCAGAATGTCTTAGTGTATTTTATGAATAATTAATTATGTGTAATTAACTAATTAGAGATAAGATTTCTCACCTTTTTCTTTTGTTCTTTAAAGTTTTTTATTTGTGCCACATCTTATTCTCTTATACTTCTCTATAAATCTCCATATTTTCTTTCTTTATTCACACTCCTTTTTTATTACAGAAAACAATTTTAGTTTTTCCATTGACATAAATGAATAAACTACTGAGCCCACATTCTTGATCCAGCTGTTGCCTCTATTATTTGCTGGTCTAAAAAAAGGTCAATTAATAGATGCAACCAGCAAAAAGTTAATTATAAATAAAACTATGTATGGGAAAAAGAAATCATGATACATTTTAAAATTCTCATTGAATTATTTCTCTTAAAACCAACTCTTGACAGCTCTAATGATCTTAGCAGGATAAAAATAATATTTTCTGTTATTTGTATTATTTTTATCTAGAATTCATTATCTTGAAATATTTGGTGGTCCTGAAGTACAACAAATTGCAGTTTCAAATCACAATTAGTAGTTACTGAAGGAAAATTAATTATAACTTAAAGGAGTTTCCAGGGTCATTAAGAACAGGTTACTACCTCATATTAATTTTCAGAGATTCAGAAAATTTATTTTTAAAACAGGACTTTTGTTTTCATCTATCTTTATCTAACATGAAAACTTTTTCAGGCTCTCATTGTTCTTCTGATTGGAATCCTTTCTAAATTTTCAGCCTAAATTTATTTACAGATGGTTTATGCCTGTTTATATTTTTGCTGGCACTGGACATGAGCTTAATGATTAATTTCACCTTTCTGAAGTGGTTTTGTTTGTTTATATTAAACTGTTTTTATTTTTATTTGCAGCTTCCATTCACATCTATTTAAAATTATTTTTTTCTAGTTAAACAAAGGTAATCAAAATGAAGCATATATAGCTTTCTATCAGGACTTTATAGACTGAAATTTATACTTTTACTACGTATGCTTTCAGTGACACATCCTAGAATCACCTTTTACTTTCACATATATCCTTCCTGTAATTGATTAGACATCCATAAAATGTTCTCTTCCTCTGTTACTCCTGAAGACTGATATTCTAGATCATGAAGGATATTCTTACTCCTACCCCCCAGCTGAATATTATTGCACTTGTTGTCATTAAATTATTTTGTTTCTGTTAATCAAATCCTCATCCAGAAGCATAATTTACATCCAAAATAAATTACACACCTGTTTTTGTAAATTGTTCAGATCCCACATTCAGTCAAACCCAAAGACTTATTTTGCCATTCAGTTCATAAAGAGATACAGCACAGAAAATCATACAGAACTTTTATCATGGGGAAAAAAAAAAAACAAAAACAAAACAAAAAAAAACCCCAAAAACAAACAAGCAAACAAACAACAACAAAAAATTCCCACCACAACATTCTGGTAGGAATTAGATAATTTATTTCTTCATGTTTAGTTTTGTACCAAGAAGTGTTACAATTTCAAAGCTATACTAGCTTGAGTATAAATATTTGAGCTACATAATTACACAATTTGATTGAGCACAGAGCATCTGTTGTGGTTTGAGCCCAGAGGGCAACTGAGCACCATGGAGCTGCTGACTCTCCCCTTCCCCCTCAGGAATGGGAATGAGAAGATAAAACAAAAAGCTCAGGGGTGGAGTCAAGGGCAGGGAGGGATGACTCACCCATTATGGTTCTGAGCAAAAGACAGACAAGTTAGGGGAAGAAAAATAAATTTGGCCTTTGGTGCAGGCCAAGAACTAAATTCTTCTGAGTTCTTCTGCACTTATATAAGACCAAACATAGACATGACTTGAACAACTGAACAGAGTATTCTGTTCCAGGAGTAGAAAAACACTCCTGATTATGTTATTGCTTCAGTGCATTTGCTGCTGTTGCATCATACATTGTTCAATCATTAAAATAATTCAATTAAATTAAATGTTTCTTGAAAAGCAGGAAAACTGCAGTGTTGTCAGACTAAGAGATCTGTAACTCCTGAATATCACAGCAGCCAGACCTCTCCTCTGTTTCTTCATCCAGTAAGATGATAAAGCATGAAGATAAAGTACAATGTTCTTACACTAAATACATAACAAACTTGTTATAACTTTTCTCTCACATGGCATTGGACATAAGAAATTTAACACTACCAGCTCTTAACAGTGGACACTGAAGTATCTTCATTAGAGCAGTTTCTGATTTGATAGAGAAATGTTTTTGTCTATCCACTGTAAAATTCCATAGCTCTTTCTTCTCAGCATGCACTTAATTTTCTTACTGCTTAATTTTATGGCTGGTGATAGATACAAATGGCAAGTATCTTTGCTTGTTACTTTGATATGTAGTCTTAAAATTAAAACAAATAAATTTAAAGTTAGCTGTGTTCATTAAAAAGATCAAGAAGGATTTTTTTTTTTTTTTTTTTTTTTAACACGTTCTTATCCAGAATACTTTTTCAGGTACATTTTAGAAATTAAAATATACCTGAAGGGTATTTTAATAAAGGGCCTTTTAGTCAGTTATCAGACACTATTCAGCATAATTAGAATCAAAATTATAGCCTTGTAGTATGTTTAATGAAATAGATACACTAGCAAGTGTGAAACTGCTTATCCATCTACAGATACCAAAAGCCCAAATTAATTGTTTCATCTGTGATCACTAAACCTACTTAAAGCAAGCTTAAGGTTACATAACAGGGTGTAATACAAAATTCATTGAAGTTGATGGACTTCCTCAATAAGTATCAATATCTTAACTTGTCACAGAATTGGCCATGGTCCAGTCCAACCTGACCTTGACCATGTCCAGTAATGGAGCATCTACCTCTGACAAACCTGTTCCAGTGTCTCACCACTCCACCATAAAAAAAAGGTCCTCTTTGTCTTCCTTATATCCAATCGAAATCTACCCTCTTTCAGTTTAAAAACATTGCCCCTTGTCTTGTCATTACAGGCCCTATTAAAAAGTCTATCCCCATCTTTCTTATAAGCCCCCTTTAAGTATTGAAAGTCTGCAAAAACAAGACCTGGACAACTCACTCAACAGCATCTGATATAAAAACTAGAGATGTTTAGTCTTGGATATTTAAGACTAACACATTTCTCTGTTACTCCCACCATCAACACTAATGAAAAAATGTTCGAGTCTATTGAAGAGAAATAGGTTTTTAAAGATTTCACTTATTTTTAAAAGATCACTTAAATCTAAATTACTAATAGAAGGAAAGTAGCACTGAAGTGGTATTGCATTAAAATTACATTAATTCTATCTCCCAATTGGCTGCCATGAAAGTATAAATAATGTATAGGAGGGAAGAGAAAGAGAAAAGAGAAAGGAAAAGAAAAAATTGTTTGCATTCTGAAGTAAAGTCTTACTTAAAAATTTTAATACCTCCAAAATGTTACACCTCTTTTTCTCTTATTAATCAGTAATTTGTATGTAAAATACATGATTTTCTGATGTTTAATTTGATTATTATAATCAAGTTTATTGAAAATAGATGAATTATTTATTTTAGAAAATATTATTAATATTTTTAATTAAAATATACAATGTTTATTGTGAATAATTTTGTTCATATTAGAGTATAAAATTGCTATGGGCTATATAATGTACTTTATATTATATTTATAATTTACTCAGTATAACTATTTTTTAGTTAAGTTGTAGTGGGTTGATCTTGGCTGGCTGCCAGATACCCGTCCAGTCACTCTCTCACTCTCCCCTCCCTGACAGGTTAGGGGAAAAAAATATGATGAGAAAGCTCATGGATGGAGATAAAGATGAAGAGACCACTTGTCAGCTGCCATCACAGGCAAAAGAGTCAACTCAGGGAAAATTTATTGTTTTCCAGTTGAAATATTTTTGAATAATGAGAAACAAAAGCAAAAGTAAAAACACTTTCCTTGTTCTTTTCCCCTTTTCCAAGGCTCAACTTCATTCCTTTAGCCCTAACTCCTGATTCCTTTCCCTGACCCTGAGGGGATATATGTATCAGAGAGGATCAGTGTAATAGGACCCTCTTTTCTCCTTCATTCTTATTTTGTATTAAAAGAAATATTAAGTATATATTCTAAATACATAACATTATTTCTCTTGTACACATATTATTATATATAGAATAATTTACAATTTCCTTTTCCAGGAATTCAAATATGGCATTCTTCTAAGGTTTACAGCTCAGAATTTCTATTCTATACATGAGGTTCTGGCCACCTAATCTATTCCTAAATATTAGGCATTTCATGAAATAGTACAGTGAAAACCAAATATCTAAATTAAAAAAAAACAACTGGCAATTAATATATCTCATGTTCCAATTCTCTGAAGGATTTTAGAAAAATGTTTTTCAAATCATGTAATCACTTTAGTTTACCATGTTAAAAATTTTAACTAGACTTCTTCATATTTGCTTAACAAGATAACATTTCTAACATTACAACTTTAAATATTCACAGCTCGGGTCAGATTTGCAGCTGGTAGAGCTAGAATGATTTATGCCAGCTGAGAGATAAGACTTCATGTTTTTGAAAAATGTGTGACTAAAAGTGGTATAGTACAATATAGTTTCTTACATTACAACGTTTCAAATGTCAGTACATGATTTATACAGGAAAAATTTAAAATGCTATATAAGGAAGAAAATAAAATGAGTCATTGCGTATGGAAAATTATGCATAAAATCTTGAATAGCAGCTATTTGTAACCTGAAATAAACATTAATGCTCATTTCTTTTTAGTACTACAAAGTGTACTAGAAGCAATACGACTATATTCCTTCATCCATCAAAAATGCAGTCTATTGACATGTCTGAACACTTTGCTACCCAGTTCCTTGTCATGTTATCTTTGCCACAAAAACATTTCTGTTTTCAGGAGGTCAGGTTACAAGTTGTGATATAAAGTGTGGGGGGGAAGGGTAGAGTGGTGGAAAAGGGGCAATTTTTTAATGGTTCTTAACATTTGCCTTCTCATACTGTTTCACAGTGTTTTTCACAGAACTTTCAAACTTCTGCTGAAGCATTTCATCATACAGTAACACCTATGAATGGGTGCCAACCAACTGTAAAGAAACACTTACCAAACATTTACAAAATTATATGAACACTGATTCCTTTTTGTATACCAGCCCCTATCTGTGATTTGTATGTGTCTTTTCTAATACCAGATCTTTGGTTGCTCTAATTTATAAATTAGAGTGTATTACTTCTGATAAGGGCTGCCGAAGTGGCTTTGTGAGTAAACATAAGGCAGTGCTCAAGTTTTGTCTTTGAGTTAACTAGCATGGGTGAAAACCAAACTAAGGGATGTTATTATTAAAGAGTTTGCATGATAGCAGACAAATTCTTGACTCCATGTCTTGATCCTGTGTATGTTACCAGTTTGGATGTAACTTAAGAATTCATCTAGATAGTTCTCACAGCCAGGAGAGCATTGCAAATACCAGAAATCTTAGTTATCCCATAATTTAGATTGCAGACATTTACAGTAGAAATAATAAAGTAGGTATGGACAGAGAATGGCAGACTGTATGGATACGGGGGCAACAAAAAGAGTGGAGAAGAAGGAAGAAAAAATGGCACGTGATGATGGCATTTAAATTGTCAGGTCAGCAATATCACAACATATCTACTCACAAGTTTTAAAGACATTTCTTACCAGGAAAATAATAGATAATCTATATTCTTGCTGTCAAGAAAAGAGAGTAAATAAAATCATAACCATGGAGATTCCTTTATCTACCAGTCACTCTCCTTGGCCTTGAAACATCTGAGAAAGAAAGCAGCAGCTTCTCTCTACCCTTTAAATAAGTAAGTCTTTTAAAGTGTTCCTGTTCCATCAGTGTGCAACTGGACAATGGCCTCGAATGTGTCCTTCATATGCACAAATACAAGGGAAGAATTATTTAACCCTTAACTTCCCATTGTCATTCATGGAAGTGAGTAAAAATAACTGAGATAAATTAGAAAAGCTGCACAAACTATCCCATGACCTTATAGTCTTACAATTCCAGATTAATTCAGCAGTACAGTCACTCAGAAATGCTGAATTAAGGAGGTCTTTGAATTTCTTACCTTTGACTAATGTAGATTCATATCCATAATATTTTAACAGAATTATTCAGTATGCTATCAAAAATCCAAATACATGATAACAAAGCTAAGAGAGAATTAATGTATTATGGGACTGTTGTTAAAAATAGTACTTTGTAATCATAGCAAGTATCTGATTTCTTAATATTATAGCCTGTTATCACACTTGGATTATCTATAGAGATATGGTTTCTTTTTCTGTAAATATTTTTTCCCTACTGTTTTTCCTCTTGGTGAATCTTTGAGTTAGTGTGCTGTAAATGTATTGTCTGCTGAGACTGAATCAGCTTTATTCATGATGATCTTACCTGCTTTGTGTCTGCAGAAGTACTGGAGACCCCTAACAAGGTCAGTACACGGCTTCCAGAGCAGAGCTAACTTTGAGTTCCTGAAGGTGTGTCACCACATTTGCACAGACAGTTCACAAACAAGCTCCAAAATATTCTGTGGATGGAAAGAGATCAGAGAGATCAAAATGTACAATGCCCATATTTAAAAGTTCTATTTCACCATAAACACAGATATTAAACCAAATATTTACTTTTTTCTTTTCTTTTCTTTTCTCTTCTTTTCTTTTCTTTTCTTTTCTTTTCTTTTCTTTTCTTTTCTTTTCTTTTCTTTTCTTTTCTTTTCTTTTCTTTTCTTTTCTTTTCTTTTCTTTTCTTTTCTTTTCTTTTCTTTTCTTTTCTTTTCTTTTCTTTTCTTTTCTTTTCTTTTCTTTTCTTTTCTTTTCTTTTCTTTTCTTTTCTTTTCTTTTCTCTGCATGTGTGTATTTTCCCCCCTTTTGGAATACTTGGGGGGGGGAGGGGGGGATGGGGGGCAGGGTGTGTGTATGAGGAAGGGGGGAGAATCAACTAAAAAAAAAAAACAAACCTGCTCAGGTGAGGAGGTTTCCTCCCTTTCTTCTCTTTCTTACTTACCATTACTGTCTTTCAGTCAAAAATCTTGATTGCTGATTTCTATTTCTTACTTAAGGACAGAAAGCAAAGAGAGGATGCTTGAAAGCTTTCTTAAGAGTTCTTGGAATTAAATACATCAAAGTGAATCACATCATGTAATTTAATTTGTTGTGAGAGAAATTAACGCCTCATTCTTGAATTTACAATCCATATTTAAAGCATAAACTGAATACAGGGAAAGGCTCAAAAACTTAAGTTTGATTATTGGAAAAAAAAAAAAAAAACACCACATTTTTGTAATCATTATTATAATATCTATATATAGATGTATTAAAATAACTCCTAGCAAATATAATTGCCAATTAAGATGAGGTGGAAATAAAACAAAACCATAACTATTGCACTGAAGCATGTGTTTGTCAGAATGAGCCCTCTGCACCTAGAGTATATATCTAGATGCAAGACGTTCCATATGTTATGAAACAAAATTCTAATAATGGATGACTAATAGGAGCATTAGATTGAACTGGAAGATAATTTAGATTTTAAAGCTTATTCTTCAAATCACAGTTTTACTTATTACTTTTCCAATGCTCAATAAATATATTCCGTGCCATTTGTCAATTAGCTATAAACGGACAGCACAAGACTGGATCATATGTGTTCAAAATTATTTTCAATATATATCTATTTTTTTTAAAAAAAAAAAAAAAAAAAGGGAGACCAGAATATAAATAGTGATGCTTTATCAATGTCCTGAAATCCCAACTCTCTATATTACCTAAGTTTATGGGCATATTTTGAAAAATGTTTCTGTTAAGGATTATTGATAAACAAGTAAAATATTATAAAGCCCTCCCGAACAGGTTGTAATCAAAAGCAGGGGGAGGAGGAGGCTTTTCTCTTCCACAGTTAATGAGGAATATTAATTACATACTGCTAAATAATACTTCCCAAGATGTTCCTACAGGGAATAGAAAGACAACCATTTATGAAGTAAATGTGATTTCCTTGACCCTGGGGTGATGAGTTCAGTATTCTTTTTCAGGATAGATGACATGGGAATCATTTCTAAAAATGCCAAAGAATAGAACATGCAGTTCCTAGAAAAAAGTTGTTAGCAAGAGGTTCATGCTTTTGTAGGTGAAATTGATTTATTGTCTTTCTAGACAATTTTTCTCTGACACTAAAAATACTGAAGTAAATCTGAAATGTTTTATAGCTATAAGAACAAACTGAGAAGTGAATTAGTCATTTATTATTTAACGCATAACAATTTTCTTCCATCATCAAACAAAACAATGAAACAGGACAAAGTTAGTTCACAATTCTTAACAGTTCTTTACCTACAGGAATAGTAAAGCCAGAAGTCTGAAAGATAGTTTTCAAGAAGAAGGCTTTCAAATATTTTTACACGGTTTTTCATAATCTTATTTTCCACAATATTTGTACTCTGTATGTATATCTGAGATCGCTAAGACATAAAATGTAATTTTACAAGCTCCTTGTTGTGGTTTGGGCCTGGTTGGCAGCCAACCACAACGCAGCACCTCTCTCTCCCTTCTCCTCCGGCAATGAGAAGGGACAGAGGGCCAGGCTTGGGATTCGAGATAGGACTGGGATGGGAAAAATCACCCTTTATGGTCACGAGCAAAAGGCAGACTCGTTAGGGGAAGAAAAAAAGAACATACATTTATTATAGACACTAACAACACATAACAGAGGACAGTGAGAAGTATTGTCACATCTTGAGAACACCTTCCCCCCACCCCTCCCTTCTTCCTGGGCACAGTTCTGCTAACTACACTTAATAGATACAATTTTCCTCCTTATATTTCTATTTACTTTGCCTGTTTCATAGGCTGGCTCTGTAAAGGAAGATTCTAGAAGACATATTGATAATTATTTTATGAGCCTATCAATGGTGCTTTAACAAGTAAAGCACATCCAAGACCCTTCAGCTGCAGCTGATTTAAGTTGTTGTCATTTCCTCCTGGTGCAGCTGGGGTGGGATAACTGCTGATGCTGTTGTGAAAACAGCTGCACAGACTATTCAGCCAACTGGAGCTGGTTGGCAGCAAGCTGCTGCATACAAGCTGTTGCTTATTTACAACAACAGCATCCGACCAGGGAGCACTGTTATTTGTTGTTATAGTGGCTTGAAAATGGTGCCAGGTAGGAATTTCTGAGGGTTTAATCCTAGGTCCCATTTCCAGCTGGTATTCTGTTACATCCTCCAGATTACTAAAGGCCAGAAGACTAGCTAAGGAGTTTGGGATATGATCCCACAATGATGAACGCAAAATTAAGAAGCTTTTCTTCTGTATATCTAGTGGAAAGAGCCAGCTGGCTGTGTGGACGTAGTCACTGAGCAATATGCAATAGTTAATGCATTCAGCTTTTTTGAGTAGGGTGTTCTGTACAGATAAATACAAACTTTTGTGAGATTCAACATCCATAAATCATAAAAGGTTGAGATAGATAATTTTTTTTTTTTTGGAGACATTTCCTAGACTGAAAATGAATCCTCACGGTTTATGTTTGGCTGACATAATGGAATAAACCTTGAAATATTAACAGAAGCTATTCATATAATCAGTAAAAATAAAGAATGCAGTCTCATACATGGGCAGGATCATAGACACAGATCCTGAAGCAGGGGTATTTATTTTATATTAAAAATACATTTATTTTATAAGATATTTTAGTTTATAAAAAATGGTATGTTTTCTGTATGCTCTAAAATACCGCCTTACCTCCAAGACTCAGAGAGCTGATTGAATTTCTTAGCAATTTAATGAGTCTGCACTCTTTAAATGAGCCTCTGTGCTTAGCATGTTGATAGCCCATGGCAAATGTGAGACAACTTAATTTAACATCCATCTTTTTGTTGTGGATTAAACTAAATTTAATTTAGCTCATACATCTCTTAAGCCAAATAAACAGTTATTCAACTACTGAAACTTACCTGAAGTATGAAATCTGTTCTTAGAGTAATTTTTATAGATATCTTTTTTAAAAATTTAACTTTATGCTCTGACTCAATGATAGAAGATCTAAAGGGAGTTTGACAAATAGAAATCTAGACAAAGTTTTCCCTCTCTTCTTATCTATTTACTTTATCCTCTGGAATAGTTATTGTCAGTAGAGAAAGGTGAAACTTGGGTTTTGTGGTTCTTCTGACATTTCAAAACTTGGATTTGAATATGAAATTCTAATTCAGACCAATGCTCTTCTGCACCTGAAATCTCATAAAACAGAAAGCCTGTGTTGCTTAAAATGTTGATACATATTATTTCTGGAATTATCTTGGGTTTGAGTGAGTTGTGGGGTTTTTGGTAACGGGGGAAGGGGATACAACAGTGGCCCCATGTGAGAAGCTTCTTGAAGCTCCCTCAGCTCCAAGTCAGACCCACCTCTGCACCAAGGCCAAGTCAATCAGCTGCACCTTTGCAATAGCATATTTAAGAAGGGACCTGGGAGGAGGAGTTGGAGTTGTGGCATCTATGTGAACACCAAGGTCAGTGGAGGAAAGGAGGAGGAAATGTGGGGAGGTGTGCCAGAGAAGACACCCTCTTGTATCCTGTGGTGACATGGTAGTGCAGACCCCCCCTGAGACACATGAAAGTCTATGGTGGAGCAGACACTGATGGGGTCTGTGGGGTCCCCACATGACCATTTAAGGTGGCTGAGCCCAAAGGAGGCCAGGCCACTGTGGGAAGAAGCAGCCCCTGCTGTTGCAGTTCAGTGCTGGGAGGTGTCCCGATCCGATATCGGGGAGGGTTCTTAAACGATCCCAAGAGCAAGATTAAGACACAAACGAGGTCAGATGCCGTACAACCTTGTGAGCTTTATTAAACAAGCAACTGATAGTGGTGATAGGACAGGGGGGGAAAAGGAAAGGAAAGTCAGAATCCCTAAGCTAGAAAGCGGTAGAGATTCAGCAAGACTAAGTACCACCCCTGCGACTTCAGCGATGTTCTGCTGGCTCGGGCTCGGTGCCGGTGCTGGTGTTCCAAGCTCCAAGCTCTGCCAAAGTCTCCGCTCCCCCCAGAGGCCCCCATCCCCGCTTTGATGCAGTCCTTATATTGCCTCAGTCCCCACGATTTCTCAGAAAAGTCCACCCATTTCCACAGAGCTCATTGTCACCCTGTGGTCTTCTGTGCGTGCATGTCCAGGTGTTCACAGTGGTCTTGTGGGCGAGGGCGTACATCTTCCTCACCTCCTCCATGCCGCTCGCATGCAGGTACAGCTTGGCAGGCACTGCCAGGGATGTTGTTGTTTTAGCTTTGGCCAGACGTGTTGGTTTTGTCAGGGACTATTCGTTGCCTTCCCCTTGTGGCAACAGGATGCTGAGGCCAGGAAGTGGTAGTGGTGCAGCAGAAATGTTGAGACAGAGTCCAACACAGTCTCTTACAGGAGGATTGCAATATGTGGGGGTATCCCACACCGGAGCAGCTTGGGAAACACTGTGGTCCATGGGAGAGACTCAAGTTGGAGAGAGTTTGTGGAGGACTGTCTCCTGTGAGAGTGGGACCATGCGGGAGTAAGGGGAAGACATTCCAGAGGTTTCCCCCTGCAACTCTGAGATGGAAGAAGTGGCAGCACTGACTGCACCCCTCATTCCCTGCCCCATGTGCTGCTGGGGGGAGAAGGTAGAATTATCGGGAGCAAAGCTGAGCCCAGGAAGAAGGGAGAGGTGGGGAAAAGCATTCTCAAGATATGGTAATGCTTCTCACTGTCCTACTCTGTCTGTTAAGTGTTGTTGTTGTTAGTGTCTGTATCAAATTCATGTTCTTTTTTTTCCTCCTCTAACAAGTTTTTCTTTTGCCCATGACCATAATGGGTAATTTATCCCTCCCTGTCCTTATCTTGAATCACAAGCCTATGTTTATTGTCTCCTTCCCAGTGCTGGGGGGGAAGGGGAGAGGTGAGCTGCTGTGTGGTGCTCAGTTGCCCTCTGAACTCAAACCACGAAGATTTTTGCTTTATTTTCTCCTTCTCAGCACTGGGAGGAAAGGGGGGGAATGAGTGGCCATGTGGTGCTTAGTTGCCCTCTAAGCTGAAAGTACAACAGGAATTAAATACACCGAGTGTATGTTGCAATAGCTAAATTAAGTTGAAGTGATTTATATCAGTTTTAGTACTTCTGTTCACTGACACAGAACAAGAAAACTCATAAATTCACACAGAAGTGTTAGACCTGGACTGGGAGCCCAGGGAGTCATAAAGGTTCTGTGATCCCCTTGGGTTAAATTAAGGTGAAACAACCCCAAACAACTAGGGGTTTTTTTATTTCTCGTAAAAACAACTTAAACTTGAAAAGAATAGTAAGCAATGTGTTCTCTTTATTGATAAATTTCTAAGAAAGAAAAGGAATGAAAGGAAAGAAAACAAAAGGAAAGAGAGTCAAAGTATCCAGATCAGCAACCTAGGTTCCAGCGTTGTCTCAGGTCCAGTAATCTTGGGTGGTGGGGTCACACACAGCAAAATTTTCTGTCACCTTTTAAGTTCATCTTATCAGATGATTTGCATATTAGACAAAGGGAAGCAAGTATACCACGAAGTCACTTCCATGAGAGACGAGGAAAAGGTGGAGCATGGGTTCTGTGCATGTGTTGAGGAGGGATGGGGTGCACCAACACCCTCATCCAATTGAGTTGGTGGTCATGCTCCCCTCTACCACCTTTACTTCTTCCTCTATTTTTGTTTTTTTTTGGGTGATTGTCCAGCCTTTAGCTTATCAGTCTTTTTAGCCCTTCTTTGAGAGTATAGTCATAAATTAAAATGTTGATGCTAACCCAACATCTGTTTTCACTTAGTCTATGTCTCTACCTTTGGGCTTATCTAAGGAATTTGGCAATACAACCACAAGGGAGTGGAGATGTGCCCCCTTTTATACACTGTATGCTTCTTTGGACAACATTCCTTAGACTAATCAGGAAGGCCACAGCTTGTCCTTGAGGCTTTCTGTTTGATGCATTAACTCCTTCAGTTCCTTACAAGTGGTTGTGGTATATTCAAAGCCTGGTTGAACTGATTTCTTTAGATAGGGATACCTCAGAGATTTCACCTCCTGAATCTACTGTTTGTCCTATGGTGAAGTTGTTGATCTACTCTGAAACTAGGTTCATAGTTCCCTAGCCCTGCTGAAGCTATGGCTTTTGAGGTTCCTCACACCAGAAACATCAGATGTCTTATGACATCCACATACCAGGTACTTGTTTAACTGGAGGGATTGACAAGAAGTGACTTTTCCATCACAGCAATGTCTTCATTCTGCGATCATAATGATATCTCAAGATATGTGTCCTTTTAACAAATTTACATATGCTGGCAAAAACATTTTATTAAATTTTGAGCAACTCCTTCAGTGTAATTCCTTTCCAGACATTAAATACTCTTAGGTGTCAAGTAAAGAGAACTGTGAGCAGTTATTCATAACTGTGATGAGTCTTTATTATAACAAATTAAAAAATCAATATAACATGAAAATATGGTGAAGAAAAGAGATATCAGATTCATATTAGATATCAGAATTCTCATCAAACTGTTTATCAGCTAATTTTAACAGCTAGATTTAATGTAAGTGTTCCACAGGCAGTTAAATTTCAACATTTTAAGGAGAAAGTTTCCCTTATAAAAAAAATTTTTAAAGTTTGAAAATTAGTATGCCAGCATATGATGTTCTAGCATGCATTTGGTTCCATTTTACCTTTTGTTAATTTTCATTATTTTGTTATATCCAATAAAGAACAAGAATTTTCCTCTGTTCCATCTTTGTTTTGAATTCAGGATTAGTTTTGTAAGTTCAGTTTTGTCTTACTGTTTTCTTTTTTTGTTTTGTTTGTTTGTTTGTTTGTTTGTTTGTTTTATTTTATTTTTTTATTTTTATTTTTTTTAAAAGACAAGGCTGTCAAGGGACTAGATTTCCTATGTTTTGAAAACTTTATGTCTTAAGCTTACAGACAGCAAAGTATGATAGCATACAACAGTCCTTTCCAGAATAAAAATGAGTTCCTCATAAGCATTGTTTTTTATTGGTATGACACCTTAATGACAAGAAAGGGAACAAATTAAAATGTTTATTTATGTCATGTCCTATTTCACCTGTATAAAGCAAAGATATCTTGAAAAGAAGAGCTGTTTAAAGGCAATGTTCAGAATGACTTGGAAATATGCACATGAAACTATTCAGAGGACAAGGAATAGATCCAGCATGTTGCCTTTGGGAGTCATTTTCAAAGGACAGAAAAGGGAGCTTCCACATTATACTTGTGAGGTTACTGAAGAATACAGCCAAAACCCTAGGTGAACATTTGATTTTTATTTTTTTTTTTTTTATAACTCCATCCATTTCCATCTCAAAACTTAAAAACTCCCAAGGGAGCTTTGCAGGATTGATGGTGAGAGGTTAAGGAAACGGAAGGGGAAATTTCTGTAATCTAAATTTCTCTATTAGAACAGATTTTTTGTTGTTGTTATTTCTCTAGGGAAATAGGTGTGATCTTGAATAAGGGAACAGTTTTTTAAAAGCTCCATTCAGCTATTGGAAGAATGGGAGATGTGAGGAAGTGAGAAACAAGGTATAATAGTGTGATTGCATTTTGGATTCCCTTACACTGCTCCAGCGTGGGACACCAACTTTCTCCAACTGGATTCCCTCCCACGGGCTGCAGCCCTTCCTGAGCTGCTCCTAGCATGGGACGCTCCCGCATGCTGCAATCCTCCCAGTGCTGAACTACAACAGCCGGGATATTTTTTCCCACAAGTTCCTGGCCTTCTTCGGGCACAGCACCTTGATTACCCATGAAAACACAGGCCATAAATCAGTGTCTGCTCCACCATAGATCTTCATGGGTGACATGGGGGGCCACCCTGCCATCTCACCACAGGATGAAGGAGGGTCTCTGCTCTGGAACACCTACCCCCCTCCTTTCTTCCTCTGTTCCTCCATTGACCTTGGTGTTCACACAGCTGCCACAACTCCTCCTCACAAGTACGACTCCTCCTCACCACGTCCCTTCTTAAATATGTTATGGCAGAGGCGCAGCATATTGTCTCAGTTTTGGTGCAGAGGTGGAGTTGACTTGGAGCTGGGGGAGCTTTGAGAAGCTTCTCACAGGGGGCCACCCATATAGCCCCCTCCCCTTTTACCAAAAAAAAACCCCACCGCTCACTCAAACCCTGACACTTTGTAATAACTGTGAAGTTATTTCCAAAATATTTTGTTTTGACACTTATTTTATCTTTACCACTACATATTGCTTTTTCTACCACTTTACCACCATATATTTATTGCAAGAATGTTAAGAAGAAATGAGAACGTATATTTTTTCAAGATATAGTACTACTGACAAAAACACTGAGAAAATGTAACATAGAGTCAAGATGACTCTTTTCTATTTTAATTATTACTGTTTTTTTTCATTAGATGTTTTCAGATTTCTAGGTGAAGTTTCCTTAAAAGAAAATATTTAGATTTAAGAACTGTCTGTAACTATTTCACAATCTTGACTTTGTCTTTAGTTGTTTAGTTTAATTGGAGTAATTTCACTTTACTTATGAATTCCTTGTAAATAATTCTCTTGGACTGGCTGCGCATAGCCAGAAAATGAAGGCATTTCAATTTCTATTTATTTTAACTATTTGCTTTTTACATTTACAATAATGTGAGTCTGGATTGAGTCTATTAATGTCAATATCTTTATAAAGTAAAAAGATAGAGTCACACTGGGCTCAATCAATTATGTTGAAGTATTTAAAGTAAAAGTTTAAAACTCTCTTCAAAAGTATCTGACAATCTCTCACTTGTGTCATTTTTGTTCTCAGGGACATTTTTTTACAGTTTTCAGTGCTCAAAAAGTTAAAATTTTTTTGTAAAATTGCCTTCTGGAAACTTAAGGCAGACTTCAGACCTGTTCTTTTTAATGATGTAGAAAAAAAAAAAAAAAAAAAATGGAAGATCTTCAAAAAAAAGTCACAAATGTGGAATTGAAAATTCAGAAGAACTTATTTGATAGCATACTAGCTGGGTAAGTTGCCACAGGATGATGGACCTCTAAAACATTATCTGCTTTTTGTGCTTTTAAAACAAATTGTCTACAAAATTAGACTACATTCCTATAGTAGGAATTTAGACTTCTTTAGAAAAAGATCATCTTTGCAGCTCCAAAAGGTAACTAGGAACTCCTCTGTGACACACACACTATATTCTGTTACCAGAATGTCCTTACAGGAAATACATTTTTCAGCTGCTGAGAAAAACCTTTGATAAAGGCTCATCTGAGCCACAATGTGCACAAAAAGACCTCTATAACTTTCTTTGCAAATGTCCATGTAGGACTTCACAGACGATTCTAAATCCCTTAAAGGTGAAGAAATTCCAAAAAACATTTAAAAATGAAGGATCTAGAAAGGACATTTAGTAGCACTTGAAAGCTTCCAAAATTCTAAGTTAATTAAGAAAGGAAGGCTTTTTCTCACCAAATTTTTATTCTCTTTTTGTTTTCACAGTTCTACAATTTCCATAATCATGTCTCTGACCTCTAGAAACTCTCGATGCTGAATTTCATAAATATACATACATATTGTTTAATGTATGACTTAATAATTCAGAATGAATAAAATCTGAATTTTTATAAGCTCCACAAATACACATATACCAGTCTTTCCTACATTGTCACCAATATTATAATAAATATATAAACATTTATTTACCTTTGTGATATATCCACTGCAAGGTATCGTTGAAACTGGAATTCAAAATTCATAAAATATGGGATAGAAGGAAGAAATTAAAATGGTAACATCAGAGTAAGCCTAGGAAACCAGAATTAAATTGTTGAAGTTCTGTCAGTGTTTTAATCCAAATTTAGTTCTTACAAATTGCCCTACTTTGCGTACCAAAATGTAACATTTGTTGCTTATCTTCTCACAAATGATGTTTATGTGCTGTATGTCTTATACCAGTAGCAAGCTATTTTTATTTAAAGTACAGTAAATAGAACTCAAAAACATAATACAATGTAGTGATAGGTTGGCTTAATGCCAATTCAATCTACCTGCTTTAAAATCAACATTATTATGTGCATTTTTTTTTCATTCAGGAATCTCAATTATAGATTGAAAATGTGAAAAATTCCACAGTAAATCTACAATTAGGAGACTTTTGACCAGGTTTAGTCTCAAATGTCTTTATATACAACAGATATGAGTTTTGAAACTTTGCTTTGACTATGGAATACAGAGATATCTGTGTAGTTTAGCTGAAACTGATAAGAACTCTGAATGAATGCTTACTTACCTGTATGCTTTGGAGTCTGTTTTCTGTGGCCATAAGTTCATGGGATGCTGGATTGATTTGGACTGGAGAAATTCTTCCTCTGCCTACAGTTTGGATCCCTTCTTCTCCTTCTGTGTCCTCTTTACAATCTCGGTTATGCTGCTCAAAGTGTTTACAAAACAATATTTTGAATTTGCATCCCTAAGGTCTCTCTTGGCAACTAAACTTGTTCAGTGTCTGGTGTTTGCTGAGTCACTTAAATCTTCCCTCCCTGCTTCACCTCTGCATCCTGCTCCCTGTCCTGTGCTACTGCTAACATTCTGACACTAAATGGGCAAAGATCTCTCCAAATGAACTCTCTGCCTCTTTAGATCCCTAGTCGCGGGTTCAGATGATCACCAGCAAATGAAGGAGACCTTATGCATACCCTTCTTGTAGTATCTATTACATCACTCTAGCTGTAATGTGTAATCTCAAAATGAAATGAGCTGAAGATAACCCTCCAAACACAGGGTTATTTTTAGTCTGTCCATTCAGAAATCAAATCTATAATATACACTGTAGAGTTATACTGAGATAATAGTGAGATAAGTGTGAGGACAGGAAAAAAAGCATTAGTGGTAGTGATAAAGCATATGAGGAGGGTCAGGAATATCTTTGCAATGTTGAAAGTCATTCAAATTTATGAAATTACTGCACTGGTCACTGAGATATGATCGTTATTTTGACTCAGTCTGACTCCCCCCAAGACCACAAAACTAAACAAAAAATCCCACCAGACTTGGATCGTCTTTGGTTGTGCAGATTTTAAAGACATGACCATTTCTTGTATTCTATCTGGTACTGCCCCTGTTTCAGTCACTTTCTTCAGGTAGCTTTGAAAGTACACAGAGACTCTCCAAATATATATACAGCTTAAAAAATGTAAAGCAAATATTTATTTTCTAAGATGTTAAAAATAACTAGAATATCATGAGGTGCTAGGATAAACATTAATGCTTCAAGCACCTTCAAGACAAGACTGGAAGGATTACTGCTGGCAAGGCACAGCCTAGTCATGAGAAAAGAGTCAGCATTTGCTGCACTCTGGAAACATTCTTATTGTTGCTAAATCATCATAACCAATAAAATATGGTGACATCGGTGACACCAGAAACAATGACTGATAACTGACCAACCAATGACTTCATTAACAATGGAATAATGACTCCAGGTTTTTCTTTTTGGAATTTCATACTTCTCCAAACTGGTATTTTTTCCTCTTGAATCCTTAATCTTCTTGTTTAGAATAGAATAGAATAGAATAGAATAGAATAGAATAGAATAGAATAGAATAGAATAGAATAGAATAGAATAGAATAGAATAGAATAGAATAGAATAGAATAGAATAGAATAGAATAGAATAGAATAGAATAGAAAGAATAGAATATTTCAGTTGGAAGGGACGTACACAATCATCTACTCCAACTGCTTTACCACTTCTGGGCTGACCAAAAGCTAAAGCAAATTTTTATGGGCATTGTTCAAATGCCTCTTAAACACTGACAGGCTTGAGACATCGACCACCTCTCTAGGAATCCTGTTCCAAGGTTTGACTGCACTCTCTGTAAAAAAATGTTTCTTAATATCAAGTCTGAACCTCCGCTGCTGTGGCTTTGAACCATTCTCAGGTGTCATATCACTGGACACCAGGGAGAAGAGCTCATCACCACTCTGTACGTCCCTTCCTCAGGAAGCTGCAGAGAGCAATGAAGTCACCCCTCAGGCCCCTTTTCTCCAAACTAGACAAACCCAGAGTCCCTAGCTGCTCCTCACAGGACATACCTTCCAGCCCTTTCACCAGCTTTGTTGCCCTCCTCTGGACACATTCAAGGACCTTCACAACCTTCTTCAATTGTGGGGCCCAGAACTGCACACAGCGCTCAAGATGAGGCCGCACCAATGCTGAATACAGAGGGATAATCACCCCTTTCAAATGGCCGGTTATACTGTGTTTGATGCACGTTTCCCCCACAATTCTTTGTTCATCTGTACTTTTATGTTTCTTATGCCTCTACAGACATTTTCACAGCTCTTTCTCGCAACTTAGTGATTTTATTGGAGGTCTGGGCCAAGATTACGCAGCTGTGCCATATCAGTGCAAGTTTTTGGATCCCTACAACAGAAATAACCAAAGTTTTTAGAGCCAAAAAATTTTATAGTGGAGGTTATGGAGAAAAAGGGTTACAAATATAGCGTCACATTGAACAAGGAAATTTCCCCAAGAACCATTCAAATTTCTCTAAATATGTAATGGATGAAAAAAGTATAGCTGAACCTCACTTATTATCTTACATATCAGTTGACTAATACACTTCCTGCTCAGAAAAACTTGGAAAAGACAGTTGCAAAATACAGATGTCTATTTTAGATTTGTTTTTATCCCAGAAGGTAGTGCATCTTTTTTTAACTTCAGCATCATTGAGGTAGTGCAACAAAATAACTTTAATTTTGTATGTGTCTAAATAACATAAGACAAGCATGAAAGGTCACTCTGATGATGGCTTGATATGTCATTTAGAAAATCAAACAATTCAAATAACCTGAAACATTTAGAACTTCCCTCTGACTAATTGCTAAGAAATACTCCTGAAAAGCAGAACATTCATTAGGGGAGGGGAAAGGAGGGATAAAAGTGTAAAATAAAAAATAAAATATGAAAAGAAAAAAAAAAAAAAAAAGAAGAAAAGAAAGTTACGTTAGCATTGTCAGAAAAGCATTATCATAATAATTTATGCAAATTTTGTAATTATTTTTTTCCTTGAATGGGAAGACTAGCTTTGGTAAGTTTTTTCAAAACTATTAGAAATAGGTTGTGATAAATTTTAAGCTTTTGTGCATAAAATTACTCTTTACAATGGCAAGATTAATTTTATTTTCTTAGTTTATATAAAATAGCTTAGCTGATTTAATAATTTAAGGCTGGAGAATAACTGCTTATCAAGGGTATTACAAATTTTATACTTTTGGACAATTTTTCAGTCTGAGATAATTTGGGCGTCTTGTTCAGAAATGTTAAAATATTGTACAATCTAATTGCTCAAATATATAAAATGGTTTCTGTGGCTGAATGCAATATAATCTACTTGACTTTGAAAAAAACTCACTCAGAGCTCGGTTACTCCTTTTGCAAAATTTTTGCTGGTGTGAAAATGAAAAGGTGAACACCCACTCTATATACTTAAAGTATTGTTTCTAACATTAAGTCTACATAACAGAAAGGTGAGATTTTAGCATGGATTGGTATAAAGTTGTTAAGGCAAAGGTCTACCCACACTGATGACAAACAAAACTGGTACCCACGCACCCTGTGTAGTTTGTATTCCAGATTCTAGTCGCTGAGGAAGCCTCCACTTGCACATCTTTATGGAGCAGCATTTCATCCTTTCCTGGGAGTAATTTAATGACCGTATCTGCAACATTGAAACAGAAAGAATATCAATAACTGTACCAGAATCCACACGACTTTTGTGGTTGAAAAGACAACAAAGGGTTGAATAAATGTCATTCATAGTGTGTCAAGTCAGGTTGAACGAAAGTAGCTGAATAAAATTTCCCTATAATTATACTGATCTTTCATTTCTTTGTAATTAGACTTTAAAGGTTTTTCATTTTGTTTTGCTTTCGCCCTCCTCCATCTGTTTCTGTGATCTCAAATCATCTAATTCCCTCAACCCTCTGTCAATGCTTTCAAATTTATCTTGAGCTGTTCTCTTCCTGTATTGATTAACACTGAACTACAGGAGATCTTCTATCAGCTTGCCTTCTTTACTGAAACATTACCACAGGAGGTAAACAGTTCAGAAAGAATTTGCAGCAGCAGTTCACTGTGTTCCTTAATCAAAATCTCATTAAATACCAATATACTCTACAAACTGCTATCTATAATGTTATCTATCCCATAAATTTCTATCTATCTCAGCCATCACTGTAATGATATTTGTAAAGTCTATTACAGACTGTTTAAGGTAGAAATTAAGAATTTGTATCCACAGCTACAGTCTTCACACCAAACTAAAGATTAAATAACTGGGAAAAGAAATTGCTTTCAAAGTAAATTTTGTTTGATGATAATGTCAGTGAATTAGCACAGTCATTGTTTTATGTAATGACAGGACTAGTGACCTCAAACATAATATGTAGTTGAATAACAAGTGAAGGGAACCTAAAAGTTAAAGTGGTTTTAGGATCAATATCCTTATAGCAAAAGATGTAGTAATGATGTAAAATGGAAGACTTGTCAAAAGTAATAAAAATAACTGTATCTGACCGACATAATAGGATGTTTTTAGAAAAAAATGGTACCTGAAGATCACATGGGCTTTTTCAGGTAGACCTACACTTTCCCTTTCGTAATTATCTGGAATCAGACAACAACACAGTAAAATTCAAATGCAGAAAGATAATATGGGGAAAAAAATGCATTTAGTATATGTACTTCCTTTAGTGGAACTACTGAATCTCTTTTTATTTTTTCCTTCTTTTTTCACTGGGCAAAAAGGAGAAATATTTTTCATTCTTCACATGTTCAACCCAACTACTTTAAGGATAACTGAAAACTGAAAAAAATATATGTTCACATATATTTTGGATACTTATTACCATGACTAGAAAAGAAATCATATGTTATTGAGTGCTAATCCAAACTTAGTCTATAATAAATGTGATCTTGATCCTGTTCCCTTACTACTAGTAGTTGCATTCTCATTTGAAATCTGAAGGGAGCCTAGGACCTTGAGGTTTGCCATTCCGGATTATCTGATGTTTTATTGGATATCAACCAATATGCTAGACCCATAGCATTTGTTGTCTTTTTTCCTTCTCTATAACTCTTCATTCCTTGTAACCCAGTGCCAATAGCAGAAGGAGCTGTGGAGATTCTACCACCACTGCCCAACAGAGTTCTCCTAGTTAACATGAACCAGCATAAGTGAGTGACCTAACTAGAAACATGGTATGGAAAATGTGGACAACAGCTGCACCATAAAATCCCATCTCCTGATGATCAGAGTTACTACCAACCTTCAGGCTTATGGATAGATATTGTAGATATCACTGAGTATCTGCTACTGTTGATACTCAGTGATATCCTACTAATATTGACTAGATACCTATTGAATACAGATAGTATTGACTATGTTAATTCACTAAAATTTATCATCAAACAAACACACAGAAAGATATTGATTAGAAACACCTTATGACAAGATTACCATCTAGGAATTTGGCACATAAATCCTCAGTTTAATGAATGTCTGGTCTTATGATTTTCTCCTTTGATTTTTCTTGTCTGTGTGCACTTCCCACAGTTCCATCATCTTCCTCAGCTTTAATTCTCTATGGATTAATATAGAATCATGGAATCACAGAATCATTTAAGTTGGAAAAGATCTTTAAGTTCATCAAGTCCAACCATTAACCTAGCATTGCCAAGTTCACCACTAAACCATGTCCCTAAGTGCCACATCTACACATCTTTTAAATACCTCCACAGATGGTTACTCACCCACTTCCCTAGACAGTATGTTCTGGTTCTTCACAACCCTTTCAATGAAGAAATTTTATCCTAATATCCAATCCAAACCTCCCTTGGTGCAACTTGAGGCCATTTCCTCTTGTCTATCGTTTGTTACTTGGGAGGAAAGATCAACACCCTCCTCACTACAACCTCCTTTCAAGTAGTTGTAGGGAGTGATAAGGTCTCCCTTGGGCCTCCTTTTCTCCAGGTTAAACAACCCCAGTTCCCTCAGCCATTCCTCATAAGTCTTGTGCTCTAGACCCTTCACCAGCTTCATTGTTCTTTTCTGGATGGACTCCAGCACCTCAATGTCTTTCTTTCAGTGAGGGGCCCAAAAATGAATACAGTATTTGATGTGTAGCCTCACCAAGTGTTGACTACATGGGGACAATCACTTCCCTAGTCCTGCTGGCTACAGTATTTCTGATACAAGCCAGGATGTAATTGGCCTTCTTGGCCACCTGGACACAATACCAGCTTATATTTAACCAACTATCAGCCAATACTCCCAGGTCCTTTTCCACTGAGCAGCTTTCCAGGCACTCTTCCCCAAGTCCGTAGCACTGAATGGGGTTGTTATGACTAGAGTGTACAACCAGGTACTTAGCCTTGTTGAACCTCATACAATTGGCCTGAAAAAGGTCAGACAAGCCTGTTGTTCCGTGGATCCTCCTTCCAGTCCTTCTTGTAGATGAGCATCACATTTGCTAACATCCAGTCAACTGGAACCTCATTGGTTAGCCAGGACTGATGATAAATGATGGAAAGTGGGCTGGTGAGCAATTCTGCCACCTCCCTCAGTACTCTCTGGTGGATCCCATCTGGCCTCATAAACTTAGGTGTGTCTAAGTGGTACAGCAGGTAGCTAAGCATATTTCCTCTTGCATTATCAGGACTTAATTCTGTTTCCCATCCTTTTCTCCCAGTTCAGGTAGATGAGCACCCAGAGAACAATTACTATTAAAGACTGAGTCAAAGGAGGCATTAAGTACCCCAGACTTTTCCTCAGGCTTTGTCACTGTTTCCCCCACATTCAATAAAGGATGGAGATTCTCCTTAGCTCTCCTTTTGTTGTTAATATATTTATAAAAACAGTTTTTATTGTCTTTTATGGCAGTAGCCAGATAAAGTTCTAGCTGGCCCTTCTAATTTTCTCCTGCATAACATCACAATATCTTTGTAGTCTTCCTGAGTTTCACTCCCCTTCTTCCAAAAAACATAAACTCTCCTTTTTTTCCTGAGTTCCATCCAAAGCTCTCTGTTCAGCCAGGCCAGTTTTCTTCCCTTCTGGCTCATCTTTCAGCCTGCTCCTTCATCTTTTAGATTTCTTTCTTAAATAATGTCCAGCCTTCCTGGACTCCTTTGCACTTCAGGACTGCCTCCCAAGGGACTCTGTCAACTGGTCTCCTAAACAAGCTAAAGTCTGCCCTCCAGAAGTCCAAGGTAGCAGTTCTGCTGAGCCCCCTCCTTACTTCCCTGAGAATCAAAAACTATAATTTCATGACTGTTAAGTCCAAGACGGCCTCCAACCATTACATTACCCACAAGTCCTTCTCTGTTCATAAACAACAAGTCCAGCAGGGTGCTTTCCCCAGTTTGTTCACTCACCAGCAGTGTCAGGAAGCTATCTTCCACACAAACCAGGAACCTTCTGGACTGTTTTCTCTCTGCTATATCATATTTCCAGCAGAAATCTGGTAGTTTGAAGTTCCCTATGAGAACACAGGTTAGTAATTGTGAGACTTCTCCCAGATGCTTGTAGAATATTTTGTCTGCCTCTTCATCCCACCATGATACATTCCTTGTTGGCCTTCCCCCTGACTCTTACCCATAAACACTTAACCCAATAATCACCATCATTAAGCTCTAGACAATCAAACCACTCCCTTACAGAGCTACCCCACTTCTTCCTTGACTATCCCTTCTGAAGAGATTATAACCATCCATTGCAGCACTCCAGTTGTGCAAATCATCCCACCATGTTTCTGTGATGGCAACTATTTCATAGATTTACTGCTGCACAATAGCTTCCAGCTCCTCCTGTTTGTTTCCCATGCTGCGTGCATTGGTGTAGATGCACTTCAGTTGGGCTGCTGATCCGACCACCAGTTTTGGGGGAGAAGCCCTAACTCCTACATGACCTTTCTCAGGTACCTCCATGGTTTTCAGCACATTAATAACCCTTGTGTCTTTGCTGCTGCATGGATCTCCGTCCCCTATCTCCAGTGAGATAGCAGACTGAAGGACTTTGTTTAACACACTGTCCCTCAAAACTTAAGTGTGCTTCCCCCAGACTTATCTCTAACATGTCTGGTTTTATCCCTTTCTCTCTTCAAATCTAGTTTAAAGCCTTTTCAATGAGCCTTACTAACACCTGTGCAAAGATTCTTTTTCCCCTTTGAGACAGATGTACCCCATCTGTTGCCAGCAGGCCTGGTGTCGTGTAGATCGACCCATGATCAAAAAAAAACCAAATTCTGCCAGTGACACCAGGCTTGGAACCAGGTATTGATCTGATAGTTCTTGTTTCTTCCCTCATCATTACTTGCAACGGGAAGGATAGAGGAGAACACTATTGGTTCTCCTTTTTCCAAAACCAGCTGCCCCAAGGCCCTCAAGTCTGTCTTGATTGCACTCGGACTTCTTGTTGCAACTTTTTCACTGCCTACCTGAAAAATCAATGATAATCTGAGGTCTGTACCTGGGTAGGAAGCTTTCTCTTCACATCTTTAACCCTGGCCCCAGGGAAGTAGCAGACTTCCACAAGAAATGGGCCTGGTTTGCATATTGGGCCTTCTGTTCCCCTCAGGAGAGCGTCTCCAATGATAGATCCATCTTTTTTTCTTTATGGAAGCAGTTTTGACACAGGCCCTAGGCTGACTTAACCTTGGTGACACCTCCAAGCTAGATTAAGCATCATGCTTGTTATTGCTTTGTTCCACTTGCAGAGCCCCATACCTGCAAGAGCACCTGGGAAGGTGAGGTAGTCTCAGAGGAGATACACCTGCTGCACCAGGAAGGAACTTGTTGCCACTGCCCCCTATCCCTTGAGCCATGAGTTCAGCCAGGTGGAGAGAGGATAGAGAATCCTTCATATCATGCATCCTGTCTGCCTGTCGGGCCTGTCTCAGGAAAGGAAGGGTGAGATTGCTGTAGTGTTTCTCTCTCTCTCACACTCCTTGGTACTCCTCAACCTACTCATCTCCTCCCAGAGCTCTGTCACTACATGGAGGTTATATTACGTACATTTAGACAGAATTCTAATATGTGGAAATTAATTATTTTTGAGTGTGATAATGATAAATACAAGTAACTAACTTTTAAACCAAAATACAAACTTTTAATGTCTTAAAGTCTTTTTTTTCAGGTTCCTTAGAGATATTTTTTGAGTAAATCATTTTTGCATATGACTATGGAAACAAACAAACAAGGGAAAAGTAGACCATGAATTTTATATAATTTATTTGTCTAATATGGAAAAAATACTTGAAAATATATGAGATGTATTAAAATAAATTTATTATTTCATAGAATCATAGAATTTTTATGTTGGAAAAGACCATTAAGAGTCCAACCACAATCCTAACACTGCTATTTCCATGTCCACCAATTTATTGCTTTCAGTGTTAGCAGTATTGTAGTAAATAATACGTAATTCTTATGTGATTTGCTTCATATAATGGTACTTCTTAATTTCCTGAATGAATTTGCTGTTACCTTCTGAAAGAACAACTAGAAAGCTTTGAACATGTCAACAATACCTTTTTATCCTTCATGCTTCCTTAAATCTAATCTATCTCTAGAAACATATGGTGTTTTAACACAGAGACTGAAATTGTTAGCTTCTTTTAAATAATCTGATTGTTTAAAATGGTTCATAGATAATAACCAAAAGCCTAAAAACTTAATGTAGTAGGAAGCTCATACAAGGCTCTTTATTTAAGTGTAATGTGAATTGTATTGATGTGATGTGGTGTGTTTGTCAAAATATTAATCAGTTTGGAGAACCTAAACTACCATGTACTTACTTTTTTTGCACTTCTGAGAGTAAATGCCATATCAAAATTAAATTTGGATTAAAAAAAAAAAGAAAAAAATAATAGGACCATTCCTCTGGTTTTGCTTAAAAAGTTTTAAATGCTGATATTTAGATATCTTTCAAAAAGAAAACCAGCAATAAAAAAATGTGTAACTTATAAAAATAAGGGAATAAACAGTAGAGAAAGCCTACATATCAGGTTATAATATTCTGACAGCTGAAGAAAACAAAGAATACAAACCTTCACTTAAATCTGGAATATAACATTTTATATTGATTTTGTCATTATAATTTTGAAAAAAGTGAAAGAAAAAGTGGAGCTAAAAGTTTCTGACATTTTCAAATCTCACAAAAGCTTCCCTGAATCTGAATTTCCATGCAAAAAAAAAAATCATTTATTAATCATCAAATATTAACAAAAATTATACATTTGTCCAGGTTTACTAGGCAGAATGAACAGAAAATGTAAGATACATATACTTGAATATGGCGTTGGTTGATGGTGGTGAAGAAGGATAAGTCTTTGATGTAGCAGAACTAAATGATTTACAGTTGATATTGCCTGAGCAGCTTTGGGAGATGAATAATGTGACATCTGCTCTTGGCAAAGGAGGCTCTGGTCTCTTCTGCCCTTCAATTCCACTTTGAATGCAAATTAAAAAATGAAGTAAAGTCTTTACTGATGTCTCTTCCAAAAATACTACATTAAATTCTGGCAGTCAAAAACCTTATAAAAATGTCTGTCAAAGATTTGTTATTGGCTTTATTTCTGAGTGTTGTTTAATTTTTATATTGGAAGTTTTCCAGATAAACCCAAATAAAGAATAAAACCCAGAAGAGTCAATTACAAGGAGCAAAACTGGAGGGTTTTGTTTTGTTTTGTTTTGTTTTGTTTTGTTTTGTTTTGTTTTGTTTTGTTTTGTTTTGTTTTGTTTTGTTTTGTTTTGTTTTGTTTTGTTTTGTTTTGTTTTGTTTTGTTTTGTTTTGTTTTTGTTTGCTACATGACTAAAAAGAAATGTAAGCAAATAAGACCCCCAGATCATTAGCTTGCTTTCTCAGAGACTGGAGTAGAAAATTGGATTGTTAATATATGAAGAATTAGATTAATTGATGGCCAAATGCAAAGACTGGCCTGAAATGAAATGTTTCAAAATTCTAAATTGTGAATCGAAGTCTAGATTAAGAGAAGTTAGGAACACACTTATGGGTTCTGATTAGACACCATGAATTCTGAGTTAGAAAGTAATTAGAACGTTAGGAGTAAATTGGAGGTGATAAAAGAAGAGCTGGTTAATGCTGTCCTCTAGCTGTAGATTGACAAGGAATTGCTAACATGATTCAGACAGAGGGGAAAAAAAAAGACTATTGCAGTTCTAAGATAAGTCAGATACAGGGTTAAAAGAGAAAAAAAAAAACAACCAACCAATCAACCAAACATGTGGGAATATATCCTGTAACATTTTTATTATGTGGATTATTACTGAAATAATTCATATTCCATGTTGGAAAACTTTATAGTAACTATAAAAATAAACCATGATAATCAAGTAAAGATTAAATTTCAATAAGTCAAAAAATAGGGGTTTGGCCGATATTAAAACATTTAAGTAAACTTTTTTTTTTTTTAATCTTCCTGAAAACATTCTCTTCTTCTACCAGACTGTCATAAATCTTAGTTTAACATTGCCTCATGAATGGTGAAAGCAATTTGAAGCTGATTTTCCTGTAAGGTCTCAGTGGATATGCCACTTCCCCACATAGTGAGACTTACTACCTGTTCAAAGAATCTGAAGAGGGGAAAAGAGTAGAGGTTTCCATAGTAACCTTTAGTAGTTCAAAGTAAAATTGCATAAAATGAAATCATTATCACTCAGCAACTAAGGAAGACAGCTCAGCTGATGAAGATGCCAAGTTGTAAATGACTACTGGTGAGTATAATTTTTTTTTCTACCTTTAATATTGCTGCGCCTTTTTTAAACAGGCAAACAAACAAACAAACAAACAAATCCCCTCTATTATTCTATTGTGTTTAACAATTCTGACAACTGATTTTTAATTGAGAAGCAGTGTAAGTACATCTTGTGACTTAGTGTCAGGCAGAATACATGTTGGTATCCATGGTAACCCAGAAGATTTTAAAGATCACACTGTTCATTTATTGAGAATATGAGCAGACTGTTTGTCTCTCAGTAGACTGCAAAATATCCCGTTACTATATGGCTGGAAAACAAACTCAAACTGACTAAGAGAGCTTTCATTTCACTTGTATTCCAATAAACATAGTTAGATAGATAGAATTTTATTCATACCAGATAATGGTAGTATAAAATAAATTGAGAAGTCTTTTAAGTAATTAATTCCTGAAACATCTCTTAAAGAACAAGCTGACATATTGAACAAAAATGTCTTCTCATAATCAATCAAATAAAGAAAATCCTTGGAAAAAAAAAAAAAACAAACAGCTGCTTTGAGATTTTTTCTTCCCTTTCACCAATTGACTGAAACTAGACAATCACTACAGTGATGTTGATCCCTAAGGAGTTTTAGTCAGTTGCTCACTGTGGGTGAAAAATGTATCAGAACAGACTGTAATTAAGTTATTTCTTTATACAGATAATCTAATACAAGGAAATGTGAATGAAACATTTTTCAAGTATGTGGAGGAGAGGTTTGCTGCTCTGGTCTTTTTGTTTTTCTCTGAATAAATATTTAGTAAGAATGAAATGAAGAATTTTGTGTATTTTTTAAATCCTGATATTTTACATTTTAAATTCCTATTATTAAAATATCCTTATGCAATTTACTGTAATTCTGTCAAAGAGTTAAAGCTCTTCAGTCACTGGAACCCTAAGAAAACATGATCATATACCTAGTGCCTATTTTCTAATCCCATTTGGACTACTCAGTGAACCTGAGAACTAAGAAAACAATACACCAAGAAGAAAAAAAATATGAGGCAACAAATAACTTTGGTACTGTTAGGCTGATTTTTCTGTAACCTCTACTGGGATAGAAACTGGTGTCTAGCCTGTCTCTGAGGATGGAGAGTTCCCAGTCCCTGTTCCACAGTCTGGATGAAGAGATGTATGCAGGGACTCCCTGAAGCATGTATGTCTTGATAACCTCCAACACTGTATGGAAACAATTTCTAAGAACCCCTGACACTAAAATAGATAGGAGATTTTTGGTCTATTTTGCTTCTGGTACCAGATTTAAAGTAATTTCCTGTCAACATACCTGAAGAGGAAATTTCCATTTTAGACATAATTGCTTCTCAGATAGGAGGTTTTCTCTGATGCTTGGGCAGTATTACTAAGCTGGGCGCTAGGGTGTGTCTTCAGACAGATGTGGTCTTTGACCTTTGCTAAACAAATTATTTTCAGGGTGGAAGTCATGGGATTATATAAATCTAATGCTATATCCAAGCTAACAGAGTGGTGCTCTGAGCTTCTCCAAACTGCTGTGCACCATAGCGTGGCGTTGCACTACCGTAGCGCTGTGGCCACCTTACATCACTTTGGGCTCAATGCTTCATTCATGCAATTACTTGACTTGTTCATCCTAAAACTGAAGCTGGAAGCTTAAAATAAACATCTATGATACTCTGCATAAAATTCCTGTAGAATGACTTTGGTAACAGTGCATAGCTTTGTGATGACTGAAAGTGAGAGGACTTTGAATGATATATGCATGTTTTTTGGAGTGTCATTTTCTATCTGTATACCTTAGTTTTCTAGGTAGATTAATTCATATACAGAAATCTTATCTATTGATTCACACATCAGTTGCTTTTGTTTGTGTGTGAACTCAACAGAAAAGCAAAACAACAAAAAAGGACCATAAGTTCTTTAAAAAAAAATAAGTTTTTCATCTTCTCAGTCCTGGATCCTTGATGGTTTCAGACCATCTTCTCTCTAAAATGTATTTTCTATCAATTTCCAATGATTCTCCCTCTAAAATTGATTCTTGAAGGAATAGCCAAGCCTCCACTTCTGTTGATATCTGCTATTTAAAACATATTTCTGCTTTATACCATTCTTGCAGATCTCTCAAAAAAACAATCCAGCTAAATTCCCCATATACCATCATGAAATTCAGAAAAAGAAACTAGATGTCACTTTGTAACAATTTCTAATACATTTTCTAAAGAAAGAGTGCATAAGTATAGTTGAAGTAATTGGAGCCAGCTAATAATTTAACTTAATCAATATGTTCTATAAGAATTTTTATCAGAAATAATATTAAAGAAAAAAATAAACCCAGGCAAATTCATCAGGAGAACAGAATTTATTAAAAAAAAAAATGTAAAAAGAGAAGTAAAACTGTATATTGATACAGAAGATCATTAAAGATTGAAAAGTCTATTATTTTACAGATGAGTTGCATGAGGCCTCTATAACAAAGGAAAACTTGAAGAAAAATAAAAATCCATCCATGCAGTTCATTAACACTTTTTCCTGCTACTAAGTCTTCAGTGACTCCTCTTATAGGGCTTTAGCTACTGATTTGCTCTCCTCAAATACAGCTCTTAAAATTTTGACTCAGACATGGCAGTATCTACTCCATGCTCCTTACCATTCAGCTCTGATTCCCCTGTGTTTCTATGCTTTTCTTATTATTTTATAATTTCCCCCCTCCACTCTCTTAAAGTTACCAGTCACCATGATTCTTTTGCTGCAGTTGCTGCTCCTTTGTTTCATTCTTTCCTTAAACTCTTCAAGGCCCATTTTTCACTGGTGTCTTACATTGTCTTAAAGCCACTCACCTTCAAATAAAATCACATTTCTTGCAGGAACATAGCAAGAATGTAGCTTACACAGATAGTTAACCTTACTTCTTAATATAAATGCCTCATTTTTGGGTAGTATTTCTCAGTAACATTTACTTACCATGAGCTACTAGTGCAACTAATAACCACAGAAATGGGAACAAATCATTCCTATAACATGGAATCATTTCTGCAAATGATCTCATTCGCACTGAAAACAAGATTATTCTCGTCCATCTTTACAAGTCCATAACTAAGCTAATGAACTCCGGCTCCCTTTAAGTGAAAAGAGAGAGTGAGGCTCACAAAGGCATAAATCAATTAATTTATTTGAAACATCCTTTAGGTGGTCACATGTTCTTATAACTAATGTGTAATAATAATTAAGGTATAGACATCTATGACTTTATTATTTTGTCCACACTTAGGTATCTAGTGTTATTTGAGATGTCCTGGTATAGCCTACATGGACTTCATGTAGTCTTCTTGAAAGACATGGGTTTCCTTAGGTTCTCTGTGGTATCTGCTAACCCTCTGAGCATGCTTCTTACACCTTAGAATTTCTCAGATGATTGTAACTGATTTGAACTTTAGGATACATAAATATTAATGTCAGTGTGTGAGATAGGGGACAAATTTAGTTGTCCAAACATAAGCACTGAGCCTTAAAAATATTAAAGTTTATGATAATCTGTCTGGCTTCCAGCTGCCACTCCAGGAAGGCACAGGTCTTCCAAAGGTCCTCTGTAGTAGCTTTCAGCAAAATACAGATATTTTAGCTATTTTTAAGTATTCTTAAATAAAACTAGGTGCCTCTGTATGGGAAACCAAAGAGATCTCTAGATGTAGAAGCTGCCATTATATCTAACAGAGAAACAGGATTTATTTCTATTGCCTAAATGTAGATGACTAACGGTGTTTGAAATTCCCCAGGTTATCCTAGCTTGTCTCCAGCTGTCACCTTGGAACAGCACACATCCCCCTTATGTCCTGTGTAGTGCCTGACAGCCTCAAGCCTCTGTCTCCACCATTTCAGGACAACACAATAACATACTTATTTAAAATTTCATTCCTGGTCAATATGTTCAGTGCAGTTAAGAGAGTTATTTGGGTCAAAACAGGGTTTCAGCTACTGAGATGTGGGCACCCATTGCCATGTGCTGCAACCTAAGACATACAGGAATACAACTGAATGGAGACATGCACTGTTTTGGAACAGCTACTGGAAACAGGGCCTTGCAGAAAGAAAAATAACTTCAGATACCTACATTATGGCAACTGAATTGTACCCTAAGTATCCAAGTTATAGTGCTCTGTATCACACCACAGGCTCCCTTGAGTCCATTGCCTAATTCTCCACTGAGGGTAATGGGAACATAAATGTCTCCTTCACACGAGTACACCTTCACTTAGAAGTCTTAATCTGGAGCTGATTCCTTATTTGATCAGATAAACTAATGTGCTTATTAGACCGTGATCATGAAGTGTTTTTTTAAACAAGAATTTTATATATCAGTTCTGAAATTATACTACCATACTGAGATGCATAAACTAAGTCACAGAAACAGTTATCGGAACTGCAGTCTTTACACTTACCTTAGTATGGAAAATATTCAGTCTTAATTTATGTACAGCAAAACTGAGAATAGACACTGGAGGAATTGAATAAAGATTATTTTGCTCTTAAATGCTATTTTTTCTGGTTTAAAAAATAAAAGTTTAATACTTTAATAGTAATGTAAAAATTACTTATAATTAACCACTGAAGATAGTATGCCAGGTTATCCTCTGGTATTTGGATGATATGACAGTGATAACTGAATAATTATTGGGAGGTATCTACTGATTTTAATTTAATCACCAGTGTGATTTTGAGAGTCCACAAAGTAGAAGCTTTACCAGCACTTCAGCTTAAACATACATTTTGAATGTAAACTTTCCCTTTTGTTCTTTAACATTTCCGTACAGTGCTTGCTGTTCTTTCCCGTTTGACATTTAATCACAGAGAATAATTTAAGTCATTAATCAATAACATCTAAGAGAACATGTTGCTCTTGAATTATAAAAATATTATCATTTACTCTGCTTTTACTATATTAAAGATTTGGCAGCTGTCTCCATTATCACTCTGTAGATTCCAGTTGTAACATGGCAGCATGCTTTTTATTATACTAGGTATATAGGGGTCCTTTGTGGTTCATAACTGTAGAAAAGAACGGTGAGTGATTGCAGATGGAAAAAAGAAAAAGAAAAATACTTCTTTTTTAGAATGCTGTCAAGGTTGAATTCATGATAAATTAGTCATATTCTCCAGGTGTCATAAAATGTAAAAAAAAAAAAAAAAAAAAAAAAAAAAAAAAAATTACTGTACCAAATCTACAACATGGTATAGTTTTCCAACACCTCATATATGTATTCTGTGTATTCAGATGTTAAGATGAAGAGTACAGCTTGGTGAATTTGTGCTTTGATTTCATTTCTAACCCATCTGACAAGAATTCATGCCAGACAATACAAGCTGTATAAAACTTTTTTACTTCTATTGATGTATGAGTTGTGTGTCAAGAAGGTAGATGTAGGTATAGGTAAACAAAGAACACATGAAATTTATTACTTTGTTATATAATGTGTTCTTTATTTAATAAAACGTGAACGAGATGTTTAGCTAAGATCATTTCACCATTTTATACTTATAAATGTAATACAAATGTTACATGGTAGCTTATTTTTAAACCCATGTTCCCTTATACGCCATGCATGTAAACATCCTGATTGAACTGTGTCTGGAAGCTGAGGGCAGATGAATTCAGATAGATAGAGAAGGGGAAAAGTTACAAACTTTTGCTACAACTTAAAAAGTTAGTCTTGCCATCATGTGCATCATAGGCTGGCAGGTCCCTGTGGGCACAGACCCAGGATGGCCAGAAGGGCCATGGGGATTGGGACAGGCTGACAGGACACGACATGGGCCTGCAGCAGGGCCCATGGCTGGGCAGGGTAGGGCTGTGGAAATTTTTTTTTTTTTTTTAAGAACAGTTTAAATAAAATTTAATCAAATTGATTAAGGTTAAAACTAGAGTTTAAATATAATCTTTTTCATGGATTTGATATGATTAATTTACAATATTCTAGTCTGATTTTAGATCTATAAATATGCATTTGAATTTCACTCTTCTAAGAAAATATAATTAAAATGGTATATACATTCAACTATCAATACCATAAAGGCTGCACTGCTATCAGGCACTGGAGATTTCAGAATTTCTTTTAGTGCAGACATTGTCCTTCTATAAAGTGAGTATAGGATAGATTTTCATCACAGTGACTGAGTATCTGGTATATGACTCAGTATCGTATTTCCATCCGGAAGGGTTTGTTCTTTTCAAAGCAATCCTGAAGACTCATTCTATGTATTTAGTCTGTTAACATGTGTATTTGCCAGCATTCTTTAGCATGGATGTGCTGGTTCTTGATCAGCTCTTGCCAGAATTTGGCAGAGCTAAGAAGACTGACATAATTCTTCCTTGTCCATTAACATCAGTGACTGTAGTTGGCATACTCCCACAAACATTACTGGCCACAGCTAAGCACCTTCTCTGGCAATTCCCTATGCTCTTTTTCCTCTCCATTTATATAATGACTTTTTCTGTCCTTGTCTGTAAGGTACAGACCTTTAATAGCAGCAAGAGAAGTCAAGAAAATTACTACAGCAGAAACATTCACAATCTATACAAAATTATTTTACCGTACAACTGACTGTCACACTTAAAACCATTCTGACCCTTTCTGAACCACCAGAAAAATGAGTGAACACAATGTGTGAAAACATTTCTTCATATTAAAGTGCATTATTAAAGTCGTTTCCACCAGCTACTTTGCTATTCTCTGCTCCCCCTTTAAATTTGTTTATGATGGTAAACTAAGATAAAAACTTGGTTTCAGCTCCTTTCTTCAAGATAATTTGAATAAGGCACCATTATGATAATTGAGTCTTTATGTTTAACTTTTTTTCCTGAATAGTGAACACCTTTATTATTAGTCTCTTACTAACATCAAATTGTCATAGAAATTAAAATTAAATAGTAGCTGATTTATCTGATTTCCATTAAAAACTTATATTTTAAAGTATATGTGTGTATTTGTATTACATTGCTACATAACCTTATCATCATTATATAACCATATATCATTATATAACATCAACAATTAATACTAAATCATTAATGTAAATTTCAGTAGTCATTAAAACCAACACTATTAGTTTATTCAGAAAATTAAAATAAGTCCTGTGAATTGTAAAAATGAACAGACAAATCAACCAACAACTGAAGAAACAAGAGGAATTCAGAAGTTTTTTTAATCCTTTAGGTCAAACTCAGCAGACAAGATCCAAAATCAGAATTGCTGCATTTTTCTTAAAGCAGAAAACTGTCTCTTCTTTTCTTTCTTTTTTTCCTCAGAACTAAGATTTTTTTTTTTTTTTTCCTCTGTTGAGTAAATCACCTTTATGACATATTGTAGTCACAATAAATAGATGTGTCAGTATTCATGTTCTTCCTAGAAAGGATAGTTTAGTCATTATTTATGATAAAGAAAGATTTGTGTAAAATGAATACAGCTTTCCCTGGGTAAACTGCACTTCAGAATTTAATTTTCTATTTTATTTCCCCATTATAAAAATGCATGTAAGGCTGTGAATATTCCAGCTGACATTCCTGCTGTGCCAGCAATTTTTTCTATAAACAAGGTAACTTCTCCGCTTTAATTGCATATCTTTTTTTACAATTGTATGTATGACAACTTATTTTTGTATGTTTAATGCCACATTCATGGGTAAAGCTGTCATTCCTTGCTCTGAATGAGCTTTTTCCCTTCCAAGCCTCTATAGGAGTGAACTTCTGTGCTAAAAGCTTAACAAAAGATAAAGTTCTTAAAAATGTTATCCTTTCTGTCTGATTGAGATAATAGTAATAGTCACAGAATAGTGCCTTATTCTTAGGAAATATTAAATTATGTCATAATTGACATCATCATACATGTTTTCAAGATGAAGTGAGTTGTCCAGAACACACAGAAGCACACTAGCTGAACTGAACATTAGAAATGGAGTCTTTCAGCACCTCTATGAAAAGCAACTCATTAAAGTTGATTATTCTCAAAACTGGTATCTCATGCAAAAAGCTACAAGGAACTTTTTAAATCAGAGAAATACAAATACAAAGCTCCGCTAGCTTTTCTTTTTTTTTTTTTTTTTCCTTCTTTTGTGTGATATATATGCCCCATTAAATCTTGTGTGAAAATCAGCAGCACATTAACTGAACAAATTATTATGCTTCTCTACTTGAGAAAATATTAGCTTTAAAAATATATTTCTTTCAGAAAAAGGACAAATTTAGGTTTTGGAAAAAGAAAAGTTTGTTTCAGTACATGTAAATTCAAACTGACTTCCCTCCCATTATAATTTTTGCACCCTGTGTTTTGTATTGTTATTAATTCTTTGTCCAGTAGTTGGTTTTGGTTTTGCCTTATAGTGGAAACCCTGTACATGTATGTCTTTATGCTTATACATTTATGCAGATTTTTTAACTGTGTGTGTCTATATGTTCATGTGTGTATAATTAAGCTAAATATATATATTTGATTCTATTTGGGTTGAAAGCTTTGTTACCAGTTTCAGAAAGCTCCATTAACATTTGACGTCATTTCAGTACATTGTTTCATAAAGTACTATAAAATTTAATATCTATTTGAAGCCATCATGCTGAGATCCAGTCCCACCACTGCTGACTAATTCTTTACATGTGATCTTGCCTTTTGTTTATGCCAGAATTATATTAAGGAGAAATCTTCAGGCAACCATTCTAGTCTGTTCACTTGAATACATTTTATTTAGTTCTTTCCTGCATGTCTTGTCCATCATTTAATCTCAGTTTCTAAGGGAATTAATCTTCAGTCTAGAAAGATGACAGTTTCTTAGCTTTTAAATGATTAAAGTAAACACAGGCAAGAGTGAAAAAGGAGAAGAAACAACCATAGGAATCTTTCTTCCTTTTTATTCTTCAGGGAAAGGTACATTCAGTGCTTGAATAAAACTATCTTTCATGTGGAAATACTGATTTATAGGCAATGCAGAGTACTTTATTTATGAAGATCGGTAAACTAATGCTCATTAAGATGAAATATAATGAAGTGGTTCTTTTAAAAGTCCTAGAATTTTATAATGGCATCTGGGTTTTGAAATATGATGAAATATAAAGCACAGCACAAAATGAAGAGAAACCTTCATTACCAGAACAACCTATAAAACCAAGTGAATATTTAAAATTAGTTTATAGGTTGAGATACTAAAAGAGTAATACTACCTTCCACCCCCACTTCCCAAATGCAAAAATGTTATTGATCAGTAATACAGTTAAGGCTAAAATATAGTCTTTAGAAAATTTGTCTGAATCACGTAGGAGGACATTAAGATAAAAAAAAAAAAAAAAAAAAAGGAGGTAAAGATATACCAGATTCTCCAAGGTAACACATACCCCTTTTAAAGGTCTTGTACAAAGATCTCCTAAAGAATCTCCAGAGATTCTCCTAAGAGACCTCGTACTGTAAGTTTTACAATAATATGCACAACTGGAGAAGACCTTCAGAGTCACTGAGTTGAGTTTCCATCAGGTGCCAGAACTGTATTAAGTAATCCCTTTCATCAGTACATACAAAATGCAGAGTTTTTGCCTCTGCTACTGCACAGAAGTGTTCTTCCAGAATCCATATACTTTAAGATTTCTAACACTGACTTCTGTTTTCTCGTGCAAACTGATTCACAGTGAATATTTGTTTGCTTTTCTGTCATCATTGCCCTTTATCTTAAGTGTATGTTCTTCTTCATCTTTGGTAACTTTCTGTTAAGTTATGTATTAAGTTATGTAAAAAACTCACCTCCCTGCACATAAAGAAAACTTCATAGCTGTTGGGGAGGACATTTATCCAAACTCATAATTCAGATGCAGTGCAAATAGATATGTTTCAATCAAGCAGATAACCTCCATTCAGTTCCAGTTTTGCCTAATTTCCCCATTGTTCATAAGCAAGTTGGGGAGCATGACCTAGGATGAAAACTCAGACCATATTATGGTATCCTATCATGAACACTTCGATGCAGTCTAGAAGGACTGGACATCAGTAGGCTTGTCACAGTACACCTCACCTGCTTCCAAGTTTGATTCTTTCAAAACAGGTTAGGAACATTAAGGGATTAGCCTGAGTTATATCAAGGTTAAAATGAGAATGTGTGATCACTAAGAACGTTTGTTGTCAGACTTGAATTGGGAATATGTAACTGTGCCTATGGTACTTCTGAATTCAAACTGGTTCCTCTGCAGACAGTCACTTTCCACGAGGTCTCATTTTATATCAGATCTTTTTTATTATTAAACTCCAATTACTCTTCCTCATATTTTGTAGTATTGATTTTTACTTCATGTTTATTAGTCTTTTCCTCGAGGTAAATTCACGCTTTCTAGCCAGTCTTCTGATTATCTTTGATACAGTAAATTTCCTTCAGCTTTGTGTCACAAATAAATTTCCTTTGCACACTCTTTTTTCCCCCCCAAAAAAAATAATTTATGAAACTATTAAACAAAATCAGTTTTGGGACTGATCTATCTTAAATACTTCTGGTAACTTCTGCCTGCAACATAACCTCCATCTTATAAACCACTTACATCACATAATTCTTTTATCAGTTCTCACCTTCTCTAAAATTGCTAGTGTGATATTCCATGTTTTACTACACAAAATGATTTAATAAAGCCATGTCAGCAGCTTTTCTGTGTTCCCATTTTCTGTAAAATTTCTTATCAAGAAAACCATCAGGTTTACCATTGTATACTTGCAATAAATCCAAGTGCATTGTTATGTTTTCCCTTTGCAGTGCAGACATTATAGCAGACTTGACCATACATAGTGATCTTGAATTAAAGAACTGGATGTTGAAGTGTGGAATGGAAGAAAATTAGTCTGATTTTAGAATAAGACACTGATCAATTAAGGAAGTAATTTAATTAATTAAACTGGCATATGTTAAAGACAATCACTACTGGAAAAAGCAACACAATCTAGCATATCTATATTTTAATTATAGTACTAGATAACATTTTTTCTAAACCAAATAGAATAGGAGAATAACTTAATTATGAACATTATTTCATATAGCTGTCTTACACATTTGTAGTAAATTAACAGAAGCAGTAAGATGCAAAACTAAGTATCATTAGAGTGAAGTATAAGAAGATGGAGACTTTGGGTATGAGACATTCATTTTGCTAAATTAATTACACTCTGTGTTGAGCAATCTTTCTCCCATCCAAGAAAATACTTAATACATCAAAAGCAAATCAGAAGTAGTCCATTGTCCTGTGAGTAACATAATGCATTAATGTATTCTGCTGGAAAATGTCTCAGGGTACTTAGAAACTATGACAGCTGAGGTAAAGGATCTTAATGATAAAACAAAAAGTTATACAGGCTCATGACCACACCTGTACTGTGTGGATGACAGCGAATCTATTTTTATTTATCGAATACAGACACACAATGATGTCCTTTGCTAAGATACGTATCCTGATAGTTAATTAAGAAAAGAAACTATAACAAACAATTTCATTAAATACTTTTTATAGTCTGTGAGGGGCTAACAGCCTTGACAAATGAAATAAAGAGCAATTAAGAAAAGCATTTTGAGCATTTCTTACTGTGGGTAATTGCCATGAAAGCAGAATAAAAATATTTGGACCATGTATATACATGGTGTAAATGAATACAGACTTGAATGTAATAAAGTATCTGCCTTTTCCTACTAGTTTTGAATTTAATCTAATCCCTTTTCTAATTTACTAAATACCATTGAAGCATGAGTCATACAACAAATATTCTGTAATGTTTCTACATGATACAGTATGGATATGTCTGATGCTTGACATTGATAGCCCTGGCTATCCCACTAAGGGCTTTCATTATATTAATTTAAATGGAGCAATGTTATAAAAATAACAAAATATCTTTGCAAATCACCTTCAGATCTAGTTAATCTAAAAGTGAACAGATTTTCTTCAGGCTGTTCAAATTTGCACAAGAACCATGTATTTGATTGTCATATTGCATATGTTAATATTTTCCCTTGGTACTGTTATAGTGGATTTCTCTATATTCATGATAAATTATACATCTTAATGTTGGCAGTTTGAATCTGCTTATAGCTGTGACATATTTTACTAGTCTCCTTATCTATAGATTAAAAAATAAGGAAAATATCAATTTAAATTTAATTTATTTATTATGAAGGACTTGTTTTACTTTTAAAAGTTTGTAATAGTCTATTACTGTGCTGTTACCTGTAAGATCTTAATGCTAAATCTGGTCTGGAGAACTGAGGTATCCTGCCTGAAGATATTACTACCACATCACTACTGGCTGTAGGTGTAGAACTAATGAAAAAAGAGGTGTGGTAGAGGGCAGAAAGAAGGCAAGGAATGGGCAACATGTTCTAAGAGTTATTAGTAAAGGAGATGATGAAAGTGACACTTAGTAAGACCAGCACAAGCAACACAGAAAAGATAATTAAGGCAGAGAATGAAACTTGTACTATGGAATTATGAAATGATTCCACCAAACTGGAATCAAACCTTATCAGTATAATCCTACTTCCATTAAACTTTGGGTGTATCTCTTCTAGACAGTGGGACATAGAATATATTGGTTTTAATTTATGATGAAGAATCAGTAAAATCGATAACTGAGTCCTGTCCACAGCAACATGGGACTGTAAAATTTTACATACAGAAATAGTACACTTGAGTTCATACAACATTTTACTCATGTAAATACTGCCTCTGGACAGATGTTGGTCTGAACCTCAGTGTTCACCAAAAAATTCACCAGCACTTCAGGTTCTAGGCCTATTCACATATATTTAGGAAAATACATACTATGTACAAACACTTCAATCACACAATAGGTAAAGATTCAATATGATGAAATATCTTCATAATGTTGATACAGAAGGATGCACAGATGATACTTTCAACATTATTAATTATGAAACTTTCATGATTGACATTTTTTTTAAAAGTAATTTAGTTTCATGTTTGTTTTCCACTTTTGTTGTATAAGAAAAACAGGTCAATATGATTCACACTAACATTTACACTATTTGTATTGTTTGAATTAGCTTTGCTGAATGCAACCTGTTAGGATATCAGAACCATCTCATTGTATAAAATTAGTTTGAAACTCATTCCTCAGTATTCATGGTCTCAGTCAGAACATCAAACTGCTTAAAAGAAGAGCCATGAACACAGTGTGTCACTAGCCTCCTGTTTACACATGAGACAGTAGATAGACTATTTGGATGTGCCTACTAGTTTAGAAAATGGGTATGTTTAGACTCCCGAGACACCTTCTACTTGTACCTGAGCCTGTAACTACAAATTCACTATCTTACTATCTGCACTGAGACTAAGCAATAAAAGGGTTAACCCCATATGACAAACAAAAAATGTTCAAATTGTCCACAAGGGAAGATTTATAGTGACTTCATATCTCTCTCTCTTTGGAGCTAGATTTTCAGTCTTTGTCAATAGTCTGAACAGACTGGAGAAGCTGTCAATGTTATCTGTCTACAAATTAAACCAGACATCCAAGGCACTAGAAGAAAGTCTATATAATTATATCCACACTACAAAACAAAGGATGGCCAAGGTCTTATTCCTGCCTGAGATGGAAAGTTCATGTCCAAGCTGTTTAAGGATAATCCTCTGTAAATAGATTTGTTTTGGAGAAGGGGAAAAAAACTCTAAACAACACAGCAAAAAAGCTGCGTTTCAAAGTGGGACAATGGAATGAATTAGGAAATAAACATTGCAGCTGATCAGCATTCTAATGCTGGAGCTCACTCCCTGACCTGCAGTTATCTAGCACCACAAGCATATTACCTAACATTTTCTCAAGGGAACACTGTACCTGTATCTAACACCCATGGAAGGTGCATTCAGTGTTTAATGCCACACTTTCATTCAGTGTATATGCCATCCCAGAGCTGTCTCTGACTTCAGTTTCCCTCACTGGGCCTGAACCTCACCCCCTACTGACAACCTGGCCTGGCCTTGGCCCATACCCAAGGAGATGCCTGATGTACTGGGGTGGAAACTGTCCTTAGATGCCTTCTCAGCCTGCTCTGCACCCTTGCAGGAGGGGAGTTACTGTCGTGCTGAATCAGAGATTCAATCTGAGGGTATGTTGACAGACTTGAGGACTGGGCCAACAGAAGCACGTTCATATTCAACATAGAGAATTGCAAAGTTCTACACCTTGGATAGAGAGACCATCTGCGTGAGTACAGGATGAGAACAAAATGGCTGAATAATACCTTTGCTGAAAAGGACCTCACTGTTACTGCAGACACCAAGGTAAATGTAAGCCAAAAATGTACTTTAATTGCAGATACATCAAGGCTTACAGTCAGCTATATTAGGCAGAGGAGAAACAACATGTTGAGGGAAATTATTATCCCTCTCCTCTTGGCACTGGAGACGTTACATTTTGTAAGGAACTGAAGGAATTGATGCCTCAAAAATTCATGGACACAGAAAACCTTGAGAAGTTGTGGCCTTTGTGATTAGTCTAAGGAATGTTGCCCAAAGAAGCATACAGTGTATAAAAGGGGGCACATCTCCACTCCCCTGTGGTTGTATTGCCAAATTCCTTAGATAATCCCAAAGATGGAGATATAGACTAAGTGAAAACAGATGTTGGATTAGCACCAACATTTTAATTTATGACTATACTCTTGAACAAGGGCTAAAAAGACTGATAAGCTACAGGCTGGACAATTACCCAAGAAACAAATATAGAGGAAGAAGTAAAGGTGGTAGAGGGGAGCATGACCACCAACTCAATTGGATGAGCGTGTTGGTGCACCCCATCACCCCTCAACACATGCACAGAACCCATGCTCCACCTTTCCCTCGTCTCTCATGGAAGTGACTTCGTGGTACACTTGCCTCCCATTGTTTAATATGCTTATCAGCTGATAAGATGAATTTAAAAGGTGACAGAAAACTTTGCTCTTTTCCCCCCACAACCCAAGATTACTGGACCTGAGACAACGCTGGAACCTAGGTTTCTGATCTGGATACTTTGACTTTAATTCTGTCCTTTCCTTTTCTTTCTTTTATTTTCCTTCTTATGGCTTTATTAATAAGAGAATGAATTGCTTACTATTCTTTTTCAAGTTTAATCTGTATCTACCACAAATAAAAAAAAAAAAAAATAACCAGTTGTTTGGGGTTGTTTCACCTTAATTTAACCCAAGGGGATCACAGAACCTTTATGACTCCCTGGGCTCCCAGTCTGGGTTATTACACATTTGAAATATTTTGTCCAATTTTATTTTACCTGGTCACACCACAAAAAAAAGCCTCAAAAATAGTGCTGAGAAACAGGACAGGGTCCAGTGGACAGCTACCAAGATGGTCAGAGGCCTATGAAGGAAATCAAGCTGAAGTAACTGGGATTGTTTAGTCTGTTAAAAAGGGGGATGATGATTCATCATTACAATTATTTGAAAGGCAGTTACAGAGATAGCAGAGACAAATTTTTCTCAGTAGTGGCAGATGAGGTAGTAGTGGTCAAGAGCCAGTAGGTGCTATTTTGTAGACTGAGATTAAACATCAGGAAAATTTTTTTTCACTTTACAGAAAGTTCATCACTGTAAAAGGTTGTCCAGAGGGGCTGTAGAAAAAACATGTCTATGGATTTTTTCATGCTTCAGATAGACTAAGACATGGCTAGTCTGATTTAGTCTTGATGATAATCCTGTTTTGAGAAGGATGATAGACAAAGCATCTCTTTAATCCTCTTCACATAAACTTTTCTGTAATTCTGACTTGTATAGAAGATGAACTTAGAGAATAGCCCTTTTATTTGAAGTCATTAGATTTTTAAGTTTACTTTATTATTTTACTATTTTAAAATTCCTATCTCAGAATAGGGAAAATATTAAGGAACATTTTTTTCATTCTTATTTTTCAGGTACAAATGAGATTATTCTTTTTTTTTTACTTAGAAATAAGTAAGACTGAAGCCAAAGACCTGTGAGGGTCTTGTGGTTTTTCTTTTTTTTTTTTTTTTTTTTTTTTTTCAGTCCATTCTAACTTCACGTGTATTTTCAAAGTTAATCCTAAAATGACATAGTTCATCCAAACCAGAATGAATGGACAATAAATTTAAATAAAAGGTTTACTAGTGAAAACAGCCTGATCATCCCTTTTAACCCTAAAATTTATTCCAAAATCACTACATACAGAAGACTCATTTGTTCATGATTTTTAAAGTGAGACAGGTGTCTTCTTTTGGACCATCCTTTTTAACCTAAATTCAGATACAGATATCTATATATATCCATGTGTGTAATTCTCAAAGTTAGGAAGAAAGAAATCACAGCAGCATCTCCTCTGGAAACACTTAATCTTTTTATCATGTTTCTACATATTTATCTGGAATAGCCTTTTTGTTATGCTCATGCTCTCTGTTAGGGTCAAGAAGCACAGTGGAAAAGAAGTTGAGAGATACGTTTTATTTCATTTTGAGGAGTTTTGCTTTTATTAGTGTGACTTCACACTTAAATGTTAAGTCTTAACATGTTCAGGTAGTTAAGCAGGTTTTTATTTTATTTTTAAAATTTTTATTTCAACATAAAAATACTTTATAAAAAATATGGAAAAAGCTGAATGAATGAGTGCATGGGAAATGCAGAACCTTGGATGCATAGCTGAGGGTCATATAGTCTGTTCAAATACTAATTCATCTGTGATGAACCATCTGGTTTTCTTATCTTCAATTAAAAAAAAAAATCAATTTAGTCATCTACCCTATCTGAATTCTCAGTGTACCAAATCAAACTATAGACTTAGTCTGTTTGCTTGATGTTTATGAACTGTACTTCAAAATAGAAGAAACTTAAGTTTTAATCATCCACACCATAGCTAATAAATACACAGGGAATGAAAGCATATAAAAATATAACTAGAGTGACATGTTTATTTAGATTTAAAGAGCTCAAGACAAGGTCTAGGCTTTTACATTTCTCATTTAAATTATTATTGAATTCAAATTCAAACCTTCCCAGAGAATGGGAAGCAAACAAAAATCCTTCAGCAAAATCTTACTAGAACAGAAAAGATGACTTGGAATTTTAGACAAGCCACAACAAAGGAGGAATATTAATCTTCTGAGATTTCCAGAGGGAACATGAAGTCCTGACACCATCTTTTTCATGGAAAATTTCATCTGTAGTTCAGTCACACAACTTGTAAGACTATCTAACCTAGATCAGAAAATCCATAGGATTCCCACATCAAGGCCATCTGTGAGTAAGAGTGTAGGAGGGACCATGATTTTGACCTTGTTGTACACCTGGGATGAGGGTAGAATGCTAAAGGCAGTAGGGAAAAATGAAGAGGTTATGTTTGAGGGCATGAAGATAATCTTCTTTCTTGATGTAGGTCCAACCTCAGTTAAAAGAAGAAAACTGAATGAAAATTAAAAGGCTTCCCTGAAAGGAGAGACTATGGTCACAGTGCTCTGTCTTGCAAACTGAGAGTAACTTTTAATAACTGCATGCTGGCTGAGTAAAATGGTAGCAAATAAGGTTTTATACAAGTCAGAAAAGAAAGCACCTAGGAAGACCCTGAAAGTAAAAACTGTGGAGAATGAATACATTGTTGTTTGGACCTTATTGCATCTCTAGTTTTAAATGGTCTTCAAACTTCACATGGTCTATTGTAGCCTTTATCCAAAATATACTGCTAAGTTTAAAACCACTGCAGTCTTAAACAAGAAGATAAAGGTCATATGTTAAATATATAGTATCTACATCAGTAGATATCATTCTTTAAAGACAATATTAGTATTGGAATTTGAAGTGTCTCCCTGCTCTGATAAGTACATTAATAGGAAATAAAGGAGACAAATTGTTCTGTTACTTTGTCTTCTTTTTTCGTCAAATAGAAATCTACTATATTTATAAATACTTTTTCTTCTGATATGAAAAGCCAAGCTGACAAAAATACCCTTCACATGGTGAACTTGACTTTTTTTTCTCTCCCAATGTCAAGCAGGTTTTGGCTTTAGGTTTACTTCAAATGTTCATATGACTCCTTTTATTGTCCTTAAAATAAGATCTTAGGAGCATCATGTTAATAAGTATTTAATTGTCTATCTTTTTTTTTTTTTCACCAAATTATTTATAATGTTTTTATTTTTCTAGTAGATATAATAACATTTTTAATGGTTGATAAGCAACTTCCATGTAAATATTTCAGACATTTGTTTCCTTGATACAAATGCATATATATTCCAAAACCCATAGGTCTCTTTTCTGCTGCAAAGGCATAATATACTCATGTTTATTTTGCAACCTACTGTTATGTCTATATCTTTCAGAATTGTGGGGCTTTTGTAAGTTTTGTATTCTTCCAAATTAGTACCTAATTTTTGTTTGTTTGTTTGTTTGTTTGTTTGTTTGTTTGTTTGTTTGTTTGTTTGTTTGTTTTTAATGGAAATCCATTTTTATATTTATATATATATATATAAATTGTGGTTGTATTTTAATCTATCCAGATTAAGTTTTCCTGTTTTACCTTACCTTCAGAAGACCTTGTAATTTCCAATATACTTGACACTTTGACATTTAGCAATATGCTTTCTTATTGTCTCCCAAAGGCTTTTTAGTTCACACTCTCTTTAACATCAAAGATTACTTTAATTAAATTTGAGGGCTACATATGAAGTATGTCAAGTTATTTAAATACAAATATGCTGTAATTACAGAGAACCATATTTTATCCTGAGGATAGAGGAAAAAAAAATAAAGAAAATGTTTTAGATGTTGTCTAACTATTAAAATCTTTGTCTCTGTAAGCAATAAAGAGTTATATGGTAATAGACATGCAATCAAATTATAAAGTTCTTCATTCTTTTTCACAAACACTACAAGTTGAATATTCTTTCTTATTTAACCAAAGAATATCAGGAATATTTTTCTCTTTCAAATATTTATTGGGTATAAAATCCTAAGTAGAGGTGATTATTTATTTCTATTGAGTGTGAAATATTTTTTTTATAAATCTATATTATAGATATTATTTAAAGTTTTTTTAAAAGCATAGACACATAAGAATATGACTACATATACTAACCAAAAGAATGAGTAACAATTTGGATGAAGAATATTTTCTTCTACTATCCTTGACTTTTAATTAGAATACATGTGATGGAAGAAACTTTACAGAAAACAATAACACTATGATGTTCACTAATAAGTTAAAAGCCAGGGAAAATCCACTGAGAAAATACAACATGACAAAAGATCTCAAACTTGGAAATGATGCTGAATATTTCAAGAGAATGTTCACATTATTGTTATCCATGGGACAATTACTTTGTTCCCTGGCTGATGGTTCAACCATATGGCCATTTCAGCTGTTTCTAATCAAGTAAATAAGTCTTTTATACTAGAAATCCATCAAGTAGACCTTATTTGAGATTTAAACATTTTTTTCTTTTAATAGGAGAACTTTTATTTTGTTTTTCTTTTAATTATAGATAATTTAGAGCACATCATAGATCCTCGGAACAGATAGTACTAACCTATAGAATCAACCAATATTTGTTAAGATCAGCTCCTGGACATACATGGGGAAATGTGTTTCTTAAAAACTGTTGTATATAAAAAACCTAGTTGAACTGGAAAGATTAAATTCATTACTTGAAATTCATTTCTTTAATCCAATATCATATTTATTCCAGTCATTAAGTCATTTTTTTAAAAAGGAGAAAGATTACTAGAAAAGTAAAATTCTAATTTAATTAAACAAACATTAAATTAATTTCAAACACAAGAGACGGTCCTTTCTTTTTCTCCTCTGTGGGCTCTTTTATTAATTTTGAATCAAATACATTCTATGAGGTTGCATTATAATAACACATACTTTAGTAAGGAAGTCTCAGTTTAAACAATTTTGTGTCTAAATTTGCTGGACAATGAACGTGCTTACTGATAATAGATTAAATTCAAAGCTCATTGTAATTAATGGATAAATTAAAGTCTGTGGCAGAACCTAAACAGAATTCAATTTGCTTTGACCTTTAAGTTGTACATGCTGATGACACAACGAGTGCACCTTTGAAAATTTTTCAGAAATATTAATTTTAACTAGTTAAAGGAAAATGAAATAATTGCAAGTGATCTTTTATTTTTTTTCTAAGATATTAATATAATGTATCAACATGTATTAATATCCTATTAACCATGATGGGATATCCACAAGTTCTCTGGGCAACTTATTCCATGGTCTCACCACCCACACTGTAAAAAAATTTTTCCCTTATATCTACTCTAAATCTACTTTCTTTCAGTTTAAAACTATTACCCTTTGTCCTGTCACTACAGGCCCTATTAAAAGCTCTGTCACTACCTTTCTTACAAGCTCCTTTTAAGTATTGAAAGGCCACAATAAGGTCTCCCCACAGACTTCTCTTATCCAGATTGAATAAGCCCAACTCTATCAGTGTTTCTTCATAAGCGAGGTTTTCCAGCCCCCTGATAATTTTCATGGCCCTCCTCTGGGCCAACAGGTCCATGTAGTTCCTCTACTGAGGATTCCAGAGCTGGATGCAGTACTCCATGTGGAGTCTCACAAGAATAGAGTAGAGGGGCAGAATCAACTCCCTCACCTGCTGGCCACGCTTCTTTTAATGCAGTTCAGGATATGGTTGGATTTCTGTGTTGGGAGCACACATTGCCAGTTTATGTACAATTTTTCATCTGCCCCCAGGTCCTTCATGGCAGGGCTGCTCTCAATCCGTTCATTCTCCCAGTCTCTATGGATACCAGGGGTTGCTGCAACTGAGGTGTAGGACCTCGCAGTTGGCCTTTGTTGAACTTCTACATGGACATTAGACACAGTCCTACAGCCATAAGTGGTTCTTCAAGGAGCCTGAAAAGACATGTCAAGAGTCAGTTCCTTATATACTCTTGGACCTGTGGAGTGGCTGGTAGAAAATAGGCATGTTGTGAGCGTTCCAGACCAAGGGGCCTCACAACTGCAGCTGTTGTGAAGGACATATGCAAAGTCGCAAGAGATAAGGAAATTGGGGTTTTGAGAAACTGTCTATGTTGCAGAGAGGTAAGGAGGATGGAATGTAAAAAGCAAGATAACAAGAGGGAGAAACAGAATGTAGGTACAGCAGAGCAAGGCATGGGAACAAACAGCTTTAACCTATTAGCAACCAAAACGTGACGCGTGAGCTTTGTGCTAGTGTATAAATTGCTATGTATCCTTTAATAAAGTGGCATTAACTTGATCACATTGATCGTGCATGTTGTGTCCGAAACTTCAGCATCAAGTGGCGCCCAAACAGGGACCTTCTCGTCAATGCTTGCTGGAGCAGAAGAGACGACACAGAGGGTGCGGAAGCCAGCCGTAGCAGGCACTGCCCCGGTGCCTGGAAGACACTAGCACAATCATTGGAATCTCGCTCTGATCAGGTGAGCGGCTGGGGAGGAGATGGGGTCCACACTAAGCAAAGAAGCAGCAGAAGTGGTTAAGTTCCTCCAACATATACTCTCTAAGAGAGGATTATCTTATGATGAGGGAAGCCTGAGGAAGTTGCTTTCATGGGCTCAGCAGCATGGATTAATCCCCTCAGTGACCACGGCTTCCGAGCTGGCGACTTGGGACAATATTGGTACAGCACTGTGGGAGGACATTAGCTCAGGCTCCAGAGTGTGAAATTCTCCACATTGTGGAGGCTGATACTAGAAACTCTGAAAGAAATGAAAACAGAACGGCAGGCCACCACCACTTTTGCTGCCCTGTCAGCGGAGGCAGAAAGTCATAAAGAATCCGCCACATCGATGATGTTTGCAGGGCCTACATTCCCAAAAGAAGCCCCAGAAAAAGGGAGCAGGGCTGCTCTGCGTGCAGTGCCAGTGCTGTCACCTTCATCTAGAAGGAAGGACCAGGAGCAGGCATCTGCGGCAGATCCTTCAACCCCCACCCCCCGAAGCCCCCGATGAATTCACCACCACCCAAGTCCCCGATACCAAGCCCAGGGAACCAGTCACCAGAACGAATTGATCTGCCTCTATCCACATCTTCGCCACCATCACCCTGATCGCTGCATGAAGAACACCGTCATGGCTTGGGAGACCCACAGCTGAGAGAATTAACGAAAAAACTGACACAGCTTGAACCGAAAATGCAGGAACTGGCTCAGCCTGTTCCTACGGTGCTGCTGCCTCCTCCCCTCCCTGCTAATCCCTTTTTCCGGGACAGTGCAGGGGTGGGTGGTCAAGCAGAAACTTTAGCGATCGGGCCGCCGCTGCTGGGGGGGGGGCAGTGGGAGGTGCGGCTGGTAATAGCAATCCAGCACATCAATGGCGGGGAGTCATTCGGAATGCAATAATAGAGGTGCAATTTAATCACCTTGGGCCAATGGCATTCCTGGTGGTAGCAACTCCACAGGGCAATACATGGGAGGCCTTAGACTGGAAAATTATAAAGGAAGCAAAATTAGCAGTTACCCAGTATGGTTTGAAGTCTCTGCATACTAATTCTGTGATTCAGCATATCTTTACAGCAAACTTACTAACCCTATATGACATGCGCATGATTACACAGATGTTGTTAATGGCATCTCAACAATTGCAATTTTTTCAACGTTGGCAAGCAGCCTGTGAAGCTGCGGCAGCTACGCCCTGTCAGCAAGGAAATCCCTTATATGGGGTACAGTCCCAGATGTTGCTGGGGTCAGGTCCGTTCGCCAACCCTGACTGGCAAGCAGGTTTTCAACCGGAGGTGTTGCGTTTGGCCGAGGAACTGGCATTGAAAACGATCTTAGCTGCGCATGATGAGAAAACAGAACCAGCATTTACAGGAATAAAGCAAGATGCCAGCCCTCGCTGGGTTCCTCCTCGGTGTGTTTAGCCTGTATTGGAACATGACTCAGGGTGAAGGATGGGTGGTTTCACAACCTAAACAAAATGTTTGGGTCACTCTAGCAAACATGACACTACAGGACACTATGTTTCTCACCACCACAAGCCCTGAGAATCCATTTTCTACATGCCTGGTAGGAATCCCTGTGGACACATGGCCAAAACCACTACTGCACATACCGGAGCTCTGTAATTCTCCAGAAAATTGTACAGAAAATTGGGATGGTGTGTATGTACACCTCCCACAAGTTATCCAGGAACCCCAAGAGTTAGAATTATTAGGATCTGTTCTGATGGATGCTTGTGTATTTTTTAATTACTCTTATAACAATACTACTTGCCGAGGCCAAAATGTTAATGCAACTAGTGTCATTTATCACAGTGTTACTGCATGGTGTAATTATACTGCACATGATGTTTCATGATCCTCTGTTGTTCCTCTTGCGCTACCTCCTGGTGTGTTTTTAATCTGCGGAGATCATGCCTGGGGAGGCATCCCATTCAAATTGAATGGAGGTCCATGTAGCCTCGGATGCCTCATGTTATTAACACCAAACATGTCGATGATTCTGAATATGACTTGAAAGCATAAGAGAGTCTGAAGGACTGTTCATCAGTTTAGTAGTTCTTGTAAAGAGAACATTGAATTTTGGAATCCAGGTGAAATTATAGTGGCCTCCGTGTTGGCACCAGGAGTTGGTGTTGCAAATGTTTTAACTACTTTGAATAAACTGGGATGTTGGCTTAGTAAGCAAACTAATGCTACTTCTTTAGCTCTAAGTGGTCTTTTAACTGATGTTGATAGCGTTAGGTATGCTACATTGCAGAATAGAGCTGCTATTGATTTTTTGCTTTTAGCACAAGGACATGGTTGTGATGAGTTTGAAGGGATGTGTTGTATGAATCTAACTGATCATTCAGAGTCCATTTTTAAAAGCATTCAACAGTTAAAGGATGGAGTTAAACGTTTGACAGAAAGTGATGACCTGGATTGGTTGACAAAAATATTTAAAAGATGGGGACTGTCAGGATGGTTAATCTCAGTGATCAAAACTGTAGGGGTGGTTTTCTTGATTGTAATAATTGTGCTTTTAATGTTGCCATGTCTCACCAGTTTTCTGCAAAGGGCCCTGCCGAAGACTGTAAGTGCAATATTCTTAGCATAAATACAAAACGAGGTCTGGATCGCTCAAAAACAGAAAGGGGGATTTGTGGAGTGGCTGGAAGAAAATGGACATTTTATGAGTGATCCAATCAGAGGGGCCTCACTGTAACAGCAGGCTGCAGCTGTTGTGAAGGACATATGCAAGGTCAAGGGAGATTAAGACACTGCATACGTTGCAAAGAGATAAGGAAGTTGGACTGCAAAAGTAAGAAAACAGGATGTCGAAACAGAATGTAGGTGCAGCAGAGCAAGGCGTGTGGACACCACACCGGGACCAATCATAAGAAGGCAGAAGGCACGTGGACGAGCAGCATTAGCCTATTAGCAATCAAGAAGTAACATGCGTGCTTTGTGCTAGTGTATAAATTGCTGTGTATCCTTTAATAAAGTGGCATTAACTTTATCACACTGATTGTGTATGTTGTGTCTGTGACTTCTGCATCAGTGTTTTGTCTTTTAAAAATTTTATCATAAATCATACATAAAATATTACAATTATCTCTGAATGCATACTTAGTAATGTAATTTTTAAATTTAATGTGATAAGTATTTAAAATAATTAATAACTTGGCCTAATAATTATTTTTTTTCAAACTGTAGTACCCTATAATGACACATTTACAATTTCATACTGTCTTACAATGCCTCATAACAGAACTGATGTGTAAAAATGGCATATGGTAATCATATTTAATTTGAATAGGAAGCTGACAAATAATAAATCCAAGGCATGTAGATGCATTAAAACTTGTTTTAAAGCTGACTAATTAGTACCATTTTCAAGTAGTGAAATATTAGAACTACTGAACTTCAAGTAAGAATTCAAATACCCTTCTTCATTGATTCATGGTCCAGCATTACAATATCTTTCTAGAGTTGTCTAAAATCACCAAAGCTTGTATTGAACAGTAAATATATCTGAACACATTTAATCCATGAGAAATAGATGTCAATAAGGTGTGTAGCAGTGTTGTGGTTTCAGCTCAGGGGGCAACTGAGTACCACTCAGCTGCTCACTTCCCCCTTCCTCCCCAGTGCTAAGGAGGAGAAAAAAAAGTAAGAGCCTTGGTGGTCTGAGCTCAGAGGGCAACTGAGCACCACACAGCCATTGAAGGCAGCTGAGAAGGAGAAAATAAGCAGTCTTGGGATTTGAGATAAGACAAGGAGGGATAAATCATCCATTACGGTCACAGGTAAAAGGCACACTCATTAGGGGAAGAAAAAAAAGAACATAAATTTAATACAGAGACTAACAAGAAGACTTAACAGAGTAGGACAGTGAGAAGTATTACCACACCTTAAAAACACCTTCCCCCCACCCCTCTCTTCTTCCCGGGATCAGCTTTGCTCCCAATATCTCTACTTCCTCCCCTCAGTGACACAGCGGCAGGGAATGGGGGGTGCAGTCAGCGTTGCCACTTCTTCCATATTTGGGGGGGGGGGGATAAACTTCTGGAACTTCTTCCCCCTGCTCCATCATGGTCCCCCTCTCACAGGAGACAAACCTCCACAAATTTTCTCCAACTTGAGTTCTTCCAATAGGCCACAGCATTTTCTGAGCTGCTCTAGTGTGGGTCACCAAATTTCTTCAACTGGAGTCCCTTCCACGGGCTGAAGCCCTTCCTAAGCTGCTCCAGCATGGGACACCCCCGCATGCTGCAATCCTCCCACTGCCAATGCTCAACAGCAGAGGTGTCACAGATGAAAGTATTAACACAGTAATGATGTAACAGCAAATAAAGATTTATTAATAACTAACAGCACTTGATCATTAACAGGTCTAAATATGTGCAAAATAATTCATAAATATATGTTATAATTAAAGTAACAACTTACATACAGATTCCAAGATGACAAGATTCACTTTAATTTATTATATGGTGTCTTAAATCAATACATATATACATATGCATACACAAACACAAAACGTGCAAACACACACACAGACAAAAGTGTTCAGACCCAGTAGAGTGTTGTACCCACATACACACTAATAAACAGAGAAAGAGTAAAATTAAAAATATAAGTAGTGTGTATAAACTGTTTCTGAAGATGCAGACACAGTCATGAAGAATAGACTTTTGCAGATAATTATGGTGGTTCAGAGAGGTTTTGTGGTAGTTTTAAGAAAATAGCAATGGATCTTGCAGATCCTTGGTCACAGAGTACCATGGACCAGGATTCTTTAGAACCAGTTTGAGAAGTCTCACCCAATCTAGCTAAAGACACCTTCACAAAGAACTTTGCAACAAAGACTCTTATCACCATCTGGACAGCCATGAACATTTGTTGAAATGTTATCCAAAATTCAGGAGCTGAATTTCCCCTCAGTGACACTGTATGTTACTTCATCCCTATAGTCTACATTTCCTTTTCCTATTGCATTGTCTATTCCAGAAAGATGCCTTAGCTGCACATCCTCAGTAAGTTTCCTCAAAATAGGAGAGAAACCTCCCACTCCTCACACCTCCCACTAGGAGGGCCATCAGGGCACAAAAACTAGAGCCTACTTCACTTTTGACCAGCTACAACTTTTTAAGAAAAGTAAGAATATATAGGTACAATTGTACGTTTATATAATTCTGTGTCTCTCTCTGCAGTTGTGTATCTAGGTATGTGTTTATGTAGATTTATAAAAATGTATGTTGCCGAGTATATATATTGTTGTATATATATAGAACACACACAGTATATAATTTCTCATTACTAATAACTTACCAAGTTATTCCAGGTACTATTATTTATGTGTATGGTAGCATCTCTAATAATTGATTTGTTTTCAGTAAGACTACAGAAGTCTCAGGCAGTATATCCATACTTCTGAAGAAAAGATAGCAAAAGGAAAAGTTTGAACACTGTTTGAACACTACATATTTTCTATCTCTCTACATATCCACTCAGATTTGAGCCATTACAAATATATCTGTAGTATAAAATTGCTATTAAGGTTACTATCCAAAATAATGGGAATGAAAGTGAATCTGTACCACCTTAGATTTCAGTCAGGGACTTTTCCCTGGTTTGTTTTTTATTTATCATAATAAACAAAGCCAGACTGTCCAGTTCCCCCCGGACTTCAGGAGCATGTCAGACTACATACATTTTTGGCACAGAAGCCAGCTATTCAGCAACTGCCAAATCAGCTGTGACTGCAATAAATCGCATGGGAAATGAAAAAAAATCTAAGCAAGCAAGGAAACAGATGCTCCTTGTACAGGTAAGAGGGTATGTTGTTTTTCTCCATCTGTCCAAAATTTCATAGTGTTAAGGTTTCAGCACTGAAATTTAAACTCAGATATATCTATACACATTTACATATACACTCATTTATATTTCATCTGCCTCTTGAACAGGTTTTCTTCTGTTTGCTGTGAACTGGTAGTGCAAGTAGTCACACACCAAACAAATGATCTGGAGAAGTTTCAGTACTGATCAGTTGATGTTATCCAAGTTTGTTTTCTTGTTTGTTTTTTGGTTTGGTTTTTTTTTTTTTTTTTTTTTTTGGTGGTGGTGGGTTATTTTTTTGGTTGATGTTTGGCTTTGGTTTTTTGTTTGTTTTCTGTCCTCTATTGGTCTTTCAGTTTACAGTTGAACTACATAGATGACATGTTTTGCTCATTGTATGTTCTCCTCCCCAAGCACCAGCTCTTCAGCTTCCTCTACATGCTTTTTTTCTGCTTTTGTTGATGGTATGTATACTTTATTTCTGTCAGTATTTTCTCCTTAATTATGCCTTCTTAGATCAAACACAGACATCTGTGCAGTCTTAAGCATTATGTGAAGAATTATTTCTGGCATAGATTCCCTTATGCATAGCTTAAAACTAAGCTATTATACTAGTAGTGTTCTATAGTAGAGTAATTTTGATCAACTCTCACTGCAGTTATAAACTCTCTCAATGTTGGAGAGAAAATGGATATTACACAAAGATTTGAAAGACAACAGCTGTGGACAAGCTGTACAGCTGGCACATTTTAACTCATCATAGCTGTAGAATGCAACTGACAAGTGTAGTTCATTCTCAGCTCTTGATTGCTTTCCTTAAAAACACAATTACACACTGCAAGTGAGTTTTCTGTCCTTTGGATAAGAGAAAGGGAAAAAGAAGAGGAAAGGAGAAATGAAGAGTGAAGGGAGGAAGAAAGGACCTGTCTTTCTGTAAGGTGAGAGGAAAGGAGAAGTGAGACATTAAGTAAAGATTTTTCATTCATTTAATGGTTTACCTCAGAAATAATGATTGATTTGGGGGGTAAAAGCTGCTGCTCTATCAAAACAAAGTGCCATAATTGACTCAAAGACATTTTAAGCTATGTGTATTAGTAATGTAGTTCCCCCTCCCTCAACTAAGGGTAGATAAAATTTAAATCTTTAAAGTTTTCATACAAAATCTCCTGTAAAGACATTCACCTAGCACACTTAAAGAAAAGTACATAGCTTGAAATAAAATAATCTGATTATTCAATCAATGGTTGACTTGGCAAAGTGATATTGTCAATTTAAGGGTTTTTTTTTTTTTGCATGTTTTACACTAGCTACATTAATTTTTAATATTTGGAAACATTTTGGGGAGAAAATATAATTATGATCAATAAAAAGTGTGCTGTAATTAAAGCAAGCTTGATTACACAAAGACATGATACTTAAGAGTAAGAAATACACTTCAATACTAGATTACACATATGTACAATTCAATTGCTGAAGTTAGGTGTTTGCCTGCAAGCTGGATGTCAGAAGTTCTCACTGTAGTTAATGAAATCTAGAAGACTATACAGTTTACTCTAAAAATATTTTTCTCTGGTCAGCTGAAAAATTGCTCAAACTCCACTGAACGTACTGACAAAATCTTCACTGGCTATACTGGGATTCAAACATCTAGAACACCTCTAAATAACCATTGTGGAAGATAGTTGCCTACACATTGTATATTTTAACACAGTTTTATGAGCTTTTCTGTGCCCTAATTAGATTCTACCTGCCATTCCAGGACTGTGCAAGTCTCCTACAAATTCTGTGTCACCTCTGTCAGTTCTGCAAAAAAGTATCAGACACCCTGAGATATCTAAAGCAGTCCACTGGAAGATAGCCAGTTGTCTTAAGGAGCCTAAAACAGGACCAGACAGCCTCACTTCCATGCTCAGTAAGATCATGGAACAAATCCTCCTGGAAGCTATGTCAAGGCATATGGAACATGATGTATCACAAGGAGGTGATTAGAGACAGCCAATATGGCTTCACCAAGGTCAAGTTGTACCTGACTAATCTGGTGTTCTTCCACAGTGGAGTGACTGCATCAGTGGAGAAGAAAAGAACAATTTTTGTGATCAACCTTGACATCTGTAAGGCTTTTGACATGTCCCCACACAATATCTTTGTCTGTATATTGAACAGATATGGATTTGATGGATGAGAAATTGGATGGATAGTGCATCCGAAGAGTTGTTGTCAATGTCTGTAATGATTTGAACTCAGAGGGCAACTGAGCACAACACAGCCATTCATTCACACCTTTCTCCCTCAGGAATGGGAAGAAGAAAATAAAGCAAAAGGCTTGAAAATTAACATAAGGACAGGGAGGGATGACTCACCCATTACAGTCATGGGTAAAAGACGGAATTGTTAGGGGAAGATAACAACACTTAACAGAGTAGGACAGTGAGAAACATTGCCACATCTTAAAAACATCTTCTTCACCCCTCCCTTCTTCCCAGGCTCAGCTTTGCTCCCAATTTCTCTATCTCCAACCCTACAGTGGAGCAGGGGTGCAGGGAATGGGTGGGGAGGGTGGGGGGGGTGCAGTCAGTCCCACCATTTTTTCCTCCTCATGGTGGGGGGGACTCCATTCTTTTCCTGTTCCAGCGGGAGGTCCTTCTCACAGAAGACAGTCCTCCATGAACTTTCTCTGGCATGAGTCCTTCCCATGGGCTGCAGAACTTCCCTAGCTCCTCCAGCATGGGTCCCCCCAGTGTGTTGCAATCCTTTTGACACCAAACTACAACAGTGTGGGCTTCACACAGTCCTGGCCTTCCTCTGGATTAATCACCTGCTCCAGCGTGGGGTCCTCCCTGGGCTTCAGGTGAGTCTCTGCTCCACCATGGACCTCCATGTGTGGCAGGTGGCTGGGCCTGCCATCTCACCATGGGCTGCAAGGGAGTCCCTGCACCGACGTACCTCCCCCACTTCCTCCTCCTTTCTTCCACGGACTTCAGAATTTGCACAAGTTTCCTTCTAGCATCTTCTCTTCCCAACTCCAATTCCTCCTCCCAAATTGCCGTCTTAAATATGTTATTGCAGAGGCACATCCACCATTTCTAATTCACTCAGTCTTGGTGTAGAGGAGGGTCTGACTTGGAGCCGGGGGAGCTTCAAGAAGCTTCTCAAGAGAGCCCGCTGCTGTAGCTCCCTCCCCCACTATTAAAATACCCCACTTCACATACAAACACTGCACAATGGCTTAATGTCCAAATGGAGGGCAGTAAAAAGTGGTGTCTTCAGGGGTCCATATTTGGACCAGTACTGTTCAATATCTTTGTTGATGTCATAGAGAATGGGATTGAGTGCACCCTTAGAAAGTTTGCAGATGACCCCAGCCTGAGTGGTGCAGTTGATTCACTTGAGGGAAAGGATGCCACCCAGAGGAACCTTGGCAGAATAGAGAAGAGGGCCCATGTGAACCTTATAAGGTTCAGCAGGACCAAGTCCAAGGTGCTGCACCTGGGTCAGCACAACCCCTGGTATCATAAGGATTAATGAATTGAGAAAAACTCTGTGGAGAAGGGCTTGGGGATACTGGTGGATGAAAAGCTGGACATGGGCCAGCAATGTGCTGTTGCAGCCCAAAAAGCCAATAGCATTCTGAGTTATATCAAAAGCAGTGTGGCCAGCAGTTTGAGGGAGCTGATTTTTCCCTTTACTTTGCTCTGATGAGACCCCACATAGAGTACTTCATTCATCATTGGAGCTCCCAGTACAAGAAAGACACAGACCTGTTGGAATGGATCCAGAGGAGAACCGTAAAAATGTTCAGAAGGATGGAACACCTCTCTTATGAGGAAAGGTTGAGAGAGTTGAGATTGTTCAGCCTGGAGAAAAAGAAGGTTCCAGGGACATCTTATTTCAGCCTTTTGATATATTAAGGGGGCTGATAAGAAAGGTAGAGAGAGACTTTTTACCAGGGTCTGTAGCGACAGGACAAAGGGCAACAGTTTTCAATTGAAAGAGGGTAGAATTAGATAAGGAAGGACATAAGGAAGACATTTTTTTACAGTGAGGGTGGTGAGACACTGAAACAGGTTTCTCAGGTAAGCTGTGGGTGCTCCATTGTTGGATGTGTTCAAGGCAAGGTTGGATGGGATTTTGAACAACCTGACCAAGTGAAAGATGTCCCTGCCCATGGCAGGGGAGTTTGGACTGTATGATCTTTAAAAGTCCCTTCAAATCTAAACTATTCTGTAATTCTATGATTCTAATGCAAGATCAAAATGTGTAATTTTTTTGTTTGTTTTGTCATGTTTCTTTCCTTTTCCCTTTTGCATCTTTTTAAAAATGTATTTGTTGTGGGTTAACCCTGATGCTCAGATAAACACCACAATCACTTCCTCACTTCCTCCCCCCAGCCCCCAAGTAGGATGGGAGAAGAAGAAAGGAAGAATAAAACCAAGAAAATTTGGGGGCAATTATAAAACAAACAGACAAAACATAATAATTGTTTAATAAGTTACAGATAAGTGGAAGAACAAGGAAGAAAACAAAACAAGAGATCATTCACCGCTTCCCATGGGTAGACTCATGTGTAGCCAGTGGTGGCTAACCCCCCTAACATGCCCTCTTTTCACTTTTATTGCTGAGCACAACATCATATGGTAGAGAATACTTAATTGGTTAGTTCAGGTCATCTGCTCAGCTGTGCCCATTCCCAGGATATTCTGTATTTCCTAATCTGTTCACTGGGGGTGCAGAGTGAGAAACAAACAAGGTCTTGATGCTGTACAAACACTTCAGCACAAGCTAGAATTTTAGTGTGTTATCAGTACTTTTTTGATCAAAAATCTAAAATACAGCACCATATGAGCTGCTAGGAATGCAATTATCGTACTCAAGCCCTGTATAATATTTTACAATTTACTTTGCACTTCCACTATTTGGACATAATACTAAATACTAGTACAAAATACTAAATTAATAACTACTCCAGTAATAAACTGTTCTATTATATTTCTCCTTTTCTATTTTGTTTTACTCTTTTATCTCCATAAATAGTGATTGAAAATTTAGGATCATAAAAAGCAAAATGTGAATTTAGTGTTGAAATTGTCTGTGGTTAGTTTAGAGGCTTAATGCTCATTTTGTTGATAGCTTATGTTTTTTCCCTTAATTAGTAAGCTAAATATTTTTTTAATAAAAGACTATAAAATGGAACAGAGGATGATATCTTTTGTTAGGAATATTGGAGCACTATAATATGGTATTGAATCAAATCTGCATGACAACACCAGAAACCAGGAAATTACTAACAGATTCATTGAATGATAAACATGTAACTGATTTTTTTTATTATGAACTGTTATTTGAGAAAGAACGATTTCTTTGTTGAAATAGCAACTTTTAGCAAAGAAAGAAATAATACTGCAGAAGTAAAGAGTTGACAAACCTTAAAAATGTAAATCTTAACAGTTGAAAAACCAAGCAAAAATGATTTCATCAAAACATTGACATTTGTGGGGACAGCAAATTACTGACAGTCAAATACTTTAAGTATAGAAAATAAAAGAGTAAACAAATCCCAAAATATTGCAGGTATTACTAGAATGACAGAAATCTGGGTAACAGGAAGAATCTGAAGTTTTAGGATATCAGGTAAAAATGTACATTTGTATACACATAAGTATTGAGGGGGCTGTTACCTCAAAGTTTGGTATGAAATACCAAACAAATGAGTGTCAAAGAGACTACAAGTGATGGGTGAAGCTGAAAGAGAGAAAAATCAAGAGCAATGATATGGGAGATTGTGGTAGGTTGAGCTTGGCTGGATGTCAGGTGCCCACCAAGCTTCTCTATCACTCCCCTCATCAGCAGGACAGGGGAGGAGAAAATAAGATAGTAAAAGATCCTCATGGGTCAAGATAAAAGCAGTTTAATAGAACAAAAGCAAAAGTTGCATGCACAGAAACAAATGAAAACAAAAGATTTTATTCTCTGTTTCTCATCCAGCCACTTCTGAGGAAGGAAGGCTTCAGTACATGTAGCGGTTGTTCTGAAAGAAAAAAGTAAATAACAAATGCCTCCCTTCCTCCTCCTTTCTCTTAGATTTTATCATTGAGCAGACATCATATGGTATAGAATATCCCTTTGGTCAGTTTGGATCAGCTGTCATGGCTATGTCCCCTCCCAAGATCTTGTCCACCCATAGCCTACTGGTCAGGGAGGAAGGTTGGAGAGACAGCTTTGATGTTGTGCCAGCACTGCTCAACAGTAGCCAAAACACTGGTGTGTTATCTACACCTTTCTAGCTACTAATACAAATCACAGCACTATGAGGGCTGCTGTAGGGAAAATTAACGCTGTTTCAGCCAGACATAATACAGTCTCCCCACCTTATTCCATACCATTTGCATCATGCTCAGGTCCCACATAATTTAACACATATATATATATTTCAACCATTCCATTGTATTTAATTCTCACTACTGAAATCCTTTCTTACCAACACTTAGAACTTAAACATGACATAACTTTAGAGACATTTTTCTACCCAGGAAGCAATGTCCTGCTACAAATCAGCAGCCCAGATGGGTTTACTCCTGCACTGCCTGTTGGTCTTCCACTGCTGTAGCCATCCCCATAGGGCATTAGCCACCATCCAGGAGTCAGTACAGAGACAGATTACTGACAACTTTTCTCATCCAGCAATCTCTAGAGCTAGTTGGATGGTTTTCAATTCTGCAAACTAACTTGACTCACATTCTCCTGCAGTGGCCTCAATGACTTGTCATGTGGCACTCCACACAGCAGCTTTCCACTTCTGGTGGTTTCCTACTACATGACAGGATCCATTAGCAAACAAAGCCTAGTGCCTTTCATCTTCTGATAACTCATTATATGATGGGGCCTCTTGGGCACAAGCCACCTCCTCAGGCAGTGCTCCAAAATCTCTACCTTCTGGCCCATCCATGATCTCTTCCAGGATTCCTGGGCAGTGGGGTTTCTCCAAGTTGAGTCTGTTTTGCCCATGACAGTAATTGCTGAGTGATCTCCCCATCCTTCTCTTAACCCACAAGCCTTCTGTTATACTTTCCCTCCCCTGTCCATCTGAGGAGGGGAGTGATAGTTTAGCTTTGATGGTCACCTGGCATCCAGTCAGGGTCAATCCACCACAGAGATTTACCCTTCTTCTTATCTCAGAAAGAAGTGATATTATAATTTTATGTGAAATAATGCAAGTAGACAAAAAATATAGTAGGAAAGGGGTCATATAGTAAAATCTTCAAAAGTGTTGATGTTTTTGTTAGGTAGTTACTAATAAAACTGATTACAACTGCTTGAAATTACTGTTTAGGCAACAACTCTGGTGAAAAGATTCAATATGTAATAAGTTGTGGCTACAAGAAAATGAGTTATTTTAGCAGAAAAATAATACAAACATGCACAAACAGACATACACACCCCCTGATCCATCCAACTCAAACAACCAACAGGAAAAATTTTCTGACATAAGATATCTAGAAAGTAACGCAACTGAGGGCAGATAGGAATCTTTTTTTTAAAAGAGAGAATCTGAAAATTATTAATAGAAACTAATACAGATTTTCATAAAAACAAATAAAGCATAATAAATACTAAAGGCTGTCTTTGATAACAAATAAATAAAGAAAGAAACACATTTGGTCAAACATGAATTAAGGTTATTTTTAAGCAAGTAAGAAACATGACAAAGTATCTAGAAACAAAAACTAGCAGACTAACAAACAGAAATCGGAGAAATGTAAGAGGTTCATTATTGTGGAAAGCACTTAAGTGCTGAATTTATGGCTTTTCTGAGGAGTATAGCTATTGTTAATAGAAACATAGTAAGTTTAATATTAACTTGGGACTCAGAATCACAAGCTAAAACAGGTAAAGAGTCAATTAAAAAGCAAATTACTGGGCTTCAGGTATGCAAATAAACAGGGTCTCATGAAATATACTTTTGAGAATTTTTGGAGTGTTCATGTCTGAAATGTTGGTAATTATTCATAAACTCTATCAAAACCATATTATCTCTTCTCTTTGATAACCTGTGTTATCTATCTTGACTTTATTACACCCTTTGATGCAGTCACTCATCCTATTATACTTTTCAGAATTGGGCTTTTTTCAATTAATAACAGTTTTAATTAATATGGTGTTTGAAAATAATTCATTAGAGTTGAATTTAACTAGCATGTCTCTCCCCCTCCCCAAGGTATAGGCATTATAAAATATGAAGCTTTTAATGTCATTTTTAATTTCATAAGTAGAAAATAATTGTTTTTAATTTTCATTAAGTTATCATTTTTTGTTTTTAACACTGACCAGAAATTATTGATATTATTAATTCTTGAATATAGCTACAAAAACCTTGGCTATTTTGCTGTTAAATATATATATATATGCTAAATATATATTAAATATACTTAATAAATATGATAAATACATTCATTATATTAACTATATTATATTGAATATTATTTTATGTTTAATATTTTATATTTAAATATATTTAATTTAAACTATATTTCTAAATATAGACATACATGTGTAAGTGTGTATGTGCATATGAACATGTACCTATACATGTATGACAGATATATATATATATGTAATCGATATATCAGAATATGAGAAGTTAATTTGTAAATTTCTGATGGAAATAAACTTGATGGAAGGCAAAAAATACTTGGTCACTAAATTATCTTGTCCAGTGCTGTCTAACTACCGAAAGTTCATATTTGATTCCGTAGGAACCAATATGTTTTGAATGACCAACAGAGAATCTGCCATAGGTCTATTAACATTTCTAATAAAGAGTAGATTCTTGGAAAGCGTATTTAAGATTGTCTAATTACAGAATGGTATTTATTTTATAAATATCTTGGGGACAGTGCAATATAGTTTTTACATTAAGTGTATCTAAAAATAATGCAATAAGAAAAAAAAATGAGAAAAACTTGCCAAACACTTTAAAGAAGTAGAGACAGAGCCACAGTTTGGAATTTGTGCGAAAGATTCTTAGGGATTATGATAAAGGGTCTTGTAGCAACTCAGCAGAGATATCAACTGAGTCTTTTATTAAATTATTAAACAATAACACTCCTCACAGAAACAAATTTTTAAAAAGACAGATTTAGAAAATACAACTTAAATAGTGGCTTGAAGATTCTGGACACACCACCTGGTAGTGAACAATTAAACTAAAGCCTGAATCTTTCAGATTCTGGAGACTGTATGTGTCATAACTCCTGTAGGGGGAAAAGAAAACCAAAACAAAACAAGAATCTAGCAAAGATATAGTTTCATGACAGATGGACACATGCCTGATTAGAAGATCTATAGGTACTATCATCTGAAAAAGGAACATTACAGAAAAGGCAAGGAAAAATAACATAGTGCTGGGAGAGACTGACATGGTACAATTTTCAGATCAGACTGACAGTGACTAGACATTCTTATCAGAGTTTTCAGATACATTTCCATGTTGATGCTACCCTTTATGGTCTATTCTGGAGATCATTATAAATTATTTATCTGTAATATACAACAGTCAATGACATTTTGTTTCGTCTTATTAAAATCTAGTAAATAATGTTTAAAAAACAGATGATGGAGTCCTCTGTAATGACATAAATGACATTAGATACGTGAAATAATTCATGCCTTGCATCTCCCATGGAGAAGAGACTGAAGAGCAACAGGCTTTTGAAATGTAGCCTTTCCCACTGTCTTCTCCAGTTGTAAAGTGGAAATCAGAGATTTAGGAGAGACCAGCCAAAAGGAAGTGTGCCTAGAATTCTCATGGGACTTTTACCCCTTTTATAGCTTGAGAAAGTTAGTAATGAACTTTGTTTTAGACAAGCTTCTTGCATTCAGGTAGGGAGATGTGACTTAAGTGATTATGAAGAAAGGGAAGTGTCTGCATCTAGGACAGTTCATATTTTCCTTGTGTCAGCATGTTCAACAAAAACTAAATTTCATCTTAAACAGCAAGACAGATGTGTGCAGAATGAAGAGAATAAAAGCAATGTTATGCTAACAATAATGGCTTTTATATTAAAAAAATTAATGGTATTGTCATATTCCAAAACCAACAAGGCAGATGAGTGCAGAATGAAGAGAATAAAAGCAAAGTTATGCTAACAATAATGTCTGTTATAGTAAAAAAATAATGGTATTGTCATATTCCAAAGCATATTGAATTAACAAAGATTCAAGAATCAGTCTATAAAATGGTAATATTTGTCTTTTTTTTTTAGAATGAGTTTTTTTTTAAAAAAGGTGATACATACAGTACAACCCTAAATGAAGTGAACTCAATGTTAATAAATAGTACCGATAGTATCATATTATAAAAAAATAATGAAAATAAATCAATAAAATAATATAAAAGTAAAACATTTATAAGTGAAGGGCTATACATTTAGACTGGTAGAATTCATCTAGAAAGACCCTCTTTAGTCTCGATCAGATCAAACATTGACATGCTAGGGAATCCAACAGAAGATGAATCCAGAAAAATAGTGGGTATGAAACAGATTAGACTGTATAATCTAGCTGGGAATGAGTATGAAATCACTGGTATCTAAACTAACACTGCAGACACAGGAACCAGACTGAATAACAAAATATTGTGATTTACAAAATGAGAGTCTGGGGGGCAACAATAGAAGAGGGATAAAGATAACAAAGTAGCCTATAGATTCAGTTAATCTCTGTGTAGAAACCTACTTGGATATCAAGATCTTGCTTGATGTAGATCTCTTGTATGTAATGATAAGAATCTGGTGTTTGGAGATGACTCACTCTTAGCAGTAGCTCATAATAGGTTTACCCTATTACATTGCCATGTTGCTATGACAATGCATCTAAAATAGAGTTGGCTCAGATAAGTGGACAATGAGGTGGACTGAAAACTGATTGAACTGCTAGACTCAAAAAGATTGTGATCAGTAGCACAAAGTTTAATTGGACATCATCCACCAGAGCATGTACCATACTGGTATTAATATTGTTTAACTACTTTGTTAATGACCTGGGTGGCTGGGGAGAGTGTACTCTCAGGAAGTGCAGGTGATACAAATCTGGTAGAAGTGGTTGATAAACCAGATGGTTGTTCTGCTGTTCAGAGAAACCTGAATAGGCTCGAAGATGGGCCAACAGTAATCACAAAAAGTTCAGCAAAGGGAAATGCAAAGTCCTGCACCTGAGGAGGAATAAGTCCATGCAAGAGTACTTGCAGGGGCCAAACAGCTGGAAAGCAGCTTTGCAGAGAAGAACCTGGGAGTCTTGATGGACAGCAAATTAAACAAACTATCAATGCTCCATTGTAGCAAAGGCAGCCATCAACTTCCCAGGCTCCATTAGGAAGAACATTGCCAGAAGGTTGTGGGAGGTGATTCTTCCCCTTAACTTAGGACACACCTGGAGTGCTGGGTCCAAGTCTGAGCTCTTCAGTAGAAGAGAGATGTGGACATACTGGAGTAAGTCCTGCAAAGGGTCATGAAGATCATCAAGGACTTGAAGCATCTGACATGTGAGGAAAGAGTGAGAGAACAGGCACTGTTCAGACTAGAGAAGAGAAGTCTTGGGGGAATCTTATAAATGTGTATAAATACCTGATGGAAGGGGGAGTAAAAAAGACAAAGCCAAACTCCTGTCAGTGATATTCAGTGAACGGACAAGACGACACAAAGCGATATACAAGAAATTCCATGTAGGTATAAGAAACAGCTTTTTTACTGTCAAGGTAGTCAAACAGGTTTCCCAGAGAGGTTGTGGAGACTCGTTCTTTGGAGATATTGAAAACTCAACTTGGACACAGCCCTTAATAACCTGCTGTAACTGACCCTACTCTTAGAAGAAGCATTCAACTAGATCTCCAGAGGTTCCTTCTGACTTGAACAATTCTGTGATACTGTGATATGCAACCACATTATACTACAAGAAGGGCTAATTTGCACTGGTTTCATCAGCTTCTCTAGCTGTGCCTTCATACACTGTTGAACCAGGTTGAGAGGAGATTTAATGATCTCTAGGGATTCCTTTTGGAATTTATTTCCTTGATTTTATAGTTAACTTGTGTTCAGAGAGCAGAAAAATTAAAACAGTGTAATTTATTTTGGTTGCATTCTTTGAAAAACTGAGAATGTTAATGCCCTTTATTTTTTTCCAAAAGGTCTTAGTATCTAATGCCAAGTCATACTGTGATTTTGTACTTAAATGAGACTCATGCTGAGCATTCTCAGTTTGACAAGACACTCAAGAACTTTCACAACAAATGCAATGTATGTCCTAACTGAAAGACCTGTGCCTATGTTGTTGGTTTGACGAAATAACAATAAAAACAGTGGTAATGCCCAGTGTCTGTAGCTGCCCACTGTGTTTTTGTTGTAGAACTTTTGTGTAAACTGCAGTACAGTCTTTCTCTTTCTTATGCATTAAGGCTATGTGACTTAGCTGTCATAGTGACACAAAGGAAATTAAATTGCTGATATGTCCTTCTCTGCTTCAACTAGACAATAGAGTTTATACACATTAATCTTTCTTTTCTACTTCATATGAAATGAAAAATATAATTTATTTATTTATTTCACATTTTTTGTCTAAGAAAAATTACTGTTATGCAGTATTGGAATGATATGATACAAGTAAAAACTTGCCCTTTCAATCAGTTACATCAAAACAAAATCAAATAAACAAATCTTCAGCATTTCTTCAGAAAAAAAACCAAACCCCACGTGTTTACTATAGTTATAGGCTTAAGAATATTTTTGTTTTAAAACTATTTCAACACTAAGCTAGTATTTATACACAAAGTGAGAACATCTGGAAATTGAGTTATTGATATTATAAGATTTTCATAAAAATAAAGAGTCTCAATGTGAAAAAGTGTTTATGTTTAGTTTGGATCATGTTTAAATTAAGCACAAACACCTGCCTGATTTGCCCCTTCCCCACAAAAAGTCTGAATATTCAAAATACTGAAAAAGTTTCCAAATATAGGTATTGGCACACTTTTTTTGAAATGTCATCTGTTCCACAGATGCTGGAGATGTGCAATGCAGTTGACATTTTATCAATTTCACTGCTGCTATAAAGCCAGAATGTCAATTGTGCTGAGCAACCACGCAGAGTCTGCTCACTTCCAGTACAGTCAAAGAAATAGAATCTCAGGCACAGAAAGGTGAAAAATGTATGTCCCAGAGTGCTTGCTATACTCCAGCCTCAGAGTTTTCTAAATGTCTTGGAATATAGTTTACTTATACAGGTATCTATAGTGTTTATTTTATATTTGACCTAACCATTCAGATTAACTTTATGGAATGATACTTCTAGAGATGATTAGTCTTGTCATAAAATGTACTTCTACAATTGATCATCCATTTGAACTCTGATACTGACTATGTGCCTCCAGTGTGAGGAGAGAAGTCTAATATAACTGGCTCATGAAGATGTTACACTGGAGATGATAAACCAAATGAGAAGTAGCCCCAGGTTTCTTGTCAGGGACTAAAATCTCTGTAAGGACTGGATCCCCAGACAGTGGGTGATCACAATGTTTTTTCTACATTGCAGTGACAATGGCAGTTCCAAATTTGCAAAAAGTTAAGACTATTGAGTCAGTGTGAAAACTAAACTGCTTAGAAGAAAAAGAGCTTTGTCCCAGAGGGCAGAAGCGTGTTTACACCTAATGTTTTTCCCAAAACCTTTAATGCTCCCACAATTGCTATTTTACTTGAAATGATCCTGAAAATATCTGGTTATACAAGTTGTGACATTTTATCATCTGTTCTTCATATCTAACGTTATTTGCTTAATAGAAAATTTAAAGCTAATGTTGTAGATATCAGACTATGTTGTGAAATATATATGTCAAATCCTAATGTTAAATAATTCAGAAAGAAATATAACTTATGTACATAAGCCTCAGTAAAGAAAACAAGGATAAGCGCAAACATGCACAATATATGCAAAGACCAGACCAGAAGAGATATTATAGAAAAAAAGAAACATAGCAAGAGGAAAGGCATACCGGAAGGACCAGACATGCTGCCTGTGCTTGCAGACCTTGACAAAACCTGCAGATGCCACAAAACTGAAGGACATCGGCAGTGTGGCAGAAGAATAGAACGCTATTCAGGGAAAACTGGGTGATATTGAGAATTCTGGAAGAAGGAAGTTATTTCAAGCTACCAAAAGGTAGATCTTGTTTGTGAAATGTTAGGTATTTCTTGAAAATTGGTGTTCATGAGTTGAGAAAAAAAACAAAAGATTTCCATATCCTAAGTATCACAGAATAGCAGAAACAGAAATAAAATATAGCTGTGAGGAAAACACAGAAAGATGTGAAGTGCCATTTAAGATGCCAAAGGGGATCCTGGTTGGTCACTTGTTACACCAAGAGAAGAGGTATTCCACAGGTCCTGCATCATATCCATCGGCCCTCTGATGATGTCTTATTCATCCCAGCACATCTCTAACAGCTCTAGAAATCTGTGTGCCAGCAATGAATCGAGTGCTGTGGGTCAACACTGTTCAGCAACTGAATCAAGCTGATTCTCAGATGAAAATAAAGGAAAAAATGCAAGAGGCTAACAAAGTTCAGAAAGACAATTTAAACTTTTGAACAGGGAACCCTGAAGTTCAACAGATACAATGTGCTTTGGACCTACTGAAGAGGATGGAAACTTTTTTAAATTTTACTTTAAGTAACCCTATCTGGAGGCTGGGTGGCAAAAGTCTGGGTCTTGAGCTGTTCAGCTGTTTAGGCAAAATCAGCAGTACCAATAGCTTAAAGAAGCAAACTAGGGAAGATAAAAGTAACATATGACATCAAAACTATATCTTAACAGATATGTTGGCTGCTGTGTTCATTACTAGCTTCAGTTACAGGCCAATTTAAGTTAAACCTCCTGAAGAGCTCATTACCATAGTCTAGTTTGGAGTACTTAAATTACCATCGTGTAATTGTATACTAAGCAAAATAGACACATGTTATCAAATTATAGTGAATACAGGAATTTCAGAATTCCCTAAAAACTGCCTTATCAATAAGTTCACCAAAAACATTATGCAGGAGAAAAAAAAAAAAAAAAAAAACAAAAAACAAAAAAGAGGTAGGTGATCTAATGAATATCACTCTTAGTACTCCAAAGGCAATCTCTAAAGCTATTCAGATTTCTTGCTTGGCACTTCAAATACAAGGCACAATGCCTCAGTTTATAAACAGTTTTGTCAAATACAGTCAGCTAGGAATTATTCAAAGTGTCTTCATTAAAATGTTTTCCCATCATCTCTGTTAAATATGCTTCCTTTTGCCCATATTAGTATTTGACTTCATCTCAGTATTGTAAGAAATGCAAAGAAATTTGCAATGAGAGCTAAAGTACTGAAATCATTACAGGAATTCAGATAGCATAAGTTTTCTTTCAAAAAAATTAATATTTTTAAATCCTGTGTATATGCTTTTAATAAACATAGAATCATGAAATAGTTTAGATTGGAAAAGATCTTTAAGATCATCCAGTCAGACCATTAACCCAGCACTGCTAAATCCATCACTAAACTATGTTCCTAAGCACCACATCTACATAACTTTTAAATACTTCTAGGGATAGTGAGTCAACCATTTCCTTGGACAGCCTGTTCCAATCCTCGACAACCCTTTCAGTGAGGAAATTTTTCCTAACATCCAATCTAAACCTCCCCTGGCACAACTTGAAGCCATTTCCTCTTGTCTTTTGCTTGTTACTTGGGAGAAGAGATCAACACCCACCTCACTACAACCTCATTTCAGGTAGTTGTAGGGAGTGATAAGGTCTACCCTGAGCCTCCTTTTCTACAGTCTAAACAACCCCAGTTCCCTCAGCTGCTCCTCATAGGACTTGTGCTCTAGACTCTACCGGTTTTGTTGCCTTTTTTTGGATACACTCCAGCACCTCAATGTCTTTCTTGTAGTGAGGGGCCAAAAACTGGAAACAGCATTCAAAGTGTTGCTTCACCAATGCCGAGTACAGGAGAACAATCACTTCCCTAGTCCTGCTGGCCACAGTATTTCTGATACAAGCCAGGATGTTATTGACATTCTTAGCAACCTGGGCACACTGCTGGCTCATATTCATCTGGCTGTCAACCAACACACCCAGCTCCATTTCCACTGGGCAGCTTTCTAGGCACTCTTCCCCAAACCTGTAGCATTGCATGGAGTTGGAAACCCAAGTGCAGGACTCATCACCGGGCCTTGTTGAACATCATACAACTGACCTTGGCCTATTGATCCAGCCTGTCCAGATCCTTCTCTAGAGCCTTCCTACCCTCAGGTAGATCAACATTCCTGCCCAACTTGGTGTACCTGCAAATTTACTGAGGGTGCACTTAATCCCCTTTTCCAGATCATTGATAAAGATATTAAACAACTGGCCCTAATACTGAACCCTGAGGTGCACTACTTTTGACCAGCCACCAACTGTAATTACGTCCATTTACCACCACTCTTTGGGCTCAGGGAGACATCTAGTTTTTTACCCAGAGAAGAATCTACCTGTCCAAGCCATGAGCAACCAGTGTCTCCAGGAGAATGTTATGGGAAATGGTGTCAAAGGCTTTACTAAAGTCCAGGTAGACAATATCCATAGCCTTTCCCTCATCCGCTAAGCAGGTCACCTGGTCATAGAAGGAGATCAAGGTAGTCAATCAGGTCCTGCCTTTCATCAACCCATACTAACTGGGCCTCGTTGCCTGGTTGTCATGTGTGTGCCACATGATGGCGCTCAAGATGATCTTCTCCATGTCCTTCCCTGGCACCAAGGTCAGGCTGACAGGCCTGTAGTTGCCCTGATTCTCCTTCCAGCCCATCCTGTAGATGAGTGTCACATTTGCTAACCTCGTCAACTGGGACCTCCCCAATTAGACAGAACTGCTGATAAATGATGGAAAGCGGTTTGGTGAGCACTTCTATGAGCTCCCTCAGTACCCCTGGGTGGATCCCACCCAGTCCCATAGACTTGTGGATGTTTCAGTGGTGTAGTGCCCTTCATTCATGCCCTCTAAAGTGAATTGGCACACAAACTACCACATCACCCCCTTGCTTATATGCCATGGCCTGTTTGCCTGCCCTGGTTGCTAGCACTGCACAGTGGCTTGGCTGCCATTCCTCCTGGACCCACCAAGGTCTCATCAGCCACTGTGGCAAAAGCTGTGGGCACTTAGCTGCTCTCTCTACTCCCCCTGAGGTTCCCCTGGTTTGGGAAATCCCATTCTGCAGCACACTAGATCACTCTGCTGTGCATCAAGCTGGCACAGGGATCTGTTCTCCCCAGTGACTAACGAATGAGCTAATGTTACAAATGAAGATTAGTTGTGCTTTTATACTTAAACTAGGTAAAATAGGAGATTATACTTGAATGTAGGAAATCTGGCAGGTATGTGAAATAACATTTAGACACTTCTCTGTAATTTTTTTTTTCTACTGAACAGAAATCTGTTAATATGAAACTATACAACACCTAGAAGAGAAATTTTACCGAAAACAAATCACAGATTGAACAACTGTTTATCTAGTAGCAGTAATATATCCATTTTGCTCAGCAGACTTTTTTAACATTTTCCTTTTCACATCTTCTCATCCTTAAAAGCCCTAGGTAGATGTATTATTAGAAAGCACATTAAGAATAAGCATAATTTAAAACAGAATAAAACTTTATTTATGGAGCACACTGAAACAAAAGAAATGGAAAACAAATCTGCCATTTTTTCTTTCTTTGACCTTCCTGGATAAGGCTCTCCTTTTTGCTTAGGTCTGAGCTCAGAAGCTCTCAACATCTTGCCATGTTACAACAAAGTCCCTCCTCATTCCCCCAAAAAGATTTCCTTTTATATTTTTTTTTTGGTCACCTGAAAGAACTGGCTCTTATCAACTCTCTGGTCCTCTCAGCAGTCTCTCAACCTTTATTTATATGATTTCACAACACCTTCATCCCTTCTGACTTACCAGAAGATTTCTTCAAAATACTCATGATCATTTAGCTTCAGAAAAATAGAAGTCCCTCATTCCTGCTATACAGTCATTTAATTCAGAAAGTACTATCCAAGAGTAAGGTAAACAGGTGATTGCCTTTTTTGCTGCTCAGCCATATGCTTTGAACATAACACAAGATAAAAAGCACACACAGCAAACCGTGTACAAATTAAACAGCCACTTCACCCACCTCAGGAAATTCTTATCAGACTCTGTAGGGGGTGAATATGAATTAAATTATGCATTAAAGTAGCTGCAGTAACATTCCCCACCCCGAAAAACAAAACAAAACAAAACAAAACAAAAAACCTTAAAATTTCCCAGAACAAAGAATTATAGTAATTTGACTGAAGCATTTAATTTCCTAAAACTTCTCCAAAACTCTCCAGTAAAATCTCTGGTAAAAACAAAAGTATTAAAAAAGGAAAAGCACCCCCCCAAAAAAGTAAGAGAGATGTAAAAAAAAAAAGTGAAGTGTGGTGGCATATGAAGTTTTAATCCACTTAAATATTTATACTTTCTTTTCAAGGTTTTGACTTATTTGAAACCTGATCATGCTATTAATTAGTTCACCACAGTATAAATTGATCCATCGTTTCCACAAAAAACTTTAAGCCTAACAAATGTACAGGTGATGAGGTGAATTCCCTCTGTCTGTAGACATACTATTAAGCACTCTAATGACATGTTGACAGCAAGATGACAGTTTGGTGTTGATCACAATTTTTCCTAATATTTTTAAGAAGTTTGATGAACTTTTACTCTATGTAGAAATCAGATATAACATGCAATGGATTGTAGTCTCTTGCATCAGAATATTGTATTCTTTTTACCAGTCACAGAACAGTCTTTGAAATGTTTCCCGCCATTCAGTTAGTGCAGCTGCAGGAAAAGATGTTCTGTAAGAATTTTGGCTGGATCTCATGGCTGATGCAGTTAGTGAATCAATTCAGTAGTGAATCAATTTATAAAAATAAAGTAGGAAGAGCAATGATTTTATTTTTATTTTTTTAATATCTGTTCATGTTAAAGCCTATGTGAGTGTATGGATTAATGCACCTTGACAAAAAAATTATGTAATGATGAACTTTTTGAAAACTTGTTCAGCTCTTTCTAAACCTGAGAGACTCCTATGTAGAAACATACATCCATAAGTGTTTCAGAAATTCAAAACTACTTGTGAACCAAGCTGAACCCAAGATGATTCTCAGACCAATGAATTATACTGTTAACCTATCTCATGAACGTAAGTGAAAATTCTAGGTGTTTTCAGAGTCTGTTCAGGGAACAACTTTCAGGTTGTTTCTTCAGGACTTCAGAAAACAGCCGGATCAAAAACGCATGTGTTCTCATGTAAAGAATTAATCAGTAGCTTAATACATGTTGCAGGTGAGGATAAAATTATGGTCAAATTCCCTACACCATCTGGTTTAGCAGGAATTTGTATGTAGGGCTGGTGGGCTCTGCAAAGCCAGCAAACATAATGATCAAGGGGCTGCAATCTGTCCCTGAGGCTAGATTGACATTGTGTGAATCAACACTTCACATCTAAGATGTAAAGGGAAAGAATTTTTCCCTTCCCCTCAGAAGTCTATTTATTGAGACATAGGCTGCTTTTGGGGAAAAGACCCCTTCCCATGTGTTGCAAGTGAAAAATGGAAGGGAAGGGAAGGGAAGGGAAGGGAAGGGAAGGGAAGGGAAGGGAAGGGAAGGGAAGGGAAGGGAAGGGAAGGGAAGGGAAGGGAAGGGAAGGGAAGGGAAGGGAAGGGAAGGGAAGGGAAGGGAAGGGAAGGGAAGGGAAGGGAAGGGAAGGGAAGGGAAGGGAAGGGAAGGGAAGGGAAGGGAAGGGAAGGGAAGGGAAGGGAAGGGAAGGGAAGGGAAAAGAGCTTTGATTATGAATGTTAGAACATGGCATCTAAATGGATGTTTGTGTGTTTGTGAGCAAATGTGCAAAGCTAGATTTTTAAACTCTCAGGTGGAAGCCTGATACTTGCTAGCTGTCCCTGATATGGGCTGGTTGTGAATTTTGAAAACACCTGGATTAAACAGAAGTGACATACCTTGAATTCTCCATTTAATAAAGAGACAGAAGACAAAACCAGAAATTACAAACCTGATCACACATTTGTTTCTGCACGCAGTCTATTTTGATTGAGAAAACCAGGGACTTGATGTTCCAGAAAGAAGAAAATTTTGCAAAAAATAAGGATTTCTGAAATGAAGAGGTGGCCATGGAAAGAAGAATGTAGTCCAGAAAGAAGAAGGAGAAGATCTTAGCTGGAGGAAAGCTCTCAGAAGTGGGGGAAGATCCTGGACATGGGAGAAAAGCATGGAAACAAGTGCCCGACCTTGGCTGGTGATGCCCAAGTCTGGTAACAGCTAGCAGCTGCATAGCAGGAAGCATCAAATTTTCTGTCTGGCCTTCCCAGAGCAGCAATGATGTCCCTGCATGGAATCAAAGTCAACATCTAGTGAACTATTTGATGATCTTTAAGGTCTTTTACAACATAAATGATTCTATGATTTTATGAACTTAATGCTGCGGGGAAGTGAGAGAGATAACCAAACAGGGTAAAGGCTTTAATCTCATTGGTTTATTTTCTATAATAAATTTGCTTGACTGAATAAAGTTTTGCTAGGTCACAGACTCACCCCATCCTTTCTGCCATCCTTGTTGGTCTCCAAATCATAATCTTGTTATTAAATATTTTCTCTTGAAACACAGAAATTCACTCAACAGTTAGAGTCCGATATAACTGTTAAGCAAGTATTCTTTATTAGCAGCTCTGGGTAGCACTGGGGATCAATCTATCACAAGTGCTCCCACAGAGAGGTAAAATCACGGAGAATATTTGCTGTGAGGTTATACATATTCAGTGAATTTTTTTAGACCTAATCTACATATACATAAGATTTCCTAGAACTTATCTACATAGTCTGAGCATGCATGATAAAATTAGGGTTAGGATCTTTTCCACCTCTGGTGTTTGTTCATAGCCTTCCTCACAGTGTCTGGTGATTGAACTTTGGTCTTCCTTTGCCCATATGTGGTCATGTAGTTAGCTCACCTATTTTTCTGCCCTGGGATGCTCAAAGGTCAGTTTTTAATTAATTTTCAGGTGTTTTTCTTGACACTGGCATCTTGGGCCCCTGTTATCAGGGGTACTCAGGAAGCTTAATGAATCATTTCAAGGTCTACTTAAATTTTATCAGGGAAAAGTTGCACATTTCAAAACATCTTATTATTATTGCTACCTTACATTTAACTAAATTATGCAAACAAAAGGAAGAAAATAATATAAATGGACCATGCTGACCAATTAGGATTCTACTATAAACAAGTTCTTTGCTCTAAACAAGAGAAATATATCTGGCCATCTCTTACTCTGTTCTCATTAATAACTTTATAAATATATACAAATATGTACAAATATTAAACTGGAAAGGTATAAGACCTCTGTTAGTAAACCTATAAACTTGGTAATTAAGGCTTTCTCTGAATGAATTAGAAGAATTTTGTCTGTCCTCTTCAAATCACACTGGCAACAGGTGTTTCTTTGGGAAGAGTTGGTAGAAGACGAGATATTTGTGCTCTCTCTGTCTCACTCCACACCAAATAGAAAAGAAAGGATTAATTTCTCACTGCTACTTGAGATTTTTGTGAAATTCCTGAACAGGAACAGGTCTCCACTCCTGACTTTAAATTATAAATTTCCATCTGTTCTCCAGAATACCACAACTGGGATGACAGTGACTCACATGGACTCAATGCACAAGTAATCTCAAAACTGTCCAGCCTACCCTGGTTTTCCCCAGACAATTGAAAAGTCTCATGTCTGAATTGCTACTTGCCATTTAGGAACTAGAAATTATTTTTGTTCCTTTCAGTACAGTTGATGGCATAGGTAAATTACTTGACTAAAGAATAGCTATCACCTGAATGGTAGCAATAGAGTACAATGAAATACTATCAGGATCTTTCCTCCTCATCCATTAGCACTCTTCTTGACAGAAAAATTTTTGAAGCATAATCTGAGGATAAAGTCTGTGGGGAATTTATTTTTATTATTTCTTTGTTGTTGATGATGACTGTCTCACAATCAGATAGTTAAATGTTTTAGTGAGAAAATAACAAGTAATATGCACACCAAACACAGAAAATCACTTTTCATCTGACATAATCTGACAACATCTGACATGTTAGGAGCAGTATTTATCTCCTCACCTTGACTGTGATGTTCATTAAAATTGAACGAAATAACTTTTTTTTTTTTTTTTTTTTTTTTCCCCCTAAATGTTTTCTAGCTTTAATACAGGTTGCTGTCATTATTATCAAGGATTTACTCTGACCTATGGAGAAAAGGCAGTAGTGATAGTAATACAGCTAACCCACAACTCCAGCAATGTTATTCCAGAGTTTTTTGAAGGTACTGTCTTTTCTTGACACTTCTCAAAAATCTGCTGAGGAGAATTGCTCGTTTACTAATGTGACTGAAAAACACTGTCACTCCAAATCAACATATCCATCTAATGAAAATGGGCTCTTCAGTAATACAATAGATGCTGTCAAATCAGTAATCAGAAAGAGAATAAAGGGAGTGAACTAGGTAACATGAGCTGTTAGAAAATTCAACTGTGTTTTGCTAAGCTGTCTGGCACAAGATGAGATCTGCCCTGCTGAATAACTATCTTCACCAGCTTCAGCTACCTGAAAATGTCTTCACTTTTTTTCATGAGACAGATATTGGTTAATAAGATGAAAGGTTTCATTCTTGTCTTGTTAAACTGAGTCGTTAATACAGACCAATTTTTAGAGGTGCTGCTACTGCAACTCGTGTTCAGATGATGTCCAAGGAATAGGTCTTTGCTTTTGTCTCTTAACTCTTCCTTCTGAAGCCAGTGCTCCACCTTCAAGGTTCCCTGAGAATTACTGTGATATTTACCTTTAAATTTATATCATAAATAACTGGTTCCAAATCCAAACTTCTTTTCTTCCACAGTTGTTCACTATAAGGTCCAATATTTCAAAATTGGTTTTCATCCTGATCGAGAATGAAAATCTGAAATACACATTTATTTGATGAAACAGAAGAAAATTAAAATGAACCAAAACATACAGATTTATCAGGTGAAATTGTTATCTTTTTTTTTTTTTTTTTTTTTTTTCATTTCTGAGACATCACTCTAGTGTCCACTTACAGATATCAAATACTAGTTGAGTGGTACCCTGCATGACTGTAGATGCTGACACAGAGGATGCAGGTTTCCCACAGATCCTAAAACATATGTGTTAATCCATATCTTGGTTAATCTAAGGTACCTTAAATGGCATTAGGTGCTTATGCAAACCAAATAGATCAAGCCGCTATGTGTAGATGGGTTAAATTCCATGCACTGTGACATACTGACATGTGGAGGATGGACATAGTTTGGCACACAAATTATACTGAGAGAGAGGGGGAGGATAAGACAGAGAAAATATATGCATATGTCTATGTCCCTAAAATTTTGAAGTCTGATGTTTGAAGAAAAGGTAATCATTAAGACTGTTGTAACTCCTCGACTGCTTTCAGAGAAGTCATCAGCAGTATGTCTTATATATACATGTAGATAGGAACAGAATTTGTTTATTTCTGTGAAATCAACAGAGATTAAAAATTAAAAACAATATGATTAATTTATGTTCCCAAGGACTTGATTACCAGTCAACATGGACCTGTGAATTGACTGAGTTTAGCTAGTGTTGTACCTTCCACCCATGTTTTTCTCTACTACAATACTTGGGACATGTTATGCTTCAGCTACCACTAAAAACATATTAAAAGCAAAGAAATGTTTTTGAAAGTGATGCTCACACTATGTATTTAAAGCCTGACTGTTGGAGAATGGCTCAGAGACAAGGGTCCTGAGCCCACCGAGCAATTGTATGATCAGAGCCTGCTCTAGCTGCTGATGCTGGGCCCCACTAGGGTTTGCCTGCAGCTGCTCGCAGCTGCTGATACAGGAGGAATGTCAAGGACGCTTCAGCCCTGTGTACCGTGGTGTGTCGAAAACAGGTTAAGGGGAATTAGGAATAGTGGTCTGAGAAACCTAGTGTTATGATAACGGTGGTCTGAGAAACATTGTGTTACGGTACTGTCGTGTATCGAAAACAAGTCAACAGGAATCAGAAATAGTAGCATGAGAAACTTAGTGTTATAAGAAGCTTGTGCTGTAAGCTAACTGCAAGTAGGTGGACCGTGCGAATACGACCTTTAGAGCTTAAGCCAATCAGCTAGTGACTAGTAGGCATAATAATTATCATTGTCTGTATAAATATATGTACCCTGGACCAATAAAGACACCGGTTGATTGATGCTCTATCACCCACACTGAACCCGTCTCGGCGTGTCGTTCGTCCGCGGCTCCGCAAGATGGCGCCCGAACAGGGACCTGCATAGAAGAATAACAAAGACGGAGCGGCGGACCCAGAAAAAAAAAAAGAAGCAGCAATGACAGAGGAATTTGAGAACGGACCCGGAGAAACACCAAATACATCAGCGTTCAGGGTCCACGAGCTGAGATGGAGAGGCACCGGCCCCAGCAGCCCCGGGGGAGTACGTGGAGAGAAGCCGGCTGGACCGGCCCCAAAAGCGAAGGTGGAGCGGCCCCGAGAGTGGAGGTGACCAGCCCCGCAGAGCAGAGGCAGACCGGCCCCGCAGAACGGAGGTGACCGGCCCCGGAGAGCAGAGGCGGAGCGGCCCCGAGACCAGAAGTGAGTGGCCCCACGAACGGAAGCAGAAAGACACCGGAGCTGACGTGGTAAGGAGCCGACTGCGGCAGCCCCGGGGGTGGATGCGAAGGGACGCCACAGGTGGACACTGAGCGGCCCTGGGGGCGGACGCGAGGGGGCGCTGGAGGCGAGCGCAGGGTGGCCCTGGAAGTGGAAGCGGGGGGGCACCGGAACTGACGCAGAGGGGCGATGGAAGCTGACGCGGAAAGGCGCTGCATACAGCGGTGGCAGAAACAAACACGGGGAAACATCAGAGACAGCAGCGTCTAGCCGAATCAAGGACGATCGGACAGTGGGCCTCCGACAGGTCGTTCCGAGGACCTGAACCGAGATAGAGGGTCGCTCTCTGCAAGGGCTGCTGGCAAAAGCTGCAACTGGTGCCTTAGTCACGGAGCATCAGCAACATATCAAAGGGGGAGTATTTTTAGTGCCTTAAACAGGGAGCACAAGCCGGCGGGAGTATTTTTAGTGCCTTAAACAGGGAGCACAGGCCGGCGGGAGTAATTTTTAGTTCCTTAAACAGGGAGCACAGGCCGGCGGGAGTATTTTTAGTGCCTTAAACAGGGAGCACAGGCCGGCGGGAGTAATTTTTAGTGCCTTAAACAGGGAGCACAGGCCGGCGGGAGTATTTTTAGTGCCTTAAACAGGGAGCACAGGCTGGCGGGAGTATTTTTTAGAGCCTTAAACAGGGAGCACAAGCCGGTGGGAGTATTTTTTTTGCCTTAAGCAGGGACCAAAGGGCCGACGGTGCCTTAATCAGGGGTGGGTCGGCAGTAACGGTACTGTGCCTTATCCAGGGAACACAGGACCGGAGGTGCCTTAACCAAGGAGCACCAGGTTGATGAGATGGGACAGGAGGTAGCCCTGGATTTATTACAGCGCTTTTTAGAAAAGCGGGGAGTGGATTGTATAAAATCACTCGTGGGTTTAGTAACATTAGGACGGGTCAAAGGATGTTTTCAAGATCCTAATTCTCTTTTTGATGTCGAGGAGTGGAGACGATTAGGTGATGTTTTGTGGGATATGGTAATAGACGAGGATAAAGCTGCAAGGAAAATGATGAAACCATGGCGGGAGGTGGTGAATAATAGTAAGCGGTATCAGCTTGAAAAGAACCTTGCAGCTGTGGCAACTGCAAAGTTGGGGGAGGAAAGTTCCACTGTTACCCCAGATAGTGAGGCATCCGGATCTATGCTTTTTGACAATGATCGTATTCCTGTACCATCAACAGGAGGGCCAGTTACAGTTAATGTGAATAGGGAAAGTCCGGAGGCCAGCCCCGCCCCAGTATCTTTACAGTCATGCCCCCCCCCACACCCCCCTACCTCGGAGGCAGAGGGGCAGAGGGACGATGGCCCCTCGCTAATATGTAGCCAACAGGAGTGGCGCGAAGTAGGTGATTTATTGTGGGATGAGACTATCACTGGAGGCAATAAAGGCAGTGAAGCACGACAGCAAGGGATGGTCTGGCGAACGATCGTAAAAGCCCTGAGGGAGATGCAAGCAGAAAAGAAAGTAGCTGCTGCTGCTATTGCGGCTATCGGTGCTGTACCATCCCCACCGGTACCTGCCGAAACCAACCGTCCGTCACGATTAGCCACCTTCTTCGGGTGTAATCAACAGCTCTGCTCTATTAAGGGCATGTCACCAAGTATTCCTGTTTGCTCCACCGTGCAAGAAGCGGCAGAGAAATCAGGCGGCGCAGGGGTACCGGGTGGAGCGGCGTGCCACCATAAACTCTGCCCGCCCCCCCCCTCTTCGGATGGTTCCGCCCCTGACGGCGCGTCAGCGTCTGAGTCGCAGAGAAAAGCGGCGGCTATGTCCGAATTAAAGCAACAGGGTCACACACCGGTAAGGGACAGGGACAGAGTCTGAGAACTTGAAAGAAAATTACAGAAGTTGAGCTACAGAACAGAACTCTGCATTTACAATTACAAGAGGAAGCGCTGCCGGCAGCCCCACCACACCCACTCCCATCACCTTTATCAGAACCAGCTCCGCTTTTAGCTCAGTCCCGATGGAGTGGGGTGATTCGTGATGCCTTGTTAAAAGGGGACTGGCATGCTGCTGGAGCGTTGGCCTGCCCGGTAGTGACGACGAATGGGGGACACCTGGGAACTCAACATCACAAGATTCTCCTCAGGGGGTTTGGACACTCCTTATGAACTTCAGAACTCTGAACTGTCATTTGGGTGTTTCAACATCAACACTGGTATCAAAAACTTGTTCATGTAGTATCAGGTTCATTGTATGGCGTTTCAACATTGACACTAGTATCAAAAACTTGTTCATGTAGTATCAGATTCATTGTATGTTGTGAGTTCATTGCAATGTTTAAAACAGCATGGTGAAACCTGTATTACATTCTGTATTGCATACTCTGTTGTTACAGTTGCTGACACTTTTAAAACTGTAAGGATGGTTTTCTTGCTACATAAGACTGCATAAGATTGGAACATGGACTGACAGACTGGTTACGAGACTTGGGAATTTGGAAAATGGACTGATGATGGTTGCAAATCTACAAAACTTGGAAATTACTGGGTGGCTGAAAGCTTTGTTGATGCATAGACTGGCAATGCTGATTGTCATTATGATTGTCATGATGGTATTGGGGTCTGTGTGGAAATGCTTTGTGAATGCTATGATTCAAACATTAAAAGGAGTCTGGATTGTCCAAAAAAGAAAAAGGGGGAAAACCTGGTAGGAATTTTTTTGGGGGGGATCAGGGTTATGCACTGATCCTACAGGGTTTGGACAATCCAGGCTGGGTCTCTGATCAGAAAACTGCCACGTGGTAAGCCTGCCCTTGAGGTCATCTGGAAGGGCAAGAAGGAGGAAGTCAATCTAGTGCTTCCTCCCTGTTTGAATGCCTGGATGCACTAACCACAAAGTAGATTTAGTTTGTTCACGCGTGCTAACGATGCAGACCTATCACAGCACTTCCAGGTGCATGATAAGTGCCTTTAGCCAACACATTGTAAGCTTGCATGCTTAAGTTGTGCCTTCTCATGTATTAAGAAAATCTTTGAACGAACGTTAGGGCAGGTTCTGCCCCTACAAAAAGAAAAAGGGGGAATTGTTGGAGAATGGCTCAGAGACAAGGGTCCTGTGCCTTTAGCCAGTAGATTGTAAGCCTGCATGCCTAAGTTGTGCCTTGTCATGTATTAAGAAAATCTTTGAACGAATGTTAGCGCAGGCTCTGCTCGTACAAAAAGAAAAAGGGGGAATTGTTGGAGAATGGCTCAGAGACAAGGGTCCTGAGCCCACCGAGCAATTGTATGATCAGAGCCTGCTCTAGCTGCTGATGCTGAGCCTCACTAGGGTTTGCCTGCAGCTGCTCGCAGCTGCTGATACAGGAGGAATGTCAAGGACGCTTCAGCCCTGTGTACCGTGGTGTGTCGAAAACAGGTTAAGGGGAATTAGGAATAGTGGTCTGAGAAACCTAGTGTTATGATAACGGTGGTCTGAGAAACATTGTGTTACGGTACTGTCGTGTATCGAAAACAAGTCAACAGGAATCAGAAATAGTAGCATGAGAAACTTAGTGTTATAAGAAGCTTGTGCTGTAAGCTAACTGCAAGTAGGTGGACCGTGCGAATACGACCTTTAGAGCTTAAGCCAATCAGCTAGTGACTAGTAGGCATAATAATTATCATTGTCTGTATAAATATATGTACCCTGGACCAATAAAGACACCGGTTGATTGATGCTCTATCACCCACACTGAACCCGTCTCGGCGTGTCATTCGTCCGCGGCTCTGCACCTGACTATTACATTAGAAGTTCTAGCCTCCATGTCAAATACCATAGAAGCAATCCCAACTCATAGTCTCTTTGCACAATAGTTGTTGGTTAGCTCTATGCAATACCATCTTTATTCAAGCAAAGCAGAATTGTGAAAAAATATATCTATGTTTTAGGGACAAAATTTTGTCTCTCACTACACACTAAAAATTCTGCTTTCAGGTTCCATTTCCTGAAGATGTAGATTCTCATTCTGAAAATTCTATATAAATTTATAACTTCCCTTTCAGTGGATGCTTTCACTGTGTAAACATAAAAATGTTCTTAAAATTTTACAGACAAATATGTATGCTACTACTGTACATTCAATGTTTTATACAAAGTCCACAGATCAGAAAGTTTATTATGTAGGAGTAATTATTGTTTTACAAATAAATATTCTTGAAATATCCTTGAAAAATCAAAAATCTGACACTATATGAAACATCCATTCATCTTATTCCTTAATAACTTATGATTTTAAATATAAATCATGAAATGATAATTGTTATTTTATATCATTTTTAGAGAAAAATTTTGTCTTATAAAACCTGGGGGTTTTATTTTTTGTCTAATTTCTGGGTGCAATGTCATTAAGTTTTAGCTGTTGAATTCAAGAATAAATTAAAACATTTTCAGATGTTCTTCTTCCTCTTTTAATAACATTTTTTCCCAGAACAAATTATACTATGTAAGACACTGTATTAATGTCGTGGTTTAGGCCTGATTGACAGCCAACCACAATGCAGCACCTCTCTCTCCCTTCCACTCCGGCAATGAGAAGGGACAGAGAGCCAGGCTTGGGGTTTGAGACAGGACTGGGATGGGGAAAAATTCCCCTTTATGATCACGAGCAAAAGGCAGACTCGTTAGGGGAAGAAAAAAAAAAACATACATTTATTACAGACACTAACAACACATAAGAGTAAGACAGTGAGAAGCATTGCCACATCTTGAGAACACCTTCCCCCCACCCCTCCCTTCTTCCTGGGCTCAGCTCTGCTCCCGATATCTCTACCTCCTCCCCCAGTGGCGCAGGGGCAGGGAATGGGGGGTGCAGTCAGTGCTGCCACTTTCTTCATGTTCAGTGAGGGGAGTGTCCAAAACTTGTTCCCTCCTGCTCCATCGTGGTCCCCCTCTCACAGGAGACAGTCCTCCACAAACTTTCTCCAACTTGAATTCCTCCCATGGGCCGCAGCGTTCCCCACACTGCTCCGTCATGGGTCACTAACTTCCTCCGACTGGATTCCCTCCCACGGCTGCAGCCCTTCCCGAGCTGCTCCGGCGTGGGACTCCCCTGCATGCTGCAATCCTCCCAGCACTGAATTACAGTAGCGGGGATACCTTTTCCCATGAGACCCCGGCCTTCTTCAGGCACAGAACTTTGATCAGCCTAGCAGGAGCAACAGGCTGTAAATCAATGTCTTCTCCACCATAGATCTTCATGGGTGGCAGGGGGGGGCCGCCCTGCCGTCTCACCACAGGATACAGGGGGGTCTCTGTTCCAGCACACCTCCCCCCTCCTTTCTTCCTCCGTTCCTCCACTGACCTTGGTGTTCATGCAGCTGCAGCAACTCCTCCTCACAAGTCCGATTGCCCGTCACCACGTCCCTTCTTAAATACGTTATCGCAGAGGCGCAGCCGATTGGCTCAATTTCCCAAACAGAAGTGGAGCTGACGTGGAGCTGGGGGAGCTTCGAGAAGCTTCTCACAGGGGGCCGCCCCTATAGCCCCCTCCCCTGCCACCAAAAAACTCCACCACTCAATCAACCTAGGACAATTAATTATATTTTTTTTATTTTGATTTTAATATGATATGTTATGGTGATGGAACAGCTTTCTTTAACTTACACAAAAGGGTCATTGAGTAAAATTCAAATACTAAAGGAACTAATACTAAATACTAAGGGTTCCATTTTCAGGAAATTAATTATTACAGATAATGGAACTTCCTTCCTTAGCCTACTACTGAAAGTAAAAGTTGGGGGAACATTTAAAGCAATAGCCAGATTATTAAACCAATATCCAAACAAAAATATCCAGAATTAAAATCATGGTAACAATTAGATCTTGGTCATCCAGCTAAAAATAAAGTCTCTTTGGGGGGTTAATCCAAGAGGTTTGCTCATTTTTAAATAAAATATCTTATTAATTTAGCTAATTCTCTAATTAAAATCATTTTATACTTTTTTTTTTTTTCTTTTAGTCTTTAATTTCTGTCAGCTACTGTTTTCTAGTCTTTCACTTGAGCATCATTCAAATTCAGCAACACTTCTGGCTGACCAGAACTGCATGTTTCAGTGAATAGTTAACCCACCAAAACTTCATTGGGCTTAAATAAGTAGTTCTAGTATACTACAAAAAGAAGTCTTGTATTCTGGGGCTGAAGAAATCTCTCTTCAAAAAAATGAGGCCTAACATAGAAACAAAGTTCCCCAAATCTGTTGACTAAAATGTTATTTCATCATTCTTTTGAAAAATTTAGTTCAGATCACTGTGCATTTAGATCCTGTCAGCAAACTGGTTTTCATTCAAATTGCCATAATTAATTTTGTGACTTTACTTTTATCACGGTAATGAAGTGAGCTGATTTTTTCCTTTGATAAATAACAGCTATATGGGGGGGAAAAGGCTTCAAAAATTGGCCTACTTTTCTCTGCATTTTTCTCCAGTTACACACAAGTAATTTCATTATCTTCAAGAGTTGCATTATTGTGAAACCTAAGTAAAATAATGGACTTTATTCATTCTGCTTAGAATTCAAGCAGTCTATTTAGAAGTTTAAAATAATAATTGAGATTTCAGGTTTTTTGCAAAAAAAATATATAAAACATTTATTTGTACCCACGTTACATTTAAATTAGTGATCAAAGCCAATGATCAATTTGTATCTGCTAGAAAATGCTCAAGAGAGAGAGGATGAGGAAAAGGTTTAAACACAGTATTTTCCATCATGTTCTGTCATTCTAACTTCCTAGAAAATCTGGTTCACACATACATAATTGATGTCCTTCCTTGCAGGTGATAAAATGTCTTCTAACCTCTTCAAGGTTGTATGCATAATAGAAACTGAAGACTCTGATTAGCCAGCCTTGTGGCAATCTTATCAGGAGCAAGAAGAGGCAGCTATGAACTGTAAGGAGAAAAAAAAAAAAAAAAATCATGGTTCTCAAGTTCTTAAAGCGTGTATTTTCCCTTTGTGTCAGAAAAAGTAAATACTTCAGGCAGCATCAGTATTCCTACTCTGAATATTTTTGGGTTTCTTAGATGGAATTCTTTCCCCTGTCCCAAATATATTTGCATTTATGTTAACATTTTAAAAAATCTCAGTATGAATTTATGAAGAATATAGCAGATTTTTTATAGGTGCAGTTCAGTCCACATATCCTAACATCACAAATATCTTACTTCTTCCATTTGTATTCCTGTCCCTTTTTCATGATTTATAAAGATATTATTGTTTCTTCATTTAAATCCCTGCTTTCTTATCTCATTCACTTCTGCTACAACATCTACAAGTTTTGAATCTTTAAAAAATGTTAAAAGTAATAAAACTGAAATGATTTCTCCTCAATATATATAAGCTTTTTATCTGTTTTATGGCTTGTAATTATAAGCTTTTTATCTGTTTTATGGCTTGTAATTTTCAGTGTGTTTGGATGAAACTCTTTCTCTTTCATTTTTTTTCACAGCAGGATTTCTGAATGAGTAGGTTTGATTTTTGGCTGATTCTCTTTAATCTGTCTCCAGTTGCCCCTCATGTCTTCCACCCTGTGATATACTGTACATTGATAATCCTTAATAGTCAACATATCCCTTTTACATTACATAATACTCCCAAGACTTTGATTTTATGTATTACTCAACAGTGTAAGAGTCCACACAGAGAAGTAACTACTCATTGCTGTCAAAAAAGTGCCATTTTTAAATATCTGATACTGTAGAAAACAGATGTTAGCAAAGTCCTTGAAATTAGTAGCTTGCTACTTAGTAGATGATGATTAACTTCAGAAGGTTCCATTTTCAAGTGCTTAAAAATTAGAGTTATTGGAAACAGAAAATAAGTCAGGAAATATCCTTTTCTCTAAACCTCCCCAAATCATTAATGAAAAATACCATCAATTTTGAAAAGTAGCTTTACAAGAGATGATGCTGGCAAAGTCTTAGATGGTGTATCATTGAATGGCTCCATAGCTGCATGAAAACAGCTGTCAAAGAGCCTTCAAATTAGACTGCAAGAGTAACAGCTTCGTATGCACTGAATTTTCTCTTCCCTTTTTCTCCCCAGACCTGAGCCTGATGTCAGCTTTATGCTGGAATAATCTTGTGATATCTTGCTGGAAAAAAGATTTTTCAGTTTCTGCTCTGAAATGTGATAAACCCAGGTTATTCATTTGTTTCTACATCACTAATGCTCCAGAATGTTAGTCAAATACATATGGTCCAACTGCATGTTTTAATACTGCTTGGAATGGTAATTATGATCCCATAAAAACACTCTCTTGAATATCTGGCATATTGGCTTGTCACCCATAGATTGCAATCCATTTTTCTCATGAGTTATAGATCTGCTGCTTTGAGCTGATGTAACATGAAGACAAAAAATATGCATCCTTCCATAAATAAAACTTTTTTTTTTTTTTTTTTTAAATCTCCTAAATAGTCAGATTCATTCTTTCTGCTTCCCACCTTGATCAATACTTCATATTCTATTCATCACCTCCTGGTAAATATTTCTTGCTTCAATGTTTATGTCTACTCTGTTTACAATGAACTTCAGTGGACTTGACTCCATCATCAGTTTCTGTGTCTTACGCTGCAATGGAGATTTCTCCTCATGGCAGAAGTCTTTCAATGTTAGAGCATTATGGCTGGGGCTACAAAGGGAAGTCTGGGGTGCACTACTACAAAACCAGAAGTGAAGTATCTGAACTCTGGGAACGTGCATCCTCTTTAAGTAGATGCATGTAAATAAAATAAGAAGGAATTAGAATCCTAGATGAGGATTTATCATACCCAGAATGACAAGTACCGGGTCACCTAAACCGGAAAAAAACAAAATACTAGAGCCTTACATCAGAGAATCTATTCCTGAAATGAACTAAGATATCTAAATAAAAACTATAAACAGAGAATGCCATGAGAATAAAATTTGAATTGCACTACAACAAACAAGAACATATTAAAATTAACAATATCTGGTAACAGGATGATAATTTCTCTTAAGTACTTCCACCTAGACTTTTAATAGATCCTAATTTAGATTCCATTTTTACGGTATTATTTCTGTAAAATTGTAGACTACAGATTTTCATATTCAAATCTGTATATAACATTTCAAAGTTTAAATTTGTCTTTAGAGAACTGTTGTAAGACTCTTTTTTTAAAAATATTGAAAATAAAAACCTTGATAAAAAATCTGGGATAAAAATAATTTTCTAGACTTAAAATTTTCCAGGTTTACTATTCTGGGGGAAATTGCATCAGAAGAGTATTGGTGTTTATTTCTTGCTTTGTTTTGTTGCTTTTTACAGTACATTCACTATGCATTAAGGCTTTCTTCAGCAGTGAATAACAATAAAAAAAATATTACTTTGACAGCCTCTATCTTAATTCCCCTAAAACTCCTGTAAACTTATTTAAAGAAACATAAGGTCTGTTACTGATTTTTCCTCAATAGAAAAACACACCATTTTATCTAGTTTTAAGATCATGGACATAAAAAACAATAAAGTGATCTCTCTTCAAGAAAGCCAAACTTCTTCCCACCTGGAATTTAGCCAGGCTGAAATGGATACATTCCCATAAGATGATCATCCTTGGAATGATGAAGATAATAATTTCCCTTTTCCTCTTGTAAGTTGGTATTACATTTATTTTTCAAGAGAAACCACACTGTTGCAGTTGAGAACACAAACAGAATGCAAAGGAAATTGCATATCAACCAGAAGTGCATATTTAAATTTTAATTTCTGGAAAATTACTTATGAAATAACTTTCATAAATTTCATAAATTACCTTCAGTAAAGATATTGTCTAATATAAGTTTTCAAGTTTAAGTTAGTTTAGTTTGTGGATATAGGTGAAGATAAACAACCCTTTAAAATGTCTAAATTGCTATATTATGTAGTTAAGATACAGCATCTTATTTTTACCTTATTTAAAAATCATTGCTATGTTTGCAAATAAAAAACTATGGTCCAAGATTGAAAAGCAATATTTTTCCTGGAGTTAACTGGTCTTTGAATATGTCTCTAAATTAATATAAATAAATATTTTTTAATTTATATGTGTATAAGAATAGTTTATTCCCTTTTTTGTTTAAATATTTCCAACCACTGAATGCCACAACTTAAATTTTGCAAGTCACTTAACTCATTTAGAAGCACCAAATAAATACCCATAATAATAACTTATTAGGATCCCGAAAAAAACCACATTTTTCATTTAATAGACGAAATGCTTATAAATGGGCTAAAAAGACCAGTGAATAAATTAGTTCATTTAAACATTAAGGCGTGTATATAATTTTCAATCAAACATACTCTGCAAATATGTACCTATGGTTTGCTTTGTTTTACTTACTTTGTAGTGTTACTTCCTCTGTCAAATATGTCAACACTGAAATTTTGACATCTCTTTTTCAGTCCTCCACAAACAATAGCAGAAGGAAGGTGGCAGTTTCCTAGCATCTCCAGGTGCTGTAGGGAGGGTTCAGTGTGAAGGGTCGCTGGTTTGTATAAGTGGTTTAGTGGATCAAGAGGGGATGAAAAATAGGAAGTTCCTGTGTGTTCCTTTTATATTGCATTTTTAAATTAATAGCATCTACAGATATTAAAGAGGAGGCTTAATGAAATTCATCGAAGCAGACAATAACTGTGTGTGAGTGTATGTACAAAAATGTATATACATATTTAAAAATGCATGTATATAAACACACTTGCAGACACACACACACACAGATTCCTAGATTAAGTAAACTTGCTCCTCTGTTGCCTGAGCTTTCTTGACAAACATCGATCAATTTAAAAAAAAATGTAGTTTGATCACAGCTAAAAGCAAAAATTCCACAGATCTGGTAGATAGTCTCATATAATTGTACACATAAAGAAGTACTGAGAACTTTACATGACCTTTAATGAAGTCTATATCAAGATTATATACTATATGCTTCATTTCTGTATGTATTATGCACCTGTTTTTGAAATAGTGTCTTCCTCTTCAAAGAAAATTCATAGTGTTAACAAAAGAATTGTGAAGATTCAGAGAAACACTCATATCAGTCCAACAGTGACAGAAGGCCTAATTGTCACATGTAATATAGGATAAATATATTCTTTTTTTTTTTTTTCATCCTTTTTCCATTTATTACTTTTTTATTTTATTTTATTTTATATGAGACAAAAATAATGTATTCTAAACAAATAATATGATCAGCTTTTCTCAGCACTCTCAGTGTCTTTAAAATTCTGGCAGATATATTTTGTTGTGTATGTTTTTGCTTTTAAGAACAAGAAAACCTTTTTAGACCAGGTTTAATTCCACTTGTTTTTTAAATGCTGTCTAATTTTTTTTTTTTTTTTTTCTACTCAGGAAACTTCATTACTCTCAAACTGTGAACTTAAGCCCAAAAGCACTACTTTCCCTTGTATCACTTCATATTCCTTTACAAAAAGCAGGCAACTCGAGAAGGTAATTCAGAACAAGAACATAGGCTTATTTTTTTTTTATATTACCCCTCAAACAGCCTCTTTCCAAATACTATGGTGACAGTTCTATGAAATCAGCTTTTTCAGGATAAAATTTCCTTTTGTGAATCCATCTTTTATCTCTGCTCCTCTGGCTTCACCTGCAGTTTTGACTTCTCCGAGTTCCTTTTTCCCGTGAGTTCTCTTCTACAGTAGGTCAAGTTAAATTCCACCTGTCCTTTAAAAGCCATCTGAAACTTTCAGTATCCTCCTCTGTTACTCACAAAACTTAAAATCAAGGAAAACCAAGGAAGTACTTCAAACAGCCTTCTTCTTTCTGTCTCTATTTGCAGAGATGTGGGAGAACTGAAGTTGCTTCTTACTCCTCTGGTGTCTGATGACCAAAAGAGGGAACATAGTGAATGTCTTTCTTTTTCTTCTTTTTTTTTTTTTTTTTTTAAGAAAAAAAAAAAAAAAAAAGAAAAGAAAAGTGAAATCAAATCTTTCTTTGGGAACATAAAAGGTCAGTACCTCAGTCTGATTTTTACTGATGAGGTGAGAAATACTGGATTTCTAGCTTACTTAGACATAATTATTTTCTTAGCAGGTAACTTGAGTGGAACCTCTCTCCGTTGGTTCTGGGTCTCCTAAGTCATTTATCTTTGATAATTGTCCTCTTTACTCTGTTCATTGTTTCCCATCTTTTTTCACTTCCCTGATTTCAAAAAGTATCATAGAAAAATGCTCCATGTTTGAATAGGGTGAGAAAAGGGGAACTGAAAACACAAGTGTGACTCTGAGATACTTTGCATGTTTTGCTAATTTTGAGTTTATATTCCACTGGGAGCTGAACACTGACCTGGAGGCCAGCCTGTGCAGACTGACTGGGCTGCTGACCAGAATGCTTAGACTTAAACCCTTCTTGAGCAGCCCAGCCATGTCTATAGCACTTAGGCCTGAGACTTTTTGAGTTCTCTATGGCTCCAGAAATATGCCTGGTTTTCTATTTCATAGTATCTGAAATAATAGGATTGTGTCACCAGAGTGGCGACCATAAGAGTGATGTTTCTCTAACTTGAAAAAAGCAGTGTGTCCTGGTTGGGGCTGGGCTAGAGTTCCCCTTGGTTCGGCAGCTGGAGGAGTGCTGCACCACACTGAGACCCCAGGGGCTCCCCAGGTCCTAGTGCCCTCACCTGTGTGCGGGGGCGGGGGAGCACAGCTGGAGGGCTGGGCCCAGATTGGCCGATATCCCATGTCACGTGACATTGTGCTCACTATATAAAGGCAGGAGTGGGCCAGGAGGGGCTCTCACTTCTGGGAGTGTTGCTGTGGTGCCTTTGTGTTTGGGATTGCTGGCTGGGAGCAGGTGGGTGTTGGTGGGTGGGTGGTGAGCAGCTGTATTGTACATTACCTGCTGATATTTCTGTCAGTGTATTGTTCTGTTACTGTTATTAAACTGTTTTTATCCCAACCTGTGAGTCTCCCTTTGTCCTTCCATTTCCCTCCCCATTCCCAAGTGGGGAGAGGGTGGGTGAGCGCCTGGGTGGCGTTTAGCTGCTGACCAGGCTCAAAGAACAGTGTGACAGCATGTGGAGGAGCTTGGGGTGTTCAAAGTCTGCTATGACTATGCACAACAGCAGGGAAGGTTGGATGTGGCCAAGTCCCAGATAAGGCCCATCCTTATTTCAAAATGTGAGCTGCCCTTGGGGTAGACCACTCACAGAACCAATAATATATTTCAGAGGAAAAATGCTGACTGCCTTCAAAGGAGTGAACTTGCTTTTATGAAGCATAGATGGTGAGACTACCAAGACTCAGTGTCCTTGGTTTGAGTGGTGGTGCCTTTTTGGTAGCAGGGGAGGGGGATATAGGGTTGGCCCCCTGTGAGAAGCTTCTTGAAGCTCCCCCAGCTCCACCTCTGCACCAAAACTGAGCCAATCAGCTGTGCCTCTGTGATAACATATTTAAGAATGAACGTGGTGAAGAGGACTCGTACTTGTGAGGAGGGGTTGTAGCAGCTGTGTGAACACCAAGGTCAGTGGAGGAATAGAGGAAACAAGGAGGGGAGAGGTGTGCTGGAGCAAAGACCCCCTTGTATCCTGTGGTGAGATGGCAGGGTGCCCCCCCCTTGCCATCTCATGAAGATCTATGGTGGAGCAGACACTGATTTATGGCCTGTGTTTTTGCATGGATAATCAAGGTCCTGTGCCTGAAGAAGGCCGGGTTCTCGTGGGAAAAGGTAGCCCCCGCTGTTGTAGTTCAGCGCTGGGAGGATTGTAGCATGGAGGAGTTTCCTGCGCTGGAGCAGCTTGGGAAGGGCTGTAGCCCGTGAGAAGGAGTCCAGTCGGAGAAATTATGTCCCACACCAGTGCAGTGTAAGGAAATGCTGCGGCCTGTGGGAGGGACTCACGTTGGAGAGAGTTTGTGGACGACTGTCTCCTGTGAGAGGGGGACCACTCTGGAGCAGGGGGAAGAAGTTCCAGAAGCTCCCCCCACTGAAGATGGAAGAAGTAGCAGCACTGTCTGCACCCCCATTCCCAGCCCCTGTGCCGCTGGGGGGAGGAGGTAGAGATGTCTGGAGCAGAGCTGAGCCTGGGAACAAGGGATGGGTGGGGGGAAGGTGTTCTCAAGATGTGACAATGCTTCTCACTGTCCTACTCTGTTATGTGTTGTTAGTGTCTTTATTAATTGTATGTTCTTTTTTTATTCCCCTAAGAAGTTTGCCTTTTTCCTGTGACCATAATGGGTGATCTGCCCCTCCTGGTCCTATCTCAAACCCCAAACCTGGCTCATCTGTCCCTTCTCACTGCCAAAAGGGGAGAGATTGGCTGCGTGGTATTTGGCTGCCGACCAGGCTCAAACCATGACACCCAGGAAGAAACTAACTAGGGAACTGTTAATTATCAGTGGGAAAAACCTACTGAGAAAGAAGAAAAATAAACACTTGTATACAATAAGAAGGCACAATGTACACATAGAGCAAAAGATCCTGATTTATGAAGAGTTTTGAAAACAACGGAAAATTTTAAAGAAATAACACAAAACTAAATGCTAAGTAGTTGACAGTATCCTTTCAAATTCTTTATTTTCTGTGGTGTAATTTATCTCACACTAGTCTGAAAACCTTTGAGAATCATTCTGTATTTCTTTTTAAAAGATTTGTCTAACCAACTTTCTTAAGACAATGTTTCCCTTCAGAATTGATAAATCTTCTGAGATATCATAGAGTCATAGAATGGTTTGGGTCGAAAGAGACATTAAAGAGCATCTAGTTCCAACCCCACTGACATGGGCAGGGACACCTTCCACTAAATCAGGTTGCTCAAAGCCCCAGGCAACCAGGACTTGAGTGCTTCCAGGGAGGGGGCATCCACAATTTCTCTGGGCAACCTGTTCTAGTGCCTCACCACCCTCACAGTAAAGAATTTTTTCCTTATATCTAATCTAAATCTATCCTCTTTCAGTTTAAATCTATTACCCCTTGTCCTATCACTACATGTCCTTGTAAAAAGTCCCTCTGTATCTTTCCTGTAGGACCACTTTAGGTACTGGAGTGGCTCTGTAAGGTCTCCCTAGAGCCTTCTCTTCTCTAGGCTGAACAACTCCAGCTCTCTCAGCCTATCTTCATAGGAGAGGTGCTCCAGCCCCTTGATCATCTTTGTGGCCCTCCTCTGAACTTGGTCCAACAGGTCCATGGCCTTATGTTCTGGGACACAGAGCTGAACACAATACTACAGGTGGGGTCTCATAAGAGTGGAATAGAGGGGGAGAATCACATCCCTAGACCTGCTGGCCATGCTTCTTTTTATGCAGCCCAGGATATGGTTGGCTTTCTAGGCTGTGAATGCACACTGTCAGCTCACATCCAGTTTTTCATCCACCAATACACACAAGTCCTTCTCCATGGTGCTGCTCTCAATTCATTTATTGCCCAGACTATATTTGTGGGGTGGATTGCCTCAACATTTTCACTACCTTTCACTTGACCTTGTTGAACTTCATGAGGTCTGCACAGGCCCACCTCTCAAGCCTGTCAAGGTCCCTCTGGATGGCATCTTGTCCCTCAAGCATGTCAACCTCACCACACATCTTGGTGTCATCATATGGAGAATTTCAGCCATCCAGCTTCACTTAATTTTCCTAAAGATAATTTGTATTTAATTTTTACCCATTTATGTCACTTTCTCATGACATAGATAACCTTTTTGCCTTTCAGCTGTGAGTTTAAAAGACTTAATGAAAGTAGAAAGGCATTTAAGTCACATGAAAAAATGGAATTTCTGATTCTTGTTCTACATGCATAATCACAAACAATATTGAGACAGTATAAATACATGTAAACATATTTAAATCACTATGGGTATATAAATATGTATAAAAGATTTCCAACAATAATGTAATCTAATACAGACTCAATGGTTACTGGATACATTACTACCACCTTTTGTTTATATTCCTCTCTGTTACGTATAGGTAATTACATTATAAATATTTTGTCTTAAAAACTTAATTTTATTCAAAATTTAAGCATGCTACATAAAATATAGGATTTTAGGAGTGTGTGTTCAGTTCCATGAAAGTCTTTCAGGATTTCTAGAGCAAGAGGTTCAAAATTAACTGAATGTCACTTGTGCTTTTCACCATTAAATTTTTAAGTCAGTCAAAGCCTATATGTGACGTTTGGGTCCACAAAACTGATGATTTAGCTTACCATAAAGTTGACTTATTTAACATATATTTCAACAGTGGTGACATCAGCTGATTTATTTTATTTCACTGTTTCTCCATTTGAACATCTGGGCCTTAGGGGACAGTAGATCTTGTGAACTGCCTTGACCTCAGGTACTGCATCTGTAGATTCATCAGAATCTTAGAGCAATTGCACATCTTTCAGACTCCTGCTTGATGGTCAGTTTTAGAGCTAATCACAACACTTTACATTTAAATCTCTATCTGCTCACTTTATATTTAAACCTCTATTTGATAGCTTTGGAACCATTATCTTCAAAGTTGTGTACAGGTAGAAGTATTCAACCAAAAGAAATCTGACTGAAGGAAGCAAAAGATTAAGTGAAAACTGTGAGGTTTAACATTACATGAATTTGTTTCATATGCAGTCGGTGAAATTCTAAAATAAGGCCAACACGTAATGTCATGTAAAATCTTATAAATTACTGAAATTATGTAGTCCGTGCACATCTAAATGTAGATCTCTACATGTGAGCTGCATATGTAAACTCCTGTTACAGCCAGTGCAAACCTTGAACTTATTTCAGCTGCCCAAATAGTGATATCTACTGCATGATCAGGCACAAAGATATCTATATGGAACTGGCATATATGACACAAGATTTTTGAAACATTCATACTTTCTGTAACGTCAGATGAAGGGCAAAGGATATATGTATGCCATGGCACCTCAAATACCACTGAGCATTTATGTTCAGGCCTACCCTTAGGCATTATATGTAATACCTCTGTGTAGGTGTCTACTTCTGTATCTCATCCCGCCCCCTATTTCCTGTTGAATTTAAAGTCTGTTCTTATCACTGATTTCTATACATATATGCAGATCTAAGTGTTAGTTAGAAATTTGTTTGGGGCAAAAAAAGAACACTCTTTGCCTTCTTACAATTTTAACAGTCTAATCAAGATACAACAAATAGTCGTTGCTAATTCATTTACAATACAAAGATATGTGAAAGGAGGAGGAGGAACTGGAGGAGGCAGCTACACTCTTAACAGACTTTAACAAACAATACTAACACAAACTGCCCAGAATAACAGAAGGAAGAGTCACTAATATATTTACATCTATCACAGACAAAATCCTTTCAGTTTTGAAACATTTTCTTTGATGCTACACTCATCCAATATCCCTCTGAATCCAGAGGGCAACAGCTCCCAAGGTCAAGCAAAATAAGGTTGTTTGGGGTTAGAGTGGGGTCAAACCAGCACCCCACAGTCATTTCCAGAAGCGTGGTGTCCATGATCCCCTCAGGACAGGAGAACACTCTGGGATTATTGTGTGTGTTCAAAGAAAGAGAAAAATTCTGTGTTGCCACAAGGTAATATTGAAAAAGGGACTGAAATGGCAAAAGCAACATATTAAGTAACACTCAAAACTACTGCTTCCTAGACTGGAAGTCCATTGTAATCATTGTGAGGTGAGTTATATAAAAGAGCTATAATCCAACAAAGCAATGTGACAGAAAAAAAATAATGATTCAGGATAATTGTCTCTCCAGAGTAAGGAATGCACTATCTGCTATACCAAGTGTTAGAAATTAATACCCAAATCATCAAAAATAAAACATGTTATTTAAATTTAAGCAACTATGTCAGGTGAAAATGTTGCAACACCACAGACAGAATATAAATTTTAACTAAGCATGCTAATTCAGTCAGGCATTTCATCCAGGTGCACAGTGTTTTTAATAACATTCATGATTATTACAGTATTCTTATTTCATTTCTTCAGTATTAGTTTTTGTCAGACTAATTTTTCCCTTATATTCAAGTTACTCAGTGTGTTAAAATCCTCGAGAATCAAATAGAAAAGATTTATTAGCAGCTTTAATAGTCTTCCTACAAATACATTTTACTGGTTTCAAATAAGCTGTAGAGAATGTCACTTACAACATGACCTTTACCACCTGAAGAAGTTAAAGTTATAATGAGGTTTCCCATGCTATTTTCAGGAAGTGTTATGAACTTGATGAGGTATATACACCTGAATTTTACTGACATCATGTTATTTGGGATTCTGAGATGACATTTTAACACAAATCTTTCTTCATGACCCGCTTTTTTACAAAAAGTTTAATTCTGTTTTAATTTCTATATATAATTTAAAGTGCACCAAGTGATACTTAGTAATTAAGCATCAGTTTGAGTTAAACTGTCTTCTAGATTGGATGTGACAACCTAAAAGCTCCTTTTAATTTCTTTCTTTGTTTGAACTGGCCTTTTTCACAGATTGGACTGGGTTGTTCTACTTCAGAATTCTGGTCAAGACAAGGAAAATGAAGTTTTGTGTCAGGGTTATAGCCTTAACATTCAGACAAGCTGTTTTGTGATTGCAGGGAGAGTGAAAGCCTATAACACATTTTGGGGCCCCAGGGGATTGTCACATTATGATCTGTTGTGCTGGATCTCTGCCATCTGAAGAACCAGATTTTGAAGTCATGAGAGGTTCTTCTAACTGGCACTCACAAAAAGTGTCCTTTGACATGGGAAGATATTTTGGTATTTTTTATGACTATATAATCATTCCCACTGTGCTGCCTATGCAATAAAAGTGTCCTCAAAAGATGTTTCCCATTATACTTTTTCCACAGAAACATCAATCAGCTATGAACAAATCAGCACAGAAAAATAATAAAGCACAATGAAATAAATCCCCAAGAAATGTTTCCTGTTTTAATTTTTAATTGGTCATCTTATTATAAAATTCTCTGATTTATTTCAGGTCTATGAACTCCCACTGATAGAACATGCAGTCCTCACAGAGATTCATTGGTGGATTATTCTAAAAATGAATAAATAAAATTAATAAAGTGTGTATTCATTAATTGTCAATTTTATTTTGAACATGTATTTTTAAAAATACCTGAGCAAAAGACCAATGTTAATAGGACTTAATATCTTTTATCTGTACTATTTAAGCATCCCAATAGTGAGTATATTTAATATAGTATTGATATGGCTATAATTTTTTGTTTCAACCAACAAATTCTGGTAAAAGTCTTGCATGAAAAGTAATCAGAGAAACAAGAATGGGACTTTGGTTTGCAGCAAAATAAGGATTCTGCTTCAAGAAGATAAGCTGTTGTGATTTTTTTTTTTTAGAACCTTCTTCTTTGGAGAGTTTTCAAAGCTAGATTAATAAGAAAAAAAACAAACCAAACCAAAACAAAACAAAAAACAAACTAGAGACTGAGGACTGCATAACAGGGCAGCTTTTATGCATGATCCACTGATGGTTACCTATGCACAGGTAGTGCATGATTGTCAGGTCATAAAACCATTTCAGAAAGGAGCATGGGCATTAATCACTAGCAAGAATGAATAAATCTGATATTTTATTAACAAAAAAGAGAAAATAAGATTTAAGAATTGTGAGGTTTTTTCTGAATTATGTAAAGATGATTAACTGTCTAAAAGTTCTGTTGCAGATTTAATACTTTGGTAAATAGAATGATGCAATCTTTGAAACAGTGGATGTAACGTATTCTCCACTTAAAATATTATTCACTGGTAAATTAACATCACTAGTAGATCTGCTGATCAAACATTATTGCATTTTACTGGACAGTGGTATTCAACATTATCCTTCTTGTTGTTTTTTAATCTTTTCATACAAACTTCATGTCAGTAACTCTGACTCATTCTAACATTATAACAAATATTTTGGAGACATTGTTTTGTATTTTATTAACTTTCTATTTTATTAAGAAGATACAGTTACTCATAATGAAATATTATTTCATGAGGGAATATAATTCATCTTTCATTTTTGGAGTTTTGGGACTAAGTCAGTTTAAGAACACTTAAATGCACTGAGATTTTTGGACTGACTCAAATTTCTTCCTAATACCAGTCTTCTGCTAAAAAACACTGTACAATTTAGCATAATGGGCATGTTTTATTTGGGTAAGACTTGAAATACAGAAAAGTGAATTTTGTAGTGCAAGAACAAGGTAATTTGACAGAACATGATGGAAAGATTTTGCAACAGCTTCCTGAACAATTGGCTTTTAGCCTGCTATCTTATCTGAGGGCCCAAACTTGTGGGAAAATAGTGAAATTAATAACATCATATGATGTTATTTGTGTAGAAATTAATTTCAGAATTAAATCCTTTGTTAAGAAAATCTACCATCTTCTGTGTGCGTGTCTGTGTGCGCGCGTGTGAGAAAGTACTCCTAAATAATTGGATAAAGAGCAGGGTGGAAGATACTGAAAGACTTGATGCACAGTGCTCTAAAAAAGTCTTATTATTACAAGTCGCTCTCTCACAGCTGCCCCTTCCACTCCTAATTATTAGCTTAAGGAAAAATCATCTTATCTACTTGCTCTCCTTGTCGGCTGCTAGCTGTTGTATTCCTGCTCAGTGTCCCAATTTCTATTTATAGGTTTGGCTGTTCTCCTTTCTCTTTTATTCTCTCCCAGTTCAAACCACCCTTCCTCTCTGTGGGACTAAACTCTCATACATGTACTCAGAAGGGCATATGTACATTATTCTATGGGCTGGAGCTTTGATCTGTGCAGATCTGGGGATCAAGCAAACAAGGAAACCTGGAGTATTGCAGGTAAATAATGAAATTACTGACTTCTGTGCAGAAAGAAGGATCTTTCTCCTCTTTGTCTCTATTTTGTGATTCATTGTCTTTACTGTATATTAGGCGTTCTCATAGGAAATAATAAGAAATATCACCCAACACATTTGATCTTTGATTTTTTTACCAAATTAAGGTGTAAGTTGCATCCCCCTCCTCAGGACTGTGCAAAAAGCCTGAGAGTGTGATTAGATGATCTGCTGATCTGATCATGAAGGCTGTGGAACTGTTCCTCTTCCCCTCACATCCAGCCATGCATTCCTGTTCCCCTGGTGATTTTTCTCCCTGAACTGGGTCCCTGTGTGATCAGATGTATCAGTGCAATATGTGGGGAACACAGTGTCTGAAAGTTTGGGAAAGGGAGACCAGGACAATCCCTGTGATTGACAGCTACGCACAAGACTCCTTATCTCACATTGTCAACATATTTTAAGAACAGGTAGCATTGTGATCTCAGTTGAAGATGTCCTATTTTGGCCTATTAGTGGTTCCTCAGCCCTAAATGAGGAAGACTATCCTGCTCGGGTCCTGCTTCCAGGACCATTTAAACTTTTACTACTTAGATTCCTATGGAAACCTGATCCAGTAATAAAAAGGATGATTTTATTTTATTTTTCCTCCACAAATTTTATACCAATACTCATGTCTCACTGAGTATATTGGATCTTTTTTAGCATATTTAAGATATCTTTTGGCCTGGTATACGCATCATTAATTTAGCTCTGCTTTCTCTGTGTTGTCACTTTTAAAGCTCTACTCTTATTTGTTAGATTTAAAGAAATTGGGGAGAATTATAGGAATAACAGAGAAACTTTAGTTCTTTAGAATATGTAATAGCAACAAACTAATTTGATAAGCATAAAGCTCTACAATTAAAGGAAATCTACGGTGTTGCTGTTGATTTTGGTATGAAACAGCTCAAGATATTAGATTGTCACTAATTAATGATCATTTCCAAGGACTAGGTTAGAAAAGCCTAAGGGGTGCCTCTTCTACTTCTCTTGGGATTATTTATGAGTTTGATAATATTTATATCAGACTTGCACATTTGGCCTACCAGATGTTCATTTTTGATTAAGCCACAAAAAACTGTACACAGGTAGTACCTGCTGGTGTCCTTGTTTCCATTGTCTGGTCGCATGATTAGGATTAATCAACATAAATAAATGATTCAGAGGGAATTAGTAAATGCAGAGAATATGCTGGGAATTATTTCTGAGGAATTTACATACATATTATATTGCTAGTGCACTGTGACATTAAATACGTTTGTTATACAAATGAACTGTTATTGGCAATATTTTTGACAATGAAATATTATTGGCAATATTTTTGACAATGAAATACAGTTTTCTACCTCCAAAAAAAGGAGATGGAGTTTTCTTTTATGTAAGCATATTTCAGAAAAACTTGAAAGAAGTTGGTGGCAAAAATCTTTAACTTTATCACAAACTCTATTCAATTCACTGATTTCCTCTCTGAAATCATTATTTCTTTCATTAAAATTTCATCACAGTACTGTATGCATCCATGTAGATATATATAACTCTTTCTTTGTTGCTGGGTTTAAAAACTAAACCAAACCAAAACAATTTATTTTATGAGAAATAAGAAAAGCTATTAAACTTTGATAAATTATTTTTTCTGTGTAACTTTTATTCATATAATTTCACAATGGATATCTTCTCTGATTATTTTCCTAGTTCCTACAAAATTAGATAGAAGAATAAAAATAAATACCATATAGTCAATATATACTTCTAGAAGACACAGAAAACCAAATCATTTGAAAGTTAGCAACATTTTGTTATAGATTACTGTGAACATTTTGGAATCTAGGTCTGAGAGAAAAAAAAAAAAAAGAACAGAACTAAATTCAAAAATAGTGTCACTAAGATGTAGTTTTTAGAAAATGCTGATTTTTAAAAGGATTTCTACTTATTTTATGGAAGAAAAAAATGTATTTTAAATGGAATTATAAAATGGGTACCATTTATACAATTGTTTTTCTCTCAAAATACAGTAAAGTCAAGCATTTTTCTGGACATGAGAGTTAGGAATTATCTAACTGTAGATATTTAAAACATAGAAATCTAGGTCTGAGTTAGTAACTCAATAACCCTTTATATTATTGGTAGAAAAAGAGCTGCTATTTGGTCATGATTCACCTGACCTATTTTAGACACCTCCATCTTTTAAATTACATGAATCATACCCTAGAACACAACTACTCAGCTGTCCCTGTGTGTCTGGAGATCTTAGAAACCCTTACTTGTCTGTGCATGGACAGCTAACTGAATCAGATGTCTACATCTGGGCAGGAGAAAGTCTCCAATTTGATCTTGATTGTTTTCAAACTCTAGTCAAAATAATGCTATTCCTAAAGCTTAATTAACCTTGATCTTCTAATAGTTTTTAAAAGTAGAGTCAAATAAGCACATACTAATCCTTTCTGACTTCTTTTATTATTAGTTCAAAGAATTTTGTAGTTTCTCTCAGGAGTAACAGAGCTTGGAGCAAAAGTCAAAAGAGGAAGAGGAAAAGTAAGGAAGACATAGTTAAGGCTAGCTTGCACCTCTGTAATGCCTCATACAGACTGCTTTAGTGGTGGCATAAGTTGAACCGGTATTTACAAATGTTTTTCAAGCACCATGTACAAAGTACTGTGTCCCACTCCTCAAGCCTTGATGTAGAACAACTATCCTCTTTGTGAAAAAATTCCACAAATAAGTAGCTTTTTTACAAAAACTTTTCTCCTTACATATTCTACCCTTTCTCAGTCTTTTTCATGTTATAATCATGATTATTATTGAGGTTTATCAGTTAACATCATAATTCCCTATCTATTTTTAATTGATGGATATTTTTTCCAACTATAACAAAATGCACTGAAAGGAATATGAAACAGAGTGATTTTTATTTTCAAGGTATTAGACAAAAAATCTGGATGTACTGTGAAAGCTGTACCAAATCCCTCACTTTGTGTGACTTATGCACACAACAGTGTAAAAATATACAGGGTTTGAAAACTGTATGCAGCCACAGGAGTCTGAGCAAGTCAGAAATAAGAAAACTGACAAGCTCATTTTAATTATTCTATTTTATTCCACCCAAAGAGACTTACCACTTAAAAAAGAGCATGTGGGACAAATTATTTATCTAGAAAAAGATTCCTGCCTTTGTGGAAGTGGTTGGCCAATCATTATTCCTTTAAGAGCTTACTGACTATTTTTTCCTAATTGTATTTCTTTAGGAGGATCTCCAGAGATTCTCACCAGTCTCTCTCTAATGAAACAAATGAAAAAAAGTCCTTCTCCAAATGCTAGTGTGGTTTATATAAGGATTTCTTTGCTTTGCAGGAAATTTGTAACCTTTCCTTTTTCCATCTTTTGTCTCCAAAAAAATACCTGAGGAAAGATAGATAATGCACAAGCAGATAATGCTGTCAGAAAACTATCTTTCAAAAACAGGGGAGGCTGGACACGTTTATCCTGGATGATTAGACATTTTTAGCAGTTGTGTGTGCCCCTTTCACCCTTATTTAGATGCAGTCCTACCTGACCACTGAGAGCTCTAGAAAGGAAGTAAAACATAATTGCCAAAAATATATGATAATCTAGAAATGAACAGCCCACTTGATGCGCACTTTATTTTTATTTTTAAGAAAGGAAATAAATTCACCAGAAAGGACAGTTACACATTACCAAAATCTTTCCTGGGCACTGTGTATTGCCAGAGAACTGAGATGAGTTTTGCATTCACAAATGAAATATGACATAATCTTGTTTTGCATGGGCTTGCTTTCTGTAATGAAAGTTTTACACAGCTTGGCCTCATGAAGTAAAATGTCGATTGAAAATATTTGTGACGGTTGTAGGTAGTTTATATTACAGTACTTCAAAAAAATGTTGCTACTTTAAATGCTAGGTACTAAAGTGGTTGGAGTATACATCAGAACTTGCTTGTCACTATATTGTCTATGTGTGAGCTCACATTCCGTTAAATGAGTCACTTTTCCTGACTGACACTACATTTACTCAGAGGAAACAGTGAAGTGAGTTACTGATAAAAAAAATAAAGCCAAATATGAACTTATATTCCTATATTCCATCATGGTCAAAATCTGTTTTACCAGTCAGAATTTGCAGAGTATGAAACAGACGTTTAAAATTTGCTAATCCTTGTGAAAATTAGCAACTAAGAAGATAAATTATCTTCTGAATGAAGAAAAATATTGTTACAATATTTTTTATAAATTTTATAGATGTGTCAATGAGTGTTAAAACTGTAAATTATGAGACACACTAGACCTTATACCATAGCCAAGTGAGGGCTTGCTTTGTTACAGTTTATTGCTTTGTCAGGGTATTTGAGTCTGTGCTTACAATGGGGCAAATCAAAGAAGAATAAAAAGTGGATATTTCAATACAATACATTCAAATTTATAAAATTATTTTCACAATCTTTACTATATATTTCTCCTGCATTAAATTAACAACTTTTCAGATTTTCTTGCCTTTAGACATAATAGAACTTTAATCTACTCCAAGGAAACATACTGTGTTTATTAAATTATTGTATGTTTCCTAATCTCTTCTACACTACATATGCATTAAGAAAGTATCCATAATTCAATCACACACATTGTGTAAGAACAAAAAAAGTAAAATAAGAGAGTCTGATCTATTGCATGAACCCTGTATCTCCAACAGACAAGAATTCTGTGGGGAAGAAAACTCATTTCTATCGCTATGTCTTCCTCCATTTACTTTTTTGCCTTTTTGGTTGAAAAAACTACAGAAGTTCTTAAAGGAAATTAAAGAATAAAGAATACAGTTGTGTACTGGACAAGGTTAAAATTCTGCCTGGGGTACAGTTAAAAGCAGTTTAATATCCTCATAGTTTAAATGTGCATAACTAATCTGACAGTGTTACAGACTGTGCCATACAGTATGTTTAGTAGATGCAGATTGGGAGAGAATGGTTTGCAATCTGTGCCTACCTGTCATGAACCATATACTAATTCTGTGAAACTGTTCATAAGACACGCAATCAAACAAAAAATTATAAACTGTGTTATCTATAAAATCTGAATCAAAAAAATTTGGAGTCCAAGAAGATGTTTTTTCTTTTTCCTTCCCAGTATCCAAGCTTCACTGAAAATAAATAAATAAATAGATAGATAGATAAATAAATAAATAATAGAAAATGCAATTACTCTGAAATCAGAAGGCATTTTGTATTTCATACAACTGCAAAATGAAAACTGAAGTTCTGATTTATATTAATTTTAAAGATATGATAATTGAAAGTGAAGATTCAGACACTTGGACTCTGAAGTGTGAAGTCAGAGTCATATCAAAGCTCCTTTTCAGGTTAATGGAAGACATTTCCAGCTAGTGACTAATTCAAGTTTAAAGTAGACAAATTACATGAATTGCCCTTAGGATATAACTACACTGATAATAGACAATTACTAGAAGGTGAGCTTTGCTTCGACACTTATTTTCTAGATGCTGGAGGTGAATCCTACTTTTAATCATTTTTCTTCCCACATTCTCCTGTAAAATATGTGGGCTTGTAAAGACAATTTACAATGAAGACTTTTTTTATTTTTTTGACAAATATAAGATTTAATTTTTTCATCTTTTTACATCAGAAAACATGAATTATAAAGTCTAACACTGGAAACACCCAAACATTTCTATATTACAAAAAGTTGAATGTCCTTTTGCAAACCACTGAACATATTCTATTTTTGTAGTGTTTCTCTCTGGTTGACTTGCACTGAAGAAAATATAAGTTGAAAGTTCCTCACAAAAGGTGTAGATAAAAAAGAAAACGACCAAAAAAAAAGCACAAAACAACACTTCACTGAAAAAGAATATGAATACAACATTTTAATATTGAAAAAAATTTTAAAAATCAGGTTACAAGTGCTGAAACCAGAACTTACATCATGTCTATATTATATTAAATACATTTTATAATTTTAATAAAGCTCATTTGTCCTGGGTTGAGTGAGTGGTGGAGTTTTTTTGGTGGCAGGGGAGGGGGCTATCGGGGTGGCCCCCTGTGAGAAGCTTCTTGAAGCTCCTCCAGCTCCATGTCAGCTCCACTTCTGTTTGGAAACAGAACCAATTGGATGTGCCTCTGCGATAACGTATTTAAGAAGGGATGTGGTGACGGGCAGTCGGACTTGTGAAAAGGAGTTGCTGCAGCTGCGTGAACACCAAAGTCAGTGGAGGAACGGAGGAAGAAAGGAGGGTGGAGGTGTGCTGGAGCAGAGAACCCCCTGTATCCTGTGGTGATATGGCAGAGAGGCCCCCCCACTGCCACCCATGAAGATCTATGGTGGAGCAGACATTGATTTATGGCCTGTGGCTTCTGCTTGGAATAATCAAGGTGCTGTGCCCGAAGAAGGCCAGGGTCTTGTGGGGAAAGGTAGCCCCGTTGCTGTAATTCAGTGCTGGGAGGATTGCAGCATGCAGGGGTGTCCCACACCGGAGCAGCTCAGGAAGGGCTGCAGCCGTGGGAGGGAATCCAGTCAGAGGAAGTTAGTGACCCATGACGGAACAGTGTGGGGAACGCTGCGGCCCATGGGAGGAACTCATGTCGGAGAAAGTTTGTGGAGGACTGTCTCCTGTGAGAGGGGGACCACGATGGAGCAGGAGGAACAAGTTCCGGGAACCCTCCTCACCAAAGATAAGGGAGGCGGCAGCACTGACTGCACCCCCCATTCCCTGCCCCTGTGTCACTGGGGGAGGAGGTAGAGATATTGGGAGCAGAACTGATCCCAGGAAGAAGGGAGAGGTGGGAGGAAGTTGTTCTCAAGATGTGGCAATGCTTCTCACTGTCCTACTCTGTTATGTGTTGTTAGTGTCTGTAATAAATGTATGTTCTTTTTTTCTTCCCCTAACGAGTCTGCCTTTTGCTCATGATCATAAAGGGGGATTTTTCCTCATCCCAGTCCTATCTTGAACCCCAAGCCTCTCTCTCTGTCCCTTCCTATTGCTGGAAGAGAAGGGAGAGAGAGCCGCTGCGTGGTGGTTGGCTGCCAACCAGGCTCAAACCACGACATCACTTCATAAGCTTGGCAATAAAAATATTTGTTAGATATCAAAGGCAATTGGAGTTCAAAACACATTATGTATTCCAGTTGATTGAAATAAACATACAATTTCATGAAATCTGTGTCCATGTGAAAAAAAGAACATAACAAAAATATTACCATTGTAAGACTGTAAGACAGGGTTATGATGACTGGAGCATGCACGTAAAAGCATCCTGTTTTGAAATTAAATGCTTTGTTATACTTCATTTCAGCATTAAATAACCCTTTGAAGTGGCTGCCTGAGTCAAGCAGAACAAAATTTGTGACATCTCAAACAAAGATGAGATTTTGAGGAGATGAGACTGAAAAATACCATGACTAGTGTGTATAAATCATGTTCCTACAGAATGGGTAGTTTGTTTCCAGCTTCTTATTATTTCTGTTAGAGCTATAAATTAAAAGTAATGTATAAACTAATGTTCTTCAAAGCACTGCTTTAATCGTTGAGAATCTACTGACATTACCGTAATTTTATGTACACTTTTGGTTCAGCCAGAAGACCACAGTATTGACAGAATATGTTGATGAACCAGAGTCATACTGACAGTTAACCTGATGGATTAAGTTTATTAGACTCTTTTTATACATTTTATAATCAGAAAGATTCACTTGTCTTTCCATGCCTTTTCACTTTATGATTTAATTATAAATACATTTGTATTAATAAATATTTTCTTTTGATCAGCAATATTTTGTGTTTTGCTATTTAGTTTTCAACTTATACATAAGTAGCTATGTGTTCATTAGTTCTACTTTTCATTATTTATAATATAGATTTCATGAATTTTTAGATGGTTAGATAGAGCTAATCCATCTAATTTTGATTCCTAATTTAGGAAGGCAGATTCTGCCTCTCCAATATCTTCAGAACAACCTGCTTACTCTCCATTGCTTATACTAAGAATTTAGGTAGTCACTGTGCAAGTGTTGGTTCAGCTAGACTGTATCTATGCAAACAAATTAGACACGGACTGCAAATGTTCTTGTGCACTGGATCTCACTCCTCTGTAACCTTAAGCCATTAAAATAATGGCTTAATTGTACATATACACATATTCTGTACCCTGCATAAACCATTAAAAAATATCAACACTGTCATCAAGACATCAGGTTTACCATGTCGGAAGAGAAGAGAGATCCACAGAAGTGAAGGAATGAGTGATTATAATTGTTGCTACTTTTTAAAATTGAAGTGGTTTACAAATTTAAGTATATGGAGGTGATGCGTTGAAGAATTTTCCTTTGACTATATTTCCTTAAGCATGGAAGTCCTAAGTTACAGACAAAGCTGATGGTCTAAAAGTACACTAGCTGATACTAGCAGTCTGGTAGTCTTTACTATCATCTCAGTGCTAACACATGTTTAACAGTTGAATACCCAGATATGTCAACTTGAATTTTATCTCACATCTCTGAATTTAAAAAATATTGAAAATAAGACATATTTTATTCAACAGTTCAATTAATACTGTGGAAAAAAAATAATTAGAGAAATTTATATTGATAGATACATAGGTAAACAGTGGCTTCTACAAGATGGAGACACCTATAAACATAGCTTATGAGTCAAAATTTAAAAATGGATTACACTACTGGAAGTACTCCAGTATGAGAAAATCTGTCTCTGACATTTAAAAATATTTATCTGAATTAGTAAATACACCCTTCACATGTTTATTTCAAATAGTCCTAATGACTTTATTTACAGTTCTATAAAGGTAGAAATTTTTGAAATTTTTATATTACTGTAGAAGTTATTATTGTAGATTTTATTAGTATTACTATTCAGATTATCAACTCAAATAAAAGTGTAAAATATTTCAAGTAGTTAGATGTTTGATGGGGAAGTGAATTGGATGTATAAAGAAAGTATTTTCTACAGGTCTATAGGAAGCAACTGAACAGCAAATGCAAAGGAAATTAATGTTGGAAAGAATAAAAATATTATTTGAAATAAAAATAAAGAGAGACACTATTTAGCATCTAAGTAGGTGTACAATAAATACTAGGCACTCCTTTTTGAAGGAGCAAGAGGAAGAACTTACAATTCTTTCTAGGAGCTAGTTTATATGGATGATTTTACATGGGACAGAACACATAGCTAAAGAAGTATGAGTATTAAGATTTGGCATAGTATACAGTGTTGTAAATCAAATTTCCTCTTTAGCTTTGAAGTAAATTCTCAAAATATGTTTTACTCCTCCCACTTCTACTAAAATAGGTCTTGACTAAGCAGATTCTTTTCTGCCACAATTCTTCCTATATTTGAAAGTACAAGACTTCTATATAATCAACATAATCAACATGTAATCAAAACAAACAAGGGAAGGCTGGATCTGCAGTAAGCTAAATAATGTAAAACCTCTAAATATACTAGCTTGAATGTATTGGCGAGCTAAAGAAAGATATTCCAGATCATGAATACTTTTTGCATTCATTTATACCACAATATAAGAATAGGGATTTCAGGCACAAACAATTGAAAATGAGACTCATCCTAAACCTTGGAAAATGGGATTAAATTAAAAGTCTGATATAGGGATGTTGTGAAATTAAGTTTGTAGCATTATGCTAATGCCTCATAATAGTTTTCTGGTTTATTGTCTGTAAAATATTTCCTGAAAAATTAGGAATGGTGTTCTGTATTTTTCTTTTTTCTTGTGTTCTGTCCTGGGTTGAGTGAGTGGTGGAGTTTTTTGGTGGCAGGGGAGGGGGCTATAGGGGCGGCCCCCTGTGAGAAGCTTCTCGAAGCTCCCCCAGCTCCACGTCAGCTCCACTTCTGTTTGGGAAATTGAGCCAATCGGCTGCGCCTCTGCGATAACGTATTTAAGAAGGGACGTGGTGACGGGCAGTTGGACTTGTGAGGAGGAGTTGCTGCAGCTGCATGAACATCAAGGTCAGTGGAGGAATGGAGGAAGAAAGGAGGGGGGAGGTGTGCCGGAGCAGAGACCCCCCTGTATCCTGTGGTGAGACGGCAGGGCGGCCCCCCCCTGCCACCCATGAAGATCTACAGTGGAGCAGACATTGATTTACAGCCTGTTGTTCCTGCTCGGATAATCAAGGTTCTGTGCCCGAAGAAGGCCGGGGTCTCATGGGAAAAGGTAGCCCCATTGCTGTAATTCAGCGCTGGGAGGATTGCAGCATGCAGGGGAGTCCCACGCCGGAGCAGCTCAGGAAGGGCTGCAGCCGTGGGAGAGAATCCAGTCGGAGGAAGTTAGTGACCCATGACGGAGCAGTGTGGGGAACGCTGCGGCCCATGGGAGGAATTCAAGTTGGAGAAAGTTTGTGGAGGACTGTCTCCTGTGAGAGGGGGACCACGATGGAGCAGGAGGGAACAAGTTTTGGACACTCCCCTCACTGAACATGAAGGAAGTGGCAGCACTGACTGCACCCCCCATTCCCTGCCCCTGCGCCACTGGGGGAGGAGGTAGAGATATCGGGAGCAGAGCTGAGCCCAGGAAGAAGGGAGGGGTGGGGGGAAGTTGTTCTCAAGATGTGGCAATGCTTCTCACTGTCCTACTCTGTTATGTGTTGTTAGTGTCTGTAATAAATGTATGTTCTTTTTTTTCTTCCCCTAACGAGTCTGCCTTTTGCTCGTGATCATAAAAGGGGGATTTTCCCCCATCCCAGTCCTATCTTGAACCCCAAGCCTGGCTCTCTGTCCCTTCTCATTGCCGGAGGGGAAGGGAGAGAGAGGTGCTGCATTGTGGTTGGCTGCCAATCAGGCCTAAACCACGACATGTTCTTTGTATATCACAATATTATGATGCTTCTATTGTACTGACAGATACAGTAGTAAGCAATTAAGACAAGAATATTTTATATTATATTATGTTGATAGCTGGTGATTGAATCTATATACTTCTGAAAATGTTATAACTCTATCAAGAAGAAATATTTGAAGGTCTTTAAAATGCCTGGTACTATTGGAAAATAAAATTGGCAATTTATATATCTATATTTGAAAAGAAATATACCATGTCTGAGTAGTTTTCTAGTCAAGATCTTGAATTTGAACAGAATTGACAGTCTTTAACTGTATGGATGCCAGAGACCTCCAATAGTAAAATAGCAGCGACAACATTGCATTAGCCCTATTGCTGCTGTGTATGATGGGAGTCCACAGGCATACCTGACACACTGGCCTGCCTTTAAGTCTCATTCAAGATGATAATTATACAGAGTAGGATCCAGTGACTGAGTTATTCAAAGTTGTTTGAATGTCATCGCTCTGCTTGATGAAAATTTCTGCCTTAGTGCTTTTGAAAGCTAATACAGGAAGTCATCTGTACTACAGGCAGTATGGAAAAGATCCTGCTGCCTTTTCACAGAGTTTAACAAATACAGTATTTATGAAATGCTGAAATGAAATCCACATACCATCAAGACATGCTTGAAATAGCTGAAGAAACCTTCGGGGAATGTTACTGGTTATAGCACCTTCAAAATGGCAACTTCTAAATTAAACTTTTCCTACAGGAGGTGTCTTCATCACAGTATTCCAGCATTCTCACTTTTGTTTCTTTACTGCGTGGTCACTGACATTCTAGGTTTTTTGAAGGAGGGTTGTGTTGTGTTTTGGGGTTTTTTTAATTGTTCAGACAACTATAATGTTAAAAAATTTCTCCAAATGGGTCACAAACACATTCATGGGAAATAAATATTTTACAGGAATTAACTACTTCGGGAAAAAAAAAAAAAAAAAAAAAAAAAATTGTACATCACCATCTCTAAATATCATTCCAAACTAAATAACATACTCAGTAAACAAAATATTATATTACCCCCAACTACAGTAACAGCTCAAAAGAAATACAAGGTTCTATACATGCATATGCATTCACTGGTTTTGAAAAATGCTGATCTGTCATGTTAAGCAGGAATAGCATGGAAAACTAAGACAAAGAATCTAAAATTAATAACAAAGAAAATAATTCATGGTTCATTTTAGTAGGAAAGTGATTTGAACCAGAACTGTTAAATTAATATCAGAAGTGTGCTGATGCAAACAAATTCTCATTTTTCTAATTTAGTTCAGAGAATCTAGGACTCATAGCAATGGTTCATATAAAATTTTTTTCTGAATAATTAAAATTGGTCAGCACAGTTAGAACAATAAAAAAGAAAAATATAGTTTCTGGCTTACCCTGGCTCTGAATTAAACTTGTAAAGCTTTGTTGTCCAGCTTGTCCACTTTATGATGATTTTTTACTTTTTTTATGTGTGGGGATGAATTGGGACTAGCAGCATTCTCTGTCACCTGCTTGGAATTTTCTCTCTCTAGAAGAAGCATCTTTTGCTGACATAACTGAAATGTTGCATAAATATTCAGGAATTCTTCCAATTCATTCCTTTTATTCCCATGGAAGAATAATTGACTGCTTTATAGTGGTGCAAAATGGCTTAATACAGTAGTAAGAAGTATCCTGAAATGAGTGAATTCTTTCAGTATATTGACCTTGTATGAACCTGTCATTTAGACCCATTTATTCTCAATGAAATAACATCTTGCTCTTTGTGCTTTTCAAGTCATGTTTAAGATATTTCTGAAACTGGGATAAAAATAACTTTTGCTTGGGGATTTTCTCATAAATACATTAATTCTCCAAGTGGTGAACATTTCAAAGTGGGTTTGAAAAAACTGCTTTGTCTCTATCCTGGAGAAAGAAGCTTTGTTTCTCATTAAAATCTGTGCCTCTTCTCAGAACTCTTCCTTCCTGCAATCAAAACATTAACACAATTTGGATCTTGTTATGTGTTAGGGAATATTCCTTCCACCTTATTATAAAAAACATTTTGAATGCTACTGTTTCAAACAATTGATTACATAAAGATTCCTTTCAATTTCTCGATAAAGTATAGAGGAAGATTTGGGATAAGTAATGAATGACAAATATAGTATCTTACTATGATAAAATTGTAGTTAATTGAAGAACATAATACTTGCTTTATAACACAGAAACTCTGTATTAGAGACATTTTGTTGCCAAGCATTTTGACAAATCACTTGTAAGGTTGATCTGTTATAATAATAATGGATAAGTGATGATATATACTTAATATAAAGGTAAAGGAGTTCCCTGAAGAAGCTCTAAGAATTAAATATTCAAATGTTTCAACTAAGTGTGGACTTGGAAAATGTGTGTGTGAAATGACTAAGCTACGACAGGATAACAATAAGCATGCTCACTTGGGCTTTTCTGGGACTGAATTAGTATACTTTGTTATCCCTTTCTACTATGTGGTGACACAAGTCACAGCTGATCTTCCCTGTTTCATTCTGAATCTGTATAGAAATACATTGCTTTGATTTTGACAATACAGGAGCAGTAACTTGATCTCTCCTTGTTTTTTTGCTGACTAGAAAAACAGAGTTTTAGGACAATTTTAGTGGCATTTTTTGGTGAGCTGAACTTAACAAAATGCTATGTATTTAATTGAATTTATCTGAACTAATTCTAAACTGTAATTTTTTAAAAAAATACTCTGTTACATTAGCAAAAATAGCTGTTGCTTTGATTAGCTTTTCAATCTGAACACAACTCCAGCTTGATCTATAGGAGGTTGGTTTTTGTCATTTGACTGGTTTGTTCTCATATGTTCCATCTGCTTTAATGTCTCTTCTCAATATTTTCTTCCATAAGTAAGTACCATTACCTTCAGAACTATGAACTGTTGAGTACTCCCGTATAGGGGTACTACCTCTTGAGACTTTTTTCATTAGTGAAGGAAACTTCAAGATGATGATGAAAAAATTTATATGAGAGAAAATAAGCATATCAAATTCCATAGACTAAGAGCAAATATGAAAATTTTCATTAAACTTGGAAACAACAATCTTACTTTTTTCACTGTGCCTGTACACCAGAGAATATTAAAACTCATGTTATTTACATTTTTGTATAGTGGAAAGGAATTAATCTTAAAATAAGAAGATTAGTATGTGGAAACAGTTGATAACAAACTTCTACACAGGTACAATCTGCAGTTCAGGTTTTTTGTCGTCAGTACATTCAATCTTGTCATCTGTATTGAATGTCCCCATTTTGCAAGTGATTCAAGGATGTCCAGAAGGACAGTCATTGCTTCACACTCTTACATCTCTCTTAAGGACATTTGAAATGCACCTGAAGTGACACTGGTGATTACATTTACTTCCAAAGACTCTATCTTGCAAACAATGGAATGGCTGTGCACAGGGAACCAAGCAGCAGTCACTGTCGGTAAACAGGACATTCACTAATGCTCTGATATGCTAATGTTCTGAACCAAAATTAAGCTTTAATAACCAAATAAAAATTATCACTGATGTTGGGAAAGTCTTTGACCTATATCTCAAAGCAATTTACAGATTATTTGATTTTTTTGAAAGGCACTATTAACTAGTTTTTAATTTGCTGTTTGGATTGATTGCTTCTTCATTATTGTGAGTCAAGACTGAGAAAAGTCACACTCCAAATAGAAATATATATTAATTTTAATAAAGTAAGTTAATATATTTTTACATATCCTAATCCATTTCCCCAGAAAATATGTTAACAATTCTAGTATTTCCTTCAAAACACAATATTATTAGGAGGCAGTAATACCTCATCGATATTTTGGAATTTTTCAATCTGTTTAGAATTGATCAATTCAAAAAATCTTTTTCTCTGGAAATTGTCTTGTTTCATCATTAACTTAATCTCTAGATCATTAATGAAAATACATAACTACATTAAGCTAGTATATCACCACAAAATACCTTATTATTAATCTTTTGTTATACTGAAAATTGATCAGTATAACAAAATATTTATATAACAGTATATAATTATTTTTGTTTTATGTATTCTATATAGGTTTTGACATATGAGAAAATTTTGTAACTTTCATCTATGATTATTCATTTTCTGTAATAGTTTCTTGTGTGACACCTTGTCAAAAGCTTTTTGGAATTCTACAAGGAAGTCTACAGGATGTACCTGTTTTGCCATTACCTAGTATTTTGTTGACAGATTCTAGGAATTTTAACAGAGTGATAAGATATGATTCCCCTTTATAGAAACTAGAATGATTAGTTCCCTTTGGAAGGTCAAATATTCTGAAGAATTACTGAAGTAGAATAGAAAGTTGATAAAGGATATTTTTAATGAGAGTAAAAGAACTTTCATTTTTTTTCATTAATAGACTACTTAGATGTAATTAAGGAACTGCAATCTATAAATTGGAATATTGCCAAGATTGTTTAAAATACTAACATAATATGGTACTACAAAAGTCAAATTGTTATATCAGGATTTTCCCAGTTTATTACGAAATATATTTTGTCACAAGTCTTTTTTTTTTTCTTTGTTTGTTTGTTTGTTTTTTTCTCTCCTAATAAATATCTTTAAATCCTTAATTTTTAAATGCAATTGTAATATGGATGTAAATGTGTTAGCAAACAGCTTTCTAGGAAACGTCAAGATGATAAAAAGGCATATCCCATTGCTCATCGTAAAGAAAAACACAGTAATGAACACTCAAAGTTCTCAGGACAATAAAAAATCCTACACTTTCATAGAATATCAAGATAATTGATTTGATTCATCAAGGCCAGTAAGAATTTGTTTAGCCATTCCTGTATAAATCTGTTCACTTTAGTTGCTATAGTACTCCATGAATCTTGTAGTTTATCTACTGAATTCATTGAGTCTAAGGTCAAAGCATAGACTATACTTCCCATTATGTGTAACAGTTACTTATTTTTCAAAATAAGCCTTAAAATTCAAGCAGAATGTAACACACAGTGCTTTATATGTGATGTCTGGGTGAGGAGTGCATCCTATGAAAGACAACAGAGGATTGTGTTTCCTGGCTGATAATTTCTTTTAGTTACAGTATCAACCCAGAGAAACTCATATTAATGATTCGATAATATAAACCAAAATATTTTCATTCAGCTTAACTATCAGAAATATTTTGATGTAAGATGATACAACCTGAAACATACTAATTATTATACTTGCCATTATGAAAATTTTTTAAACAATTGAGCAGAAGGCTACATTGAAATTTCCCAACTGTAAGAGTTCTAGAGGAAAAATGAGCATAAGAAAACCATATTTTTGTGTCAAAAGCTTGTTGAGTTCTTTTAATTATTTGATCAATTTAGATATGGTCCATAAAACTTCTTTAGGACATCACTTTATTGTTTGTGTGACTTCTTTCTTCCTTTGGTTATAAATACTTTGTGGTGTATTAAGTTTATCTTGTATCACTAGAAGTGTGGAGGTGGGTAGAACACACAATTGCCCTCTCATTCCATCAAAGACATTAATGGTATTTTTTATGTAACAAACAAAAATTCATTTGGAAATATTTAAAACTGAGTTTCAGATAAGAGTATGAATATTATATCATCTTTGAAGATGTTGTTGGTTGGACAGTTAATGAAATGATGTGATCAGTATTCCTAAAAAGATAATAAAATTAATTTAAAAGTTGGAAATGTTTCAAAGAACATATCAAATTAATCTTAGGGTTTAAAAACAATCTGGGAAGGATATGTTTATCTAGTTTGCCTGTCTTTGTGATAGTCTTCACAGGCCTTGGAGATCTACTTTGAAGAAGAAGAGGTAACATTCAGTTTAAGAGACAAATTAAAGAAAAGATATAGTGGCACAAAACCAGAATGTGAAAGATAAATAACCAAAAGAAAATATTTTATTAGTGAAATTAATTAATCATAAGAGAAATAGAAAAAATATATTAATCTTTTATATAGATAGCCTTTCATTAAAAAAATTATAACATTAATAATGTACTGACATTCAGTAGGAATGTGTCTTCAGAATTGTAGCTACATAATAAAAATTAATTATTTTTTTTCTCTTGTGAGAAAGATGGCTTAAAGTTTTGCTTTACATTATCATAGGAAAAAAAAAATAACAAGTTAAAGATTCCCCAAACTTAAAATCTCAGTGTATTTTTCCCTTTCTACACCCTTATTTAGGGAAAATTATCTGTTGATAAGTTATCTCACTGTGGGAAAGAAAATATAAAAATCCTGGACATGATAAAGGTTATATTTCCTTTTAGTTTCCACTTAGAAATAAGAAACTTCTGTGAAAAATAATGGGTAGTCATAAAGTGTTTGAAGGACAAGAGACAACTTCTTCCAGTGCTTCAGGGAGAACATATTTCAATACTTCTGAGTTAAATCAATGATTTCCTAGTTAATGTCTATTGTAGAAAATTAGGAGACGCAATCAGAAGTTGTTAGGTTTATATCCAAGAGGAAAATAAATGTATTCAGAGCTACAAAAACCAGTTTTTTACTGGTTTCAGTGTATGTGGAAACACAAAGTAGTTCATAAAGATTCAACAGATTGTGAACCTTCCTAAGAGATAGCTCTTAAAATAACATTCATATTGCTCTATATAGTACACTGCCAACAGAATGAAATAAACGCTAGCTGTAGCATTATAGACTTTTATTAGAAAATCTGTGAAAGCTTAACTGAGAAGTTAATTTTTGGTAGAGTACATGACCTTGAGATTCTCCCCATAACTTTTCACACTTCGGCTCTTATTTTTGAACAGATAATGGAATTTTCCTTTGGATATATATTAAAGAGCAGAGAAGTATATTTGTAAAAATGAAATCTTCTTAGTCAACATTACTGCACTCCGTTAAATTTAAATCTCATACTTTCTGTGATGGCACAAATGAATTTTCATTACTTTTATTTTTGCTTCCATTGTCATTGTAGAACTAATATATAATTGAATGAGAGCAGGGTTTCTTTTTTTGGTTCACGTATCATCAACACAATTATTACAGTTCCAAATGTGAAATCTTTATTGCTAGTGATAATGCTTGAACCAGAAAGAACAGAGCTTTACTTTTATATTCAAGTTTTATTTTGCATTTTAAAAGATCTATCATTTCATGTCTGTGTTACAGAGGAATATGATAATGTCACTGTAAAACAAGCAAATTCTATTAAATTATGCATTAATGGACATCAGAAAGGACTCTAGCATTAGACAATGTACATGAGACGTGAAAAACAGAGGTTCAATCCTTTGTTCTTAATAGTCAGTGCAAAAAACCAAAGCTTTTATCTTCAAATTCTCATATATAGATCTATATTTTTCACTGGTTTTAATATATAAAACAGTAAAAAAGACTGAAACAAAGTATTAATTCATTTGAAGAGTCAAGAAGAAAACTTCAAATCTCAGAATTTTACAGGGAAGACCTTTTCTCTAACTGTAAATATTGCTGAACAATGTCACACATCATTCCTTTAAAGTTATTACCCTGTCTTTGTATTTAAATACAGACTGCTTTATCTGACCAAATATTGGGCTTTCCATCATACTAATTGACAGACAAGTCCTGACAGGTAGAAAATTGCAGATAGAATGAATATAACAAGAAGTCATGATCAAACAAGAGAAAAATTATTAACAATTTTCTGATCAAATCTCTTTGTCATTCTCATATGGTTTTTCACTTACTGTCAGAAAGACAACAAAGGCAAAGTATTCTATGAGTATCTCATCTAGGAATGAGGGGAATATAACTCTGCCTTATTAGTAGTAATTTTGTTTCTGCATTAGGAAAAAAAATCTAGCAGTAAATTAAACATAAATAATTGTACACATTTATTTTTTTATCAAATATTATGTCCTCTATCTTGTGAAGTCCAATTTATATCAAATAATTTTGTAATTTACTTTTGTATTTTAGGATAGAAACCCTTTAAACAGAGTGCTTACTATTTTCACCAGGAAAAATTTTGTCTAGTTAAGTCAGGCATCTTCCTAAGGTCCTGACTTCTCTATCAAGAGTTGTCGTCTCTGTCTTCTACCTTTCCATAGAATAGATAGCGGGAAAAAAAAATGGAGGAAAGAAATTGAGGTCACTACCTCATAGATTTCAATTTATGAAATGGTATTTTTCTTGGAAACTTCACAGTCATGAAAAACATATCTGAGAAACTCTCTCAGTGATGCCTGACCATGAAGTGAAGCTTCTTTCTTGGTTCTGTCTCTGTGTTTTTTTGTTTTTGTTTTCATATGATCTGTTTGATATGTTACTTCCAAATTTATGAAGTAATAAGGGCCTAGTTTTCTAAAATTATGATTTTTTTTTCCTAGCTCCTGCAGAAATAAATGTTCCATGCTTTATGTTGCATATTCTCAGTTTCTCCTCATTACTGAGAAAACTTGCCAATATTGTTTGCTGTCTGTCACATTTCAAGATAACTGATTTTAACCATTGTTGTATGGTTACTGATGATTAGAAGCACATCCTGCCAAATTGTTTGAATAGTCAGCAACATACAGTATTAGCACTGGAGAAAAAAGTTCTGAATCTCAATGTGATGCATATCCAGAAGTTTCTCCTTCCAATATGACCTACTTGATGATGGAAAGAAAAAAGCAGCTAAAAAACAAAGAAACATAGATGTTCAGGAAATAAGTATTACATATATAATAGCATAAGAGTTTGCCTACATATATGAAGATGGGAAGTGCCTATGAAGTGGCCCCAGAGGTATCCAGTATTGGTTTGCCCTGTACCTTGTTTGCTACCTGTGTCATTGTGGATCATCTGACTTATTTTTAGGCACTGTTACCTCTACAGTCAGTGTCTCAACTGATTTTTGAATGTACTCATCTTTCTCACTTGACTACAGAGGAAGACTAAAATGTCCATCCACTGAGCTGAGGAATCTCAGTTATGCACCTAAAGAAAACTCATGGGACTCCAGATCTCTGGGTTCAGGCAGTCTGTTGTGCCAAAAGTTCACTACTGTCAGAAGGCCCCTTTCCTCCAAGTATTGCATGTACGCATTCCCATAATAAAAACAGACACTAGTTTTCCACCAGATATCTATACAACTAGAGATTTTTTCCTCCCTCCCTCCCTCCCTCCCTCCCTCCCTCCCTCCCTCCCTCCCTCCCTCCCTCCCTCCCTCCCTCCCTCCCTCCCTCCTTCCCTTCCCTTCCCTTCCCTTCCCTTCCCTTCCCTTCCCTTCCCTTCCCTTCCCTTCCCTTCCCTTCCCTTCCCTTCCCTTCCCTTCCCTTCCCTTCCCTTCCCTTCCCTTCCCTTCCCTTCCCTTCCCTTCCCTTCCCTTCCCTTCCCTTCCCTTCCCTTCCCTTCCTTCCTCACTCCCTTCCTCCCTTTCTTCTGTAAAATAATGTTTGCACTACCATTTTTGAAATTTCAAAGGAAATAAGAAAATTCATTAATGACAGACACAGGGTTTAAAAATACTTGATATTTAGAAGTTGTGGGATTTTTTTTTTTTTTTGACTTAGAGCACCTAATATAAAGTGTAGGGTAAAATGGACTCTGAACTGCCAGCTTTTTCTTATCTATTTTGCCTTCCAAAGTCAGCATTCTGGGTGTTTTGTATTATATTGTCCTGGTTTGGGCTGGAATAAAGTTCCTGTTGGTTTGGCAGCTGGAGGAGTGCTGCACCACACTGAGACTCCAGGGGCTCCCCAGGTCCTAGTGCCCTCACCTGTGTGCGGGGGCGGGGGAGCACAGCTGGAGGGCTGGGCCCCGATTGGCCGATATCCCATGTCATGTGACATTGTGCTCACTATATAAAGGCAGGAGTGGGCCAGGAGGGGCTCTCACTTCTGGGAGTGTTGCTGTGGTGCCTTTGTGTTGGGGATCACTGGCTGGGAGCAGGTGGGTGTTGGTGGGTGGGTGGGTGGTGAGCAGCTGTATTGTACATTACCTGCTGATACTGCTGTCAGCGTAATGTTCTGTTACTGTTATTAAACTGTTTTTATCTCAACCCGTGAGTCTCCCTTTGTCCTTCCATTTCCCGCCCCATTCCCAAGTGGGGGGAGGGTGGGTGAGTGCCTGTGTGGCATTTAGCTGCTGAGTAGGCTCAAATGATGACATATATGTAAAAAAACCTGTCTTTCAGTACCCATGTATTTTCTAGTACTTCATGAGGAAGACATATAGGAAAAAAATCTTCTAAATGTCAGCATTAATGAGAAGTTCAAGTGTTATACTAAATATGTTATCACTCAAAAATTATGTGCCTCCTTCTATGATTTTCTTGTATCATTATGTAAACAGCATTTTCTTTCTTTCTTGGTACACAAAATGTTTTAATTAATTTTAAAAGAGTTCTCTAGCCGTGTTACTTGCTTTAAATAAAAATAAATTTGATTTCTCCATTCCTTCAATACTTTTGGATGAAAAGGTATGAAACCATTGAGGTTCTGTTCAGCTGAATGTTGCATTGCTTCCTAGATCCTGGTTACACTCTAACCCAAATGATTCAGGGCTGTCACTGTGCAAGTGGAAAATCAATTAAAAGCTCTGTTCCACAAGTGATATAATGAATTTCTTGATCCACAGGAAAAACTTTTTACTGTCCTTCATACTTTCTTATGCGAGGACAAGCAAAGGTATTAACTGTAAATGCATGAAGGCAATAATGCTGTTGTATTCTTCCAGTGAGCATTCTGTTTTTCTGGAGAAAAACAAATATCCTGTTATGAGTGTCATCTATTAATTCCTTCTTATGTAAAGCAGAAATTGCTACTAATCTGAAACTCTAACTTTCCTACAGTTTCCATTAAATGATACATGTTTATTTATCTGTTATCATCTGCTTTACATTCTAGATACTTTTCATATGGGATAATTAAGAAATGTACATGTATTTATACATGCTTATATATTCTTTTTGAGGTGTACAAGAGGCACAAAATTTATAACTGTTGGCCAAAGAAATCTACACATGGATTGATTTTTTCAAATCAAGTTCTGGTCACCAAAAAGTCACAAAGTAATCAGAAAATACTACATATAGTAAAAAAACCCCAAACCAAAACAGAAAATTCTCTTCATTAGTACTGTTTGCTTTTTCCAGTGTCTGCTCTCCCATTTTTTCCTGGGTGGTACTGTAGCATGTACTAGAACTAGAGGCACTGCATGGATCATGATTCTTTACATTCATGCAGGAGTATATTAGGTCATCCTCTGTTTACAGCTGATTGTCACATAATCTATCTCTAATGTTACCTCTTCCCATGAGCAGAGATACCTAGCTCTATTCAGTCACACTAACTCGCTTAATAGTTATTTGCCAGCCAGATTGTTTTTCCAAGGCAGCATGGTTGGTAGCAAATGAAACACAGGATAATGGAGACCAGAGAGCACCTAGTGTGATTTGCAGTACAGTAAACTGGATTCACAGAATCCAAGATATTGCTCTCTTTTTAAATAATATACATTATTTCATGAATTCTTTTACTTCATCTGCCCTGCACCTTCTAACCAACTATTGTTTGTTGACCTCAGCTAAGCCCCCATCCTATTACTTGCTCACTCCCCCTCAGCAGGATCAGGGAGAAAATAGGAAGGGCAAAACTGAGAAAATCTAGGGGGTTGAGATTGAGAGAATTTAAGAAGGGAAGTAAAGATTCACGCAGCAAAGCAAGGAATTAATTTACTATTTCCAAACAGCAAGCAAAATTCCAGACACTTCCTGAAAAGTCAGACTTCAGCACACGCAACAGTTACTTGGGAAAACAAATTCCATAACCATGAACATCCCAGTTTACTCCTCCTTCCCCAAACTTTTATTGCCGAACGTGGAATCATACAGTACAGAATATTCTTTTGGTCAGTTGGGTTCAGCTGTCACAACTGTGTTCCCTCCCAACTTCTTCTGCACACCCCAGCATACTCATGGGAGGGTGGCAGAGTGAGACCACCTGAATACTGTGCCAACACTGTTCAGCAATTCCTGAAACAGTGGTGCGCTATTGAGACTGTTCTAAATGAAGATACAAAATACAGCAGCATATGGGCTGCTATGAAGAAAATTACCTCCATTCCAGTCGGACCAAGTAGACTAAGTATATAATCTAACCCCTAAAAATGCAGTGAAACTTTAATCAAAAGAACCGTATGTTCAACATAGATTTGTATCTCAAAATGCTATATGTGGGAATTTCATATTCTGCATATCATTTTCTGCATAGCACCTCTTATGTAGCTGTCCACAGTCTTCTGATGGGCTGGAGACATTTTAGCATAAGTCTCATTATCTACCAGTCGTGGTCTCAAGCTTCATATTATTTTAATCATACAGTGTCCTGGGTTTGAGTGAGTGGTGTGGTTTTTGGTATCATGGGAGGGGGTTATAGGGGTGGCGCCCTGTGAGAAGTTTCTAGATGCTCCCCCAGCTCCAAGTCAGCTCCACTTCTGTTTGTAAAAATGAGCCAATTGGCTGTGCCTCTGCATATTTCAGAAGGGACCTGGTGATGAGCAGTAGGACTTGTGAGGAGGAGCTGCAGCAGCTGTGTGAACACCAAAGTCAGTGGAGGAACTGAAGAAGAAAGGAGGGGGGAGGTGTGCCGGAGCAGAGAACCCCCTGTATCCTGTGGTGAGATGGAAGGGTGCCCCCCCCCTGCCACCCATGAAGATCTAAGGTGCAGCAGACATTGATTTATGGCCTGTGTTTTTGCATGGATAATCAAGGTGCTGTGCCCGAAGAAGGCCAGGGTCTTGTGGGAAAAGGTAGACCCCGCTGTTGTAGTTCAGTGCTGGGAGGATTGCAGCATGCAGGGGTGTCCCATGCTGGAGCAGCTTGGGAAGGACTGCAGCCCGTGAGAGGGACGAAAGATGGAGAAAGTTAGTGATCCACGATGGAGCAATGTGGGGAACACTGCGGCCCATGGGAGGGACTCACATTGGAGAGAGTTTGTGGAGGACTGTCTCCTGTGAGAGAGGGACCATGCTGAAGCAGGGGGAAGAAGTTCCAGAAGCTACCACCACCAAAGATGAAAGAAGCTGCAGCACTGATTGCACCCCCTATTCCCTGTCCCTGCGCTGCTGGGGAGAGGAGGTAGAGATATTGGGAGCAGAACTGAGCCTGGGAAGAAGGGATGGGTGGGGGGAAGGTGTTCTTAAGATGTGGCAATGCTTCTCAATGTTCTACTCGGTTAGGTGTTGTTAGTGTCTGTAATAAATGTATGTTCCTTTTTCTTCCCCTAACTAGTCTGCCTTTTGCTTGTGACCATAAAGGGTGATTTTTTTCCCCATCCCAGTCCTATCTCAAATCCCAAGCCGGTCTCATTGCCAGAAGAGAAGGGGAAGAGAGTGGCTGCATGGTGTTAGGCTGCCAACCAGGCTCAAACCACAGCATACAGATGTAATAATTATATTTTATGTTTTCCCGACCTTTACAGTAACTACATCAACCTAAAATTGCTGTAGAAACTGTGCTTTTAAAGACCAAAACTTAAAACTATCTTTAGAACTATTTAAGCCAACTTATCTGCCAAACTTACAGCTACATCTTTAACATGTGATGAAGTAATCCTCTGAAGAAGGTGCAGAAGTTCTGTAAGTGTCAATGGACAGCAGTGGGTACACTTGAAGATTCCCAGAAACTGAGCACTAAATTTAAACTGGCCTGATTTCTTCCTGGAGGTACTTGAATACATATAGTCATAAAATATAAATCAGCAGTTATTATACAGTGGAGCATATGGTACAAATTTAAAGAATGGCTTGTAAGCCTGATTATTTTTTTTTTTTTTTCCAAATACAGGAGTTAGCCTAATAAAAAATACTGACTCTCCATTTTATGTTACTCTGAGAATGCAAATGTAGTATTGTGATAGATTTTTTCACTGAGAAATGACTGACCCTGACTTAGTCTTATTCTTTAATAATCCTCTTAATAACTTATGGTTCTCAAGATAAGGCAATCAAGTCAGAATCTATTAATGTTTAAAATTTCTATTGACAAAGTAAAAGTTAATTTTTTTAACAATCAACTTTGAAGAAATTAAATTATCTTCGATAGAGAGATTGAATTCACTTATACAGATGTAATACTTTCAGTATATTAATTAATTAAATGTTGCTCTCAGGGAACAAAACTAATTGTTTTTATACTTTTCATTATGTGATCAATGAAAAAATGCAGGTATGAACTTGTCATTTAGATTGTAATTTGCATTACTGTAGGTAAAAAACTAATTAAAATAATTTAAAATAAAAACAGATTAAAATCATATAATCAACAATTCTTTAATTTAAGGCTGTTTTATGAGAACAAGAATTCAAATGTGTAGGGGGTTTTAATGTGTAAAATATTAAGGTTCTTTATGCTTTTTAGATTTTTTTTTTTATTATTTTGTTATTGGAGACGAACTTCTGAAAAATGTTGCATATAATCCTATAATTCTTCAGCAAAAAGTGACAATATTGACTCGATAAAAGTAGATAATTACTTTTTTTATTATTGAAAAAAAAAAATTTGGCTTTCTTTAGTTGATTTAGTTACTCACTGTGTTCAAGTGCCTTATGGTAAAAGAAAACATGGATAGAAGCAATAATTGACATATGAATTAGTGGAGGAAAGGGAAACTTGCCAAGGCTGCAGGATTAGGGTGAACATTGAAAATGTAGTGAACATGAGGGAGAAAAATCTAAAACACTTCTGAATTTATCTAAAAAGAACAAGAGAAATTAAAAAGGCAGAGGGACCTTGAATGGAGTAAAAAATCATAATGAGCAAGGAAGTCACTGCAGAGTGTTGAATAACAAAGCTGTAAAACTTTACTGGACAATAAAGGAAACGTGCTTTTATGTCATCTTGGAACTTGTTATTCACTCAGATAAAACAGGAGTGTGTGCATGAGCCCTGTGGTCTGAAGATAGTTACAGTAATGAGCTCATATAATTTTCCTATTGATGAGCAGATTAAAGAACAACTTATTCTAGTTCATTTGCTTAGATTTCTTTCCTAGAAATCCTCCAGATCACACTTTGGAGAACTGCTCAAACTGCACAGGAACTCTGATTTGAGAAAGTGTAGGCAGAAATGAGAAGCACAGACAGGTGAACGAATATTCTTTTATATCACCATTCTAGTCATAATTTTAAATTCTCTTGAATATCTCTCTACATAAATTTCAGAAGACTTTCAGTGAGGTAGGGTGTGGATATGATAAACCAGAATTTTCCCCAAGGCCTAAAGAAAGATGAAGCAAGCAAGCAAATTCTTTTTTGTTGTTGTTTTCTTGTTTATTTTATATTCCAGGACATAGTGGCTTTTTGATAATATATTAGGCTTTATTAGACAGTTACACAGCTCAAGGATAGATTTTGAGAGCTCTAAAATCCTACAATGTTTATTCTATTTATTTATAACATACATTATTCAAGTTGAAGTCCTTTTTTTCTTGCTTCCTATCAATTATTCTTTGGTCTGCATATCTCAGAGCATTTTGAATGATGGAAGTGAATGTTTTCCTCTGTCTTTCAACTAAGAGAGAAGGAATTTCAGATCTCAGATTTTTATGGTCAACTATGGACAGTTTGCTTTTTTGCTTATTTTTAAGCCAGTCTTTATATATTCTTATTTATTTATTTACTTTCTAAACTGTTTATTTTTCCAGTTGATTTAATCTTACCGATGACCTGATAAACTCAGTATTTAACCAGCTCAAATAAAAACAGGGAGCAGATGTATGAGAAGACAAGAGTAGTTCTTTTTATTCTATATGTAGTCTAATAGTACTGAATGTTAAGAGCTTCCACTGGAGGAAAAAAAGAAAAAATCAAAAGCTACTCTAAATAAGAACATTTTTAACCTCTGAATTTTAAAAAATAGTAGGTAGGTATTTTGTCGATGACAATGAGTAAAGCCAAAGCAAATTAATCCTGATCTTTATTTGGATACTTTTGTATGCACCTTTGAGGCATCTGTTCTGTGATGATAACATAGAAAAGTTGCATAAAGCATGAGGAAGCACTTCTACCTAAAACATCAAACCATTTTTATGCATTAATTCCACTTATGATCATTTGTATACAAGAAATTTCAGAGTGATACCTAATATTTATGAGATGTGCTTTTTTTCTATGTGTAGTAGAATATTAGCATTTGAAAGTGTGTAAGTTCTAAAATGTCTTTCAAGCAATATGCAGAGTTCTAGGATCTTTGTTACATAAATTAGTGTCTTTGGAGCCAATGGCAATTCAAGTGGGAATATGATTGTAAAATGACAGCCCAACAGCTCGATCTTGAACTAGCCCTACACACACTTTTCAATAACTACTACCAAAAGTGGAATCAGCTACAAGACTGTGAAAGAGATCAGCCAGGAAATCATAAAGCCACATGACATTGATGAGAAATACATTCCAGATTTGGCATCTGGTTTCATTGTTGAAGGAGATAAGGAAAAATCCTTTTTCAGAAGCAAAAAGCATAAATCACTGTAGGGCTGAAGTCATATAAAAATGACACATATCAGTTTATTTAGTATGATGTTTATAAAATTAACTACCTTTAAACTTATAAATCAGGTTCTGCATTTTTAGGAAAGCTGCTGTCTTCATTAGTTTAGAACAGAATATGAATTGGCAACCAGAATAGCAGAAATATACACAGTTTATTTTATTTATATGTTTTATTCATTAACAAAAAAGGAGGTTGGAAGGGAAGAGTTTCAGTGCCCTACCCTTCATTATTATTGCTATAATTATTGATGTTATTCAAATCCCTTGTGAAAAGATTTTTAATTATGTAAAATCGATCATGAACCACAAAAAAAAAAAAAAAAAAGAATAATACCCTACCAAAAAAAAAACATAATACATATATTTAACATACATAATGCGTATATATTTGTAGTTCATACATACATATATGCATATGTTTTGTATATATATATACACACACAAGTTTCTTAGAAACATTTGATTCACATATGTCTTAAAGAATGAAAAAAAAAAAGGTACTATTTTTAAAACCAAAGTACATAAATTCTACATGAATTGTCAGAATGAGTTTTTCAAATCAAACTTGGTAGAGGGATAATTTTTTGTTCTAGTAGAATGTTGATGTTAAATCTTTTTTATTTCTCTAGAAATCATTCAGTTATCTATGTGACTTCAAAAAAAACATAAAATGAGGAAGCATAAAGGTAAGAAAACATATACAATATAAATTGTTTGACATATTTTAAAATACTTCTTTTCCTATAATAATTACTTTCATGTTTATAATATATGTGAAATAAAAGTTTCAGTCAGAATTATTATGAAATTATATATACACAGATATGTGTGTGTATCTACCATGCAAAGATTTTAAATTCTCAGAATTAGTCTCCATTCCTTATGTTTTTTTTTCATGAAGTCTTTCCTGTTCTCCACATTTCATTTATGCTATTTAAAATAATTGATTGTATTCAAGTTGTTTTCATTTCCCTTAGCTTTTTTACTGTGAAGTATATGAAATACCTAAATTCTCTAAGTTTTTTACTAGAAATTCTGAAGGAGATTTTAGCCTGGGTGACTGCTACTACAGTCTAAGAACTACATTCTAAAAACCACTATCATACGCTCAGGAGATGAACATGCTTAAGTAAATATTAATTTAAGGTTATTCCTAGTTTGTAAACCTTATTTCTGTGGAAGTCTGGGAAGATGCACAGTTTTAGCCCTCTGATGCATGTTTGAATTCTGATTTCATTGCTGACACATACTTGTGAGAATTGTTCTGAAGACCTTGAGGACCAAGAAGATGGCTAGGACATTCAAGCATCTTGATATTTTGCTCACCTTAGTTTGTATTACCACCACTTGAGACACTTTAATGATCACTGATTTTCAAAATTTTTCAATATTTAAAAAGCAATAAAATCAAACCTCCGTATTGTATGCCAAATAAGATATCCCAAAATTGAATCACTGACTGACATTATTACTTCCTTCTGAAAATCTTACTCATGATTTAATCTTGGCCTTTTTTTCATTCTGACACCAAACTGGATTATAAATTATAGAAGAGAAAATCTGATAGAAGCAAAAAAGGACTGGTGGGAAGCTCCTAGCAGTCTTCCATTGCTGTCACAACAGCTACCTCTAGCCAAAGCCAACAGGCACCTTGAAGGTGACATTCTAAATGTGTTAATCTTGACAGTTGCCTCAATAAATAATGTATGATGATTAAAATATACAAAATGTGTAAATTTACAAATATGATGACGATCACTTTTGCAAACATGAATGAATAGAAAAATTAACATAGCAAATTATCTTTATTTGAATCATATTCTAAATTCAGTGACTAAAGCAATAGCTGTCAATTACAATACTTTAAACTGAACATTTCATATGAAATTAATAAAATCTAAAAATTAAAAGTAATAATAATAACAACAATAAGATTTTGATTGACATTTTATTGACCAAAATGAGGAAGGCACTGAGTAACTTGAGCTTTTCTATATCTTCTACCACAAGTTTACTCACCTGTGGAACATCACTAGCAGTGGACCCACAATTTCCCTACTCTTTGATTTTGCTGATCTTAGAATCATAGAATCATTTAGGTTGGACAAGACCTTTAAGATCAAGTCCAGGTATAAACCTAACACTGTGAAGTCCACCACTAAACCATGTCCCTAAGTGCCACATCTCCATGTCTTTTAAATACCTCCAGAGATGATGATGCAACCACTTCCCTGGGCAACCTGTTCTGATGCTCAATAAGCCTTTCAATGAATAAATTTTTCCTAATAGCCAGTCTAAACCCCCCCTGGTGTAACTTGAGGCCATTTTCTCTTGCCCATTAACTTGGGAAAAGAGACTGATACTCATCTTGCTACAAGTCCATCTCTCACTGTCCCTACATACTCTGACTCATCCCAGATAACTTGACTTTGCTTCCTGTATGTTATTTTATTGTTTGAGTTTAATCAGGAGCCCCTTGGTGTAATAATACACCACTGCATTACAATATTGCCATTGATAGTTGCAAGCCATGAGCTTTGTACTGAGTCTGCAAGGCCTCAGGAGTGAGGCTTGACAAGTTTGCTCTGTTGGAACTTTTTTTGACCTGTCTTCAGCTTTGTTTTACTTGATTTAACTGTGACAACAATTTCTCTAATTGACCAGGTGTTTAAGGCCAATTGGTTTTACTTCTGTTCATCTTTGTATTGTACAATTACCATTTTATACAGAAGGCAGAAAGAAGAAGTTATTCTATGCTGAATGAGATATTTATAACCCTAGCACAAAGATGGAGTGTAGATAAAGACAGGCTTGATATAATGGCAGAGGCCTTCAGAGGTGGTGTAGTGTACCTTCAGGATGTGGTATAGAGGAGCACAGGCATGGGGTGATAGATGGGGCACAGACTCAGCGCTGAAGATGCCACAGCTATAAAGAAGTCATCCATAGTCAAAGATACTAAGAGATGGATGGAAGTGGTTTTAGTGGTAACAACAGAAAAAAAAAAAAAACAAAAAAAAAAAAAAACAACAAAACACAACAACAACAAAAAAAAAAAAAAAAAAAAACAACAGTACCTAACATAATAAAAGGCACCATATACAGTAAATTAGTGTGTAAAATAAACCTGCAGACCAGTGCAGTGCAAAATGATGTTAGCAAACATGTCACAACAGTCCCAAATTTCCCCTATAGCAAGAGAGAAGAAAACATCAACATGAACAAAATATTCCTCCTGGTAAAAGACTGTACATACTTACAACTCACTATGCACCCAAAATAAATACTTTTTCCTTCTATTTTAAGTGGATTTCTCAAGTGATTTAATGAGTGATTCCTATTTCTAGTATAGTGAAACTCGGTCAATAACAATTCTGTGATCACCATGTCCACTGCTTTCATGATTTCATAACTCTCAGCTAAGTTTTAGTTCAGACAACCAAATTGAAGAATAATATAGGCTGTAAGGAATCTCTGGGAGTCATCTTTCCCTATGTCTCCCTTTCCCCTAAGCTGGACCTATCAGAGCACGTTGCTCACAGCTGAGTCTGGTCAAGTTTTGACAGTCTCTAATGATGAAGATTACACAACCTATCCAGGTAACCTCTTCTAGGGTTTAAATATCCTTGGGGTCATTTATTTTCCTGCAATGTTTATTGGAAATTTCATACGCTTTTTTTTCAACTTTTGACTATTGCCTTTCATCCTTTTGCTGTGTAACTCTGAGATGATAACACTAAGGTCTTTCTCCTGCATTTTAACTGTCAGTTCTGTGCTCAGCATCATACAAACTCTTTTTTCTGGCATTTACCTTACTTTTTTACACAGCAATTATTTTTTCAACCCCAGACACAGTTCTGTAAGGTCTTCTCAGACCTCTTAGCCATCAATATAATAGTTAAATGAACTTAGTATCTTCATAGATGTGGGTTTTTTCCAGACTATTTACGAAGATATTGAATAAAATTGGTTATATCAGCCATCCTGATGGACCTTTCTGTTGACTCTTCTCTATAATGAAAAGTCACCATAAAATCCTATTTTTTTTTTAACCCCTTAATCAATTTTTTCAGCGAGTCTGAATTTCATCCCCCCATACTCCAGGATGACATCCACCACACTTCACTGAGGAGTCCAGCACTGTTGGCCCAAGGGACCCAGGGACACAGATGGGGCTCTATAGCTGGACTTACAGAGATGTTGTTCTGTATATACACTTCCTTTCTGCCTGTAAAAAGGTTTTGACTATATCAAATCCAAGTATTCTTCCATGCCCGCTGGCTTTCCCTCTGTTTTTACTGAAAATACTCCTCCATGATATTTCTATTCTGATTACCAGCAGATTGCTTCTGCTCTTGTTAATGTGAAACTCATCTTTCCTGTACAGTTTCTTTAGGTCTTGCATATGTAGCTAGCAGCATTACACAAACTGTTTCCATGAGACCTAGACTCCCTGCTGGGCAGAACCTTAGCAACCTGAATTTTATCCCTAAAATGTTCCTCCTACGTTTCTGTACTTTATTGTTGCCAGCATGGATTAGGACAGTTAGTTCTGCTCCTCCACATTGCATAGCTTTATTTTATCATCTTTACTATCACAAACTAAGCAGTCACTTTGAATAATTATCAAATTTACTACTAGCAGCACCTTCTTCCACCCCTGATGATTCCCTGTTTTCTGACTCTACTGTACCCCTCTTCAATTAACAACAAAGTGAGGCCTGATCTTGTTGATTAGTTACACTTCAGGTTCAGACATACCTAAAGGTGTGGAGAAGAGTGCAGTGAAAAGTGATGTTTATACTCTTAGAGATTCCCACTCCTAATGCAAAATAACCATTTACTACAGTCTTTCTCACGGTTGCTCAGCAGCTGCCTTTTTATCCTCTTAGGACAAAGGAAGCTCTGATTCATCATTGGGATCACCTTGACAAGACAATCCTTTTGACATCCAGAAACAGCTACTTAGCAGGTCTTGGATGACGCAGATGTTAACCCAAAATGGAATACCACAACCAAAATAACATCCATTGACTGTCCAAACTCAAAAGTCACCAAACTTTCTTGCTTCTAGGAGTCATCCTCAGATCTTTTTCCTCTACCTCTACCTATGCAAAATTGCTATGGAAACTTTACTGTGTCTTGTTTGTTATTCACTATTTCCTTCAAAGTGCTGAGGAAGGATGTACAAAAATGGAGTATCTATGCATTTAAAAGATCTTTCAGGAGCAACTTAGATTTTAACCTTTTGCTCACATTGCCAAGACAGTAAAATCTACTTAAATCCAATTATTTACTATTATCAGCTCTGACCTAAATGATGTTTGGAGAAGAAATTAATGAGAACTGTCTTGGCTTGGGCTGAAATAGAGTTAATATTCCTTTTCAGGGACTAGATGAGTGCTGTGCTTTGGATTTAGCTTTGGGTTTGGTAAGGGAAAAATGCTGATAGCACACTGATGTTTTCATCTGCTGCCGAGACTTCAAGGACTCTCCGACTCCTCAAGTTCTGCCCATGCGCAAGGGCACAGGGAGCAGGGAGGGAGCACGGCCACAGCACCTGACCCTAATTGGCCAATGAAATATTCCATATCATGGAACATCATGATCACTAAATAGAGGAGGGATGGTTGGGAAGGAGCTCTCTCTCGCTTCCGGGATTGTGATTGCAGGATCTTGGTATCTCGGGGTCGCTAGCCGGGAACGGGCTGGATATTGGTTAGCGGGTGGTGAACAATTACGCTGTACATTGCCTGTTTATATATTTCTTTTTGTTTTCCCCCTATCATCGTTATTCTTCTCGTTTTATTGCCATTATTAAACTGTTCTTATCTCAGCCTGCAAGTCTCCCTTCACCCCTCTAATCCCTTCCCCCATTCCCAGGTGGGGAGGGGGAATGGAGGGTGACCAGTTGCAGTGGTTGGTTGCCGACCAGGCCCAAACCACGACAAGAACTGACATAAATAAATTAAATTTTCCAGTACAGGACAGGTGCCGTGGTTTAGGCCTGGTTGGCAGCCAACCACAATGCAGCAGCTCTCTCTCCCTTCCCCTCCGGAAATGAGAAGGGACAGAGAGCCAGGCTTGGGGTTTGAGATAGGACTGGGATGGGGAAAAATTCCCCTTTATGATCACGAGCAAGAGGCAGACTCGTTAGGGGAAGAAAAGAAGAACATACATTTATTACAGACACTAACAAGACATAACAGAGTAGGACAGTGAGAAGCATTGCCACATCTTGAAAACACCTTCCCCCCACCCCTCCCTTCTTCCCTGGCTCAGTTCTGCTCCCAATATCTCTACCTCCTCCCCCAGTGGCGCAGGGGCAGGGAATGGGGAGGTGCATTCAGCACTGCCACTTCCTTCATGTTCAGTGAGGGGAGTGTCCGAAACTCGTTCCTCCTGCTCCATCGTGGTCCCCCTTTCACAGGAGACAGTCCTCCACAAACTTTCTCCGACATGAGTTCCTCCCATGGGCCGCAGCGTTCCCCACACTGCTCCGTCATGGGTCACTAACTTCCTCCTACTGGATTCCCTCCCACAGCTGCAGCCCTTCCCGAGCTGCTCTGGCGTGGGACTCCCCCGCATGCTGCAATCCTCCCAGCACTGAATTAGAGCAGCGGGGCTGCCTTTTCCCATGAGACCCCGGCCTTCTTCAGACATTGAACCTTGATTATCCGAGCAGGAGCAACAGGCCATAAATCAATGTCTGCTCCACCGTAGATCTTCATGGGTGGCAGGGGGGAGCCGCCCTGCTGTCTCCCCACAGGATACAGGGGGGTCTCTGCTCCGGCACACCTCCCCCCTCCTTTCTTCCTCCATTCCTCCACTGACCTTTGTGTTCACGCAGCTGCAGCAACTCCTCCTCACAAGTCCGACTGCACGTCACCACGTCCCTTCTTAAATACGTTATCGCAGAGGCACAGCCGATTGGCTCAATTTCCCAAACAGAAGTGGAGCTGACTTGGAGCTGGGGGAGCTTCGAGAAGCTTCTCACAGGGGGCCGCCCCGATAGCCCCCTCCCCTGCCACCAAAAAAACTCCACCACTCACTCAACCCAGGACATTAGAACTGCAGTTGTAAAGAATGGATGCAATGAGAATTTTTGTAGTAAGAACTCTGAATTCAGGCCGGAGCTTTGTTTCCTCTTTTTTCACAGTTTAACCAGTTTCACTGTTGATTAGACATCTTTTCTACAGCTCATCTCAGACACAATATTCACAATATTTCTACTTGCATCTTCCCACTCAAGTCCTTCTGTTACAGAATTTGTAGGCCATGCTATCTATTAGTGTCTGCTCAATGGTGTTAAACACAGTGTTATTCTATCAAAAGTTCAAGTCATCAGCTTTGAAGAAGAGGATCATATAAATCCTGATGATTTTATTAGAAAAAACTTAAGCAACACATATGCACTACTGGAGCCATTAAGTTCCCAATTAAATGTTAAAGAATAATAGCAAATCTGAAAACAGGAAATTGAATGCTATAACAGATGAAGCTGGAAAAATGAAAAGGAAGATATTTGTTCATAGAGAGGTAGGAAGATAGGCAGAAGTCTGAAACATAGCAGCAGAAATTATTTCAAAAGAATTAGAATGCTGAAGGAAATCAGTTTGTGATCTGTATAACTATGTTGTTCATGACTGCTAATAAAAAAGAAAAACTAAACTACTGTAAGTAGATTTACATTTAATATGTGTCTTCACTGAAAAATGTTTGTAGTGTCACAAATAAAAAATATTTGAAAACCATAAAATTGATCAACCTCTGCTCTGGAATCCAATTGCCAAATCTCAGAGTTCTATGTCAGATACTTTTTTATCATAGGAACTTTAATGTAAATTTATCTGAATATAAATATTCCAGGAATGTGCACTTAATTCTGATAGTCTGAAGTCAAACTAGTGCTAACCAGTCCAATTTCATCATTCTGTGTTTAAATACATCTAAATGTCAGCTGTGGGATATTCAGTACCTCTTAAGTGTTCTCATCTAGGATTACTTCCTTTTTCATATTTTTCCTTATAGCATTACTTCTTAATCTACTTTATGTTCTTATGCTAATTTATGCTAATGTATGTTAACAAATACAGCTTAAGACCTATGCAAAAGTCTAAATGTTTGAGAATAGAAGTATCAAACACATACCAGAACCTTGGCTGAAAGAAAGGATTTCAGCATTCTGTTGATCTGCACCAGAATACTTCATATCTGATAAATTGTTGCAGTATTTCTGTGAAAATTTACCTGAAATATAGTGCAAATCTAAACAACATGGTTAAAAACTCATAGTATATTTAAGATTATGTTCTATTTTGAAGCATGATTCTTAAAATAAAAATAAGCTGGTGTAGCTGTGAGTGAGCAGGGTAGTGTAAATATCTGTCTGAAAGTATATGCTGACTCAGAATCCATATATAAGATCATGATCTGTACGATCATGACTGCATGACTCATGTATATAGACAGCTCATACATCAAAATATATTCTTGGTCAAAGGCTTTCTTTTTTTTTTTTTTTTTTTTTTCCTCCATTCTGAAGTTAGTTTTTGTGTGTGTATTTGTACTCAGTGCAATTCACTATAATTTATCATCTAGTAAAATGATAGATGTCTTCAACTTAGTCCTCAAAAGGCCTTTGTTATGACTGCAGTGCAGATATTATTTGACATTTTAAGATCATGACCAATATGACTTAAAAGTAAGATTAAATAAAAGTTTAGTTGGTAACTCAAGCAAAACAAAAGTGGAGAGTTCCCAAAAGGCTATTAACAGCTGTATTGTAGACACCATTAGTTCTTGTGTTTGAATACGAGGACAAAGCCTATCTTGAAACACCCATATCTTACCAGAATTTATGAATCAACAATACAAGTTTAATACAAGTTTATGAAGGCAACTTAATATAAAATAGTATCATTTTCATTTGGATTTTTTTTTGCGTTTTTTTTTTTTTTTTCTATCAGAAAATGGAAAATGTACAGCATCTACCTATTAATTTTTAAAGTCCTTTCATAGTGGATTCTATATGAGAAGTGTATGCCCTCATATAATGTTAATTCCTGTAAATATAATTGTCAACAATGATACATATTATATAGTAATATTGAGTCAAAGAAATTTTAATACATATGGACATGTAAGTGCACACTTAAATCATGTATTTAGTATGCACATATCTTCTCATTGGATGCTCCAATTTATTAAATATAATCTAAATCTCTGTTCTGGCCTCTTTAAAAAAATAATAGTGTGTGCTCTTGAACAGAAAGGAATTAAACCAAATTTGGCCTTGTGATGCTCAAAACCTCAGTACTACTGCATGTATTGGAAAACAAAGAGAAATTTATACAAGACATTTTTATTAATCACAGATGAGATGGAAGGAAAACTATTCTATGTGTTTGTAGATTCTTAAAAACAAAGCCTTTTCCCCTGCTGTTCCTCATTATGGATTACACTTACTACTGTACGGAGCAAGAGACAAAGAAGCACCATCTTACCAATTGAAATACCATAAGGAAATTTGTAGGGATATGCTGTATTTTGAAGGGATTTTCACTTTTCCTTAAAAATACCTTGTATTCTCATCTAGGATATGCTGAAAAACAAAAGTTCTATAATTCTAAATCCTATGTTGCCCATTTCATCAGCACCAAACGTAGCTGTTACATAGCAGAAGGGCTTTTATTATCTCTCCCAATAACAAGTGTCTGTCTTTCTAGGTAATTTTTTTCAGTCCAGTGTTGTTAAAAGGTAATGAAATAAAAACAGTACAATTTATGTTTTATGTTATTCTGCCATTTTTCCATATTTATCTTTCTTTATATTATTCTCTTAACAGTGTTCTTGAGCAGGTTAGAGATTTGAGAAATGTTCTCATTCTCATTTTCTGTTCATCTACATGATACATCTGTCTTGCTACCTTTGGTATCTTCTCCTCATGAGTTCTTGACACTGACTGGTCATTTCTGATTGCCCAATTCCACTTGTAATATCACTAGTCTCTTTCTTAAAATAGTCTTCATCTTCCTGGCTGTGCTAAAAGATGTGGCTGATCCAGTCCTGAAATTTTATCTGATATCAAATCCTTCTCCAAATAGTAAGAAGTTGCACACCTTTTTACAGAGCTTTAAAACTATAATACATCAACTTGTACGTTACATAAATATAGAAAAATAAAGAAAGAAATTCAGAAGTTATAAAATTCGTGTTTCAATTATTAATACATTTTATTTTGGAAGATAAAACAAATTAGTAAATAAAAGAATGCATTAAACCAAACATTTAAGACTGGAAGATGTAATTGCAGATTTAATTTCTCAGAAAAATAAGCTCCATTGTTTGGATATTATTTGTGATGATATATGAAGCATTGCTGTATCAACTTCAAATTAAAATAGTGCAGGAGAGAGAAATGTCTTACTCTAAATAACAGACTCAGAGATATTTTTGAAAACAAGACAACACCACAAAGAGACTGTTTGGGCTAGGGAAGTTCTAAGAATGCAAAAACCCCTACAGAACTTAAGGTTAGTAGGCAATTTACAGAGGAAATGTAAAGATGTATCTTGACTTTTAATATTTTTTTATTATAAAGTTACAGCTGTATGAAATTTGTAAAATTCTGATTTGGATTTAGGCTGAATGCCCACATAAAATTTTTTTTAGATCCATTAATTCTCTTTTGGATCTGGTTCCTTAGTATCTAGGCCATTGATTATAAAGGAAGATTCCCAGAAGTGTTTGCAATGCATGATAAATTACAAATGTTTTACAGAATCAGTGGGAGGTATTGTCACTCAAGTGGTATTAAGGGCCTTGTAAAGCCATCTGGCCAGATAAAATTACAAGGGAGGAACTGATGAATAGCTGACCCTTTAATCATAAATGTGCTATTTATCCCTAACCCAGTTTAGCAATAACTTAAGCTAGATTTAGGAAGTCCTTAAAATTACCACAAGTGAAAAAGAATGTGAAATGAGGTCTGACTCAGGTCTGTAGTGGACAACATGACATCTGTGCTTAAAAAGAAGTAACTAGTTTTGAACAGCCCCTAATAGATTACACAAAGATTCACTGATGTGGTAGGAGAGCACAAAGAAGATATTAATAAATGTGGTTTGAACCCAGAGGGCAACTGAGAACCACGCAGCCCTTCACTCACCCTTCCCCTCTCAGAAATGGAAAGGACAGAATGAAGCAAAATGGTTCAGGAATCCAGATATGGATGCAGAGGAGTGGCTCACCCATTATGATAATGGGCAAAAGACAAACTCCTTAGGGGAAGAAAAAACTGATTCAAACACTAAAAAAGACAACACCTAACAGACAAGGTGGGACAGTGAGAAGCACCACTGCATCCAAACAACACCTACACCTATCCTTCCATTCTTTCCTGGCTCATCTCTGCTCCAAATCTCTCTACCTCCACCCCAAGTGGCTCAGGGGGTGGGAGATGGTAGTTACAGTCAGCGCATGGCTCCTTCCTTCTCAAGAGGTGAGGTGAATGCCACACATTTCTCCCCTTCTCCACATGGCTCCCCTCTCACTGGTCCTCCATGAACCTTCTCCAGAATGTGTCCTTCCCACAGGCTGCAGCCATTCCTATGCTGATCTGGCATGAATCACACTTGCACGTTGCAGTCCTCCCGGAGCCGAACTACAACCATGGGGGCATCTCCTCCCCTCAGTTTCCTGGCTTACTTTAAGTGCAGTCACCTGTCCTGGTGTGGGCTCCTCTACAGTCTTCATGTCAGCCTCCACTCCACCACAGACATCCATGGGTGGAAGAGGGAGGTGGTCCTGCCATGTCACCATGAGACACAGAGGTTTCTGCTCTGGCACACCTCCCCCCTTCCTTCTCCTTCCTTCCACTGACATGGGTGTTTGTTCTTCTCATAAGTCCTACTCCCAAGTCCCAACCCCCTCTTAAGTTCCCCTTCTTAAAAACATTATCATAGAGGCATAGTCACCATCACTAATTGGTTCTGCCCTGGTCAGAGGTGGGTCTGACTTGGAGCTAGGGGAGCTTTCGAGAAACTTCTCATAGGGGGCCACACCTGTAGCCCTTCCCCACTACCAAAAACTGCTCCACAGAAATCAAGTTCAACAGTCTAGGCAGTCCTGACCTAACCTCATCCAAGAACAGTATCAGGACACAGGAAAAAGTATTGGACCTCAGTCTTTCCTATGGGGATGTGGAAGATGTAGTCAACAGTCTCTTAGCCATAATATATTTGTAATAGACATGGAGTTAAATTGACATACCCTATAGTTGTTTACAAAGTCACTCCACAGGTGACAGGTTGTACTGTTATGTTTGTGATTTGTATGTGTGTTATGGTAAGTCAGAATACCTATTCGTTGTTACTGTAGTATTCCTTTGCCTCATTTCTGAAGGAACTAACTAGTAACTAGTAAGTGCACCCAAAGTATTTCCTCAGTTAAATGACTCTGTATAACAGCAGTCCTCATGCAGTATGAGCAGGAGAGCAAACAAGATCATGGATGTTCTAGTAGAAGTGATAAACGGAGGATCTTTGGGGAGACTGAGGAATATTTCCAGTGAGTGTTGACCCCTGCGGAGGTAGCATGCTGAAAGCATTATTAGAATATTTTGTACACAATTTGTGATGAAATTCAGAGAATAGTCCTATCTTGATCTTCCTCATTTTCAAGGCTAGTATTGACCAGAGAGTAAACAAGCATGAGTAGATACAAGTGAGGTAACACCTCGAAGGTTAAATCTGCAGTCTTCCAAAGATATTTATAGTATGGAGAAAAAAAAAAAAATAAAACAAAGCTATATAATCAACATGAGGAAAGAATTTTAACTGTGAGATATAGTTATATTAGTTTATAAAACTCAATTTAATGCCGTATAGGTTGTTAAGAAATAATTGCAACACATGGCTCACACAGAAGTTATTGGCATGTTAGCCCAAACTGGATGCCATGCTATAAAATGATTGTAGAATTAAATTTCTGTGGAATCTTCATTCTTGGGGTTACTCAAAACATGACTGGGCAATATCTAGAGCAGCTTCATCTAACTTTGAGGTTAGACATGGTTTAAACAAGAAGTTAAGCTGGAAGAACTCCAGGGGTTCCCTGCAAACAATTTTTTTTCTGTGTTTTACAGGTCTTCAGAACACACCCACTCCCAAACAGTGAATATTGGGACTCATGTATAGGAAAGTAATCAGTAAGATCAAAGGAGTTGCCTGATTTTGTTTGTTTTCTTTGTAAATTTATTTATTGTTTGGGATGGGGACATTTTATTTCAGAAACAGAAGAAGATGTTGAGATCTTATTCATATGTAATTTGTGATACCAAGAGCAGTCTAAGGAAAAAAAGTTTTTTTAAAAAAAGAATGGAACAAAATAAGAAGCATAGAAATATAAGACAAAGCTCTAGCAATCAGTGAACATGTTAATTCTTTTGTAGTTTTATTTCAGGGCTAAGTATATATGCTGGGAACATGCTATCAGTATCCATCTTATACAAACACCTTAACTTCTATCAGCTGTTGTGTAGTAAGTCAAGATTTACATTGTGAAGTATTCATTTACAATCCTTTCTACCCACACTAAGTACCTTAAAAAATGCATCATCTGAGACAAATGATCAAGAGCTCATTGAAAATTTGCTGCACATTTACAACTGACTATGACTTTATTACAAGTTACAGACTATATATTACTTAAAATATGGTCAGTACAGCAACATGCCAAGGAAAACAGTGTTTATATCTTTTTGCTAGCACTTTTTTTTTTTTTTTTTTTTTTTTTTGCTACAAGGTAGATTACTAGTAAGGATGATCTTCTGAGCATCTCTGTGGCTACAATTCTCCAGAGGCTGTTCAATGAACTTTAAAGTGTCAGAAAACTATGACTTTGCATACTGTACAGTCTTGGACCAGAGATTTTATAGTGACTCACATAGTTTGCTTGATTATACCTGACACATAAACTCTCTCTGTAGTTCAGTGTCAATATGTAGAAGCTGTCTGTTTCACCTTAGCAGTATATATCTCTTTACTATTCATGCTAGGCCAGCTTGAATAATTTTCCTTCAACAATACTATCCATAACACAAAGTCCATATTCAAATCTTGTCTAAACCTCATTTAAAGAATGCAGATGCATTTTCCAGTTCAAAATCCAGCCTTACCTACTTCCCAGCCCCACAGCACGGTTAGAACTGAGTGTAAATTAGCCCGTGTCCTCGTTTTCATGAAAAGAGAAACTCAGGATGCAGACCAGATGATATGGCAGGCTCCAGCAGGCATCTAATCTAGTCAGTTAATGGTCAAGATCCCCGAGCTGTTTTGCATCATGTCTGCAGATAAGAAGTCTATGTGCATCAGAAAATCATAGATAAAGAGCTTGAAGGAATTAGTTCTGACCTTTACAGGAGTTATTTCATATATAAATAAAAGACTATGACTGTACTTGTGTCACTTCAAGAGCTTCTTATCAAAAGAGCAATGGCTGTGGTAGTGTTAATGAAAGAACGTGTAAAACAGATTGATGACTTGCAGTGATAAGTCCACTCTCCTTAATAACTGCACTTTGCTAGAAATAGAAGGTGAATTTCTGGAATATCAAAAGAAGAATCGTGACAGGCATCTGAGGGTATGAAAATATTCTTATCTCTAATTAAAATCACTGAAATGTACACTCATGGACTAGTCACAGTAATTCATGTTTTGTCCTGATCACACATTATAAATTCACCATATGGGCTGTTCTGTAGAAAGCTTTTATTTCCATACCCTCCAACTCTCAGAGCTAAGAAAATAACACATAACATTGAACAAGACTCCAACAGTGCATTTATATTGGTTCTTTGCTTGGCTTTGTTTCCTGTGGCATTATCATCAAAAAGGACAGTCCATGTGTCCTGGTTTAGGCTGAAATAGAGTTAATATTCCTTTTCAGGGACTAGATGAGTGCTATATTTTGGATTTAGCTTTGGGTTTGGTATGAGAAGAATGCTGATAGCACACTGATGTTTTCATCTGCTACCGAGACTTCAGGACTCTACGACTCCTCAAGTTCTGCCCATGCGCAAGGGCACAGGGAGCAGGGAGGGAGCACGGCCACAGCACCTGACCCTAATTGGCCAATGAAATATTCCATATCATGGCACGTCATGCTCACTATAGAGAGGAGGGGTGGTTGGAAAGGAGCTCTCTCTCGCTTCCGGGATTGTGATTGCAGGATCTTGGTATCTTGGGGTCGCTAGCCAGGAACGGGGTGGATATTGGTTAGTGGGTGGTGAGCAATTATGTTGTGCATTGCCTGTTTATATATTTCCTTTTTTTCCTATTATCATCATTGTTCTCATTTTATTGCCATTATTAAACTGTTCCTATCTCAGCCTGCGAGTCTCCCTTCACCCCTCTAATTCCTTCCCCCATTCCCAGGTGGGGAGGGGGAAGGGAGGGTGACCAGCTGCAGTGGTTGGTTGCTGACCAGGCTCAAAACACGACAGCCTTTTTGGCACCCAACGTGGGGCTTGCAGGATTGAGATAACAACAGGTTTGATTTATGTGCTCTACTGAATTTGTTATAATGCCAACCGCTCATCCTGTTATAATGTTGATCGAATGGTTCATAGAATCGTGGCTTTTATTTTTACAGTTGTGTTATACATCACCTTACTTGCCGTATGTATTCCCCATGCTTCTGCTTATCACCCGTGGGAGTTGGATTCAGATTGTTGCTTTGCTGTACTATGTAATACTGATTTATGGCATGATAAAGTTGTCAGTCCTGAGATTAGTCTGATATTTGTACTCAGCATGGTCACCATCTGTGCATGTGGGAGGTCATCTAGTGGAATGGGTTAACAATTACACTCTCTCCCTTTTCTCCATGGAGAGCCAACCCATGGGGGAGATATCTTCTTCCATTTCCCTCTTTTCCAGGCTACTTGCAAATGTGTTTGAGAATGTTGGGAGTTTTGAACATCCCATCCGTGGGATGTTCACACTAATGTTCTTGTATCACTGCTGGGAGTTGTTATGTTCCTGAAGGCTGTTCGGGTTTTGTTTAGGGTTAAGCGACCATCTCTGAACATCACTTGGAGATCCCCCACAAAGTTGGAGGGTTATGAGTGGCTGTGGGTGTGGGATAGCATGGGCAAGTACTTAGGACAGTGGGCACCTCCGATGTTTTGGAACTTTACCTCTGAACAAGTGCAGGATCCTGAGAAGTTAGTAAAATATTTAGAAAAGGTGTGCTGTCATCCTGGTAAATCAAGAGAGATGCAGATCACGGCAACATGCTGGGGACTGGCCCATGCCTACTAAGGGGAACTGTATTGCTGCAATAACTGTTTAGAAAACTTTCCCAGACCTAAATGTATAAATTCATATTTATTTTATTTGTATGTTCAATTGGATTTTTAAAAGGAAAATATATGTGATAATAGAATTTATATACACTTTAACCATAGGACACTCATGTTCACTGAGAGGTTGCTGCTTTTTTCTTGGCTTTGGGCTCACTGAAGGAGCTCAACTCCATAGAGGTGACTTGCTGAGAGCTGAATAAACTCAAACTGCAGAACATAGAATCATGAGAGTAGTTTTTATTTAAATAAAACTATTATTATAGTGTCCTTACACTAATAGTTATCCCCTGAGGATGATTCCATGTATGACTTTTTTATTCTGTTTACTGCATGTGGGTAGATTCTGTTCAGTCATATAAAGACTGAAGTAATTTACACTATTCTAGTTTTAGATCAGTAACAGTGAAAACAGAATCCATCATTTTACATTTAGAAACCATATTTTTTGTTAAATAAAAATTAATATTAGACATAGAATTGCAAATGTGAAACCAGATCTTCAGTTACCATAAATCACCACAGCTTCATAGAATTAAATTGAGTTACACAAATTAACCCCACCTGAGGGTTGTCCAATCTCCTGTTATAATTAGGATTGTAATCTCAAACTACTAGCAAGATATTATTCAAACAATGGGGAGCAGTAAGAAAGAAGTATTTAGTTATTTTAGGAAACTATATGCAAGCTTCCAGAGACATTCACATGTCTTTGAACAAAGTATAGAACTGTAATTAAAGCAGAATTTAAAATAAATGTGAAAAGAATTATTTAATCAGCCTGCACATTCAATTATATTTAGCAGAGTATCCATATAGATGATACAACAAAGTTATCCCTTTCTCCTTTGCATTAGAATATTCTGCTGTACAGGCATTAACAGGAAAATTGTCTTTTAAAGAGATAGTTACACTAGGATACATGCTGTACACAATGAAAGTAAGAAGTATGCTTTTTTTACATAAAGTTATATGAAAAACATTCGATAAAAATGTTGACAGGAACAATATTCTTAGATGCTGGAATGAAACATGGTTTTCCTGGATTTATTTATAGAAATATATTGTGTTTCTTATATACTTTCCAGGTTATAATAAAAATAAACTTCATAAGAGAAATGAAATTTACCTGTGAGTATTTTCCATAATCCATTCCTGATGGATCATGATGATAAAAAAGAGGAAGAAGAGATATTTCAGGGCAAGTGAAGAATCTAATTTAAACCTGGAAAAGGTTTCATGGTCTAACAAAGTTCAACAATTTGGTGACCCTATTCATACTGCTGGAGAATTCAAAATTTAAAAAAAAAGAAGAAAGAAAGAAAGAATCTCTGTTTCTACTTCTGAACAATGTTGAGATCCTTTACTCTGGTATGATAAACTAAAAATGTAGTAAAGGCAAAAGAGAGTAGACATTAATGTTATTCTACAATTTTCCACTGAAGATCAGAAGTTATTTCCAGCCTTTTCATAGTAAATCTGGGCTTGACTATGAGACCAATTAAAAAGGACACACAACCATTAGAAAGATGATCAGCAATATGGAGGGAGGTGATAGGTGTGAGCCCCTTAGCATATTACTAATGGCTGTTAGATCAGTGAAAATCATTTCTCTCAGCAGTAGACTTGCATGGAAATTTTCTTCAGTCAGTTGCCTATAACTAAACAGAACACATGACCACTGATCTTAAGCATGGGCCAAAATCAAATCTGACTTCATTGAAAGTTATCTTTCCTGGTTTTGCCTGTAGGTAATAGTGAGGTTTAGAAACAATCCTTCCTTAACTATTACTTTTCCTCCAGTCAGTAATTTAGGCACTTTCTATTACAGAAGTTAGTTAATAACTATGGGCATCATTAATTTGTCCAACAACTCTTAAAACCTATCATATTCTTTACCTTTACATCCTTTTGCACAAAAATTTCCACAATTCATTTATATCATTCATAAGTCTGTATATGACAGGTATCTCTCAAAAGAGGCAAGCACTATGCAGATAATAGATTTGTCATTTTAAACATTATTCCTTTCAATAAGTCCTCACAAATCTTGCAATTATTATTCCCTTCTCCCTCAATGACAACTTCCTCACAGCGGGCATCTGACTGAGAAAGGGTAAGGTACCATCTATTCTTCTTTGGTGTTGTCTGTTCTGAATCTGCAGAAGACTCATAAAAGCCAGGAGACAAAACACCCACCAAGAACTGCTAATAAAGGCTACTCCAGTTGTTTGCTACAAAGAGATTTGACATATATTTTTTAAAACCTGAAAAGAATGAGATGAGAACAAAGAAAATACAGTGTTGGCATACAGTCTGAAAACACCTATACAGAGCTGCTCAGAAGTGATCATGCAGTGTAGTAAAACCTGAAGTTCACATCACCCTCCAAGTCTCCAGATAAGCTTGAAGCATTGTTTTTAGCCATATACCAGCACCATTTTAGGTGTTACATTATTCATATGAACACATACACAACAGTTGAATACAGGGCTCATGGAAGCTTCATGTGAGGGACACCTGAAGTTTACATTTAATCCCACAGATCCAAACACATTTCTTAGAGATACATCTTACATGCCACCTGAGAAAGACACCATTACTCTCTGTGAAACTTGAAGTATGTTATGAACATCGGTTTTGAGTGAGTGACATCCTAATATGTCTGAGTATTCTACATCAAAAAACAATGATTAATACAGGAAGTTGAATCTCAGTGACCTCCTCAAGAAAAAAAAAAAAAAAAATAAAAAAAAAAATAGAATAACTCCCTTAAAACTTTCAGTATTTTCAAGATCTTTTTCCTATTTCTATTTTTTTACTGAATTCTTTAAGCCTTTCCAAAACACATATACTACATATACTGACCCATTCTGTATTTTTCCTAGCAAGAAAAATATAACTAGTAGGAGCTTGGGTTGTAGTACTCTTTGAACATAGAGTTACATCCAGAAACCATAATTTAAATTAAATTAAGGCTATTTTATACCATTGCTTTTTTACTTCTTGTAATAAGTTTTAATCAAAACCTTAATCCAGCAATTTATTTATTTATTTGAGGTGATAACAAAATGAGAGAGATCATTATCTCTTTTCCTGGTTTTCAATATGAAATTCAGAGTTTAGTTTCTGTATCAATAGTCTTCTACACTCTTTTAAATTTTGAAATTAATTTATTATAATTTTTAATGTGTTATCATTTTTGAACATGCTGAATATGTCATTTATGTTTACTTTAAATTACTCAAGCCTATTACATTTGTTGCTTGAGGCTATAATCATACAAAAGCTGAGCCATGGGCTTAAGTCTTCTTCTTTATGAACTTATTTTCAAATAACCATGGCAATGCTTGGCTCTTGTGGGGGATTTTGTTACTTCTTTCAAAAGCATGTGGTTCAGTTAATACACATGGGTTCGAGACAATAATAAAGACAAATCATCTGAAAAATGAAAGCACTGCGCTCCACTGCAAATCATTTAAATGCAAACATATAACTTCACTCCTCCAAAAGAAAAAGCAAGCAGCCCTTACAGACTGGATTTTCAAACACTGAGGTGGAAAAAAGAACTGTGATTTTTTGATAGCTTCTTAGAGTTTGTGATTGGCTTCATCCTCTCTCTTTACCTTTCTTATGTGATGGTCTGTCTTTTTTGGCTTCTGTTTGATACCTGCAAAATCTTCCTCTCTCTTTCTCTCCTCTACTCTTTTTTCTCCACACTGGAGAAGAGTTTTGGCTCCATCTTCTTCATGCTCTCCCATTTGGTAGTTGTAGACATCAATAAGCCCCCTGTAGCCTTCTCTTCTTCAGGCTGAACAAACCAGTTGTCTCAGCCTCTTCTCATATTTCATGGGCTCCTATTGTAATTGTCATGGGTTTGGAATGGCTGAAATTAAGTTATAAGGGAGTAGACGGGAAAAAGGTAGTAATTTAAGGGCAAGAGACACATCAGAGATGCAGTGAGCTTTTGGAAAGGTCAGACTGCAAACACCTGCAATGGTGATAGCCTGTTTAGGTGCTTCAAAAATCTGAATGGGCTGATCAGAATTATGTATTCTCTACCCATCCCTTTAACTAACAGGATCTGGGGTAACTCAGGGAGAGACCTGTAAGACACCCTGCAAGACCTTGGAGAGCGAATAGAGAGGATCCCAGGGCCTGGCCCCAGGATCACACACGGCACAGCCAGGACCCCTGTACTGGCTCACCTGACCTTTCTCCAGGACTACATTGACTTTCCCATAGGACAGGGAGGTTATATCACTTTTTAACTTTAAACACATCTGTAACCAAATGTGCATTGGCATCCAAGTCTATTAGGCCTCTGCACTGTCAATTTGGTATTAAATCACAAGAATGAATGTTGATGTCAGAAATGGGATACCATTAGACTAATCAGGTATCTGTAACATGGAGATGGGTGGGCATTAGGATCTGCAAGTTGAGGTCATAACAGAGCTGTCTCTGGGCAAGGGGCTGTCATGATAGAGGGTTGCATGCAGCTGCCTCTAATTCCCAAGTTTGCACAGTGAGCTGGAGAGATGTTCATGGCCTGGTGGACGTGTGAGATGGCAGGCCAGAGTTGGATACGTCACTCATTAGTGAGCCAGAGAATAAAAGGTAGATCTCTCACTAGAGACTTACTCAGGACATTTAGGATTGTGAATTATGTGTCATGATAAAGAAAACTCAGCAGAGAAAACTATTTACCACTTACTTCTGACATAATTTTCACCTGCCTTTTTAGATCACTTAGAAATCCAAGTCTACTGTTTGGTAGTTCAGAATTATGAATGTTAGTAAATGAATACAAAACCCTCCTCTCAGAACTGCTGTGAGTATGTGACTGACATGATAAATAGCATTTCTGGAACTTTTACAGAGAAATTTTATTTTCGCCAAAATTAAAAATATTTTAATGATTTCTAAATATGCTTTTTAAAAATGCCTTTTGTCTGTATATTTGTGTATGAAAAATTGGTCAACCAAGTCCTTTCACTAAAATTTTGTGTTCAGTTTAAAGACAGTTTAGTTACTATTAATACAGCAAACTCATTTACATAAGTCTGTTAAAAATATAAGGATGAAAAATATGAGATTTTTACAATTATTTTTATACTCTATAGTACACAACATGTATTTAAGTTCAAGAGAATATGTCCTGCGTTGAGTGAGTGGTGGAGTTTTTTGGTGTCAAGGGAGGGGGCTATAGGGGCGGCCCCCTGTGAGAAGCTTCTCGAAGCTCCCCCAGCTCCAAGTCAGCTCCACTTCTGTTTGGAAAATTGAGCCAATTAGCTACGCCTATGCGATAACGTATTTAAGAAGGGACGTGGTGACAAGCAGTCAGACCTGTGAGAAGGAGTTGCTGCAGCTGCATGAACACCAAGGTCAGTGGAGGAATGGAGGAAGAAAGGAGGGGGGAGGTGTGCTGGAGCAGAGACCCCCCTGTATCCTGTGGTGAGACGGCAGGGCGGCCCCCCCACTGCCACCCATAAAGATCTACGGTGGAACAGACATTGATTTATGGCCTGTGGCTTCTGCTTGGAATAATCAAGGTGCTGTGCCCGAAGAAGGCCAGGGTCTTGTGGGGAAAGGTAGCCCCGTTGCTGTAATTCAGTGCTGGGAGGATTGCAGCATGCAGGGGTGTCCCACACCGGAGCAGCTCAGGAAGGGCTGCAGCCGTGGGAGGGAATCCAGTCAGAGGAAGTTAGTGACCCATGACGGAACAGTGTGGGGAACGCTGCGGCCCATGGGAGGAACTCATGTCGGAGAAAGTTTGTGGAGGACTGTCTCCTGTGAGAGGGGGACCACGATGGAGCAGGAGGAACAAGTTCCGGGAACCCTCCTCACCAAAGATAAGGGAGGCGGCAGCACTGACTGCACCCCCCATTCCCTGCCCCTGTGTCACTGGGGGAGGAGGTAGAGATATTGGGAGCAGAACTGAGCCCGGGAAGAAAGGAGGGGTGGGGGGAAGGTGTTTTCAAGATGTGGCAATGCTTCTCACTGTCCTACTCTGTTATGTGTTGTCAGTGTCTGTAATAAATGTATGTTCTTTTTTTCTTCCCCTAACGAGTCTGCCTTTTGCTCGTGATCATAAAGGGGGATTTTTCCCCATCCCAGTCCTATCTTGAACCCCAAGCCTGGCTCTCTGTCCCTTCTCATTGCCGGAGGAGAAGGGAGAGAGGTGCTGCTACGTTGTGGTTGGCTGCCAACAAGGCCCAAACCATGACAGAATATAATTGTAGAATTTTATTTCGACAAGAGCCATTTGTCATAAGTGAGAGAAGGCTATGTAACTCTAAAATCAGCTGTTTTCTGACCTCAAAAACCACAGCGTAATTACTTTCTTAAGCGGAAACTTTCCTGTATCCATTACCACACTTATGTGTTTGGAAAATGGCAGATACCACTTTTTTTGACTGTGTTAACAGAATATTCAGGTATTCAAACCAAGATAAATATTTATATATAGCTTTATAGAGCAATATTTATTATAAAAATGTGGGACAAGATGAAAAAAATGCACATCAGTTCTAACCATATATTTCTTCTTGTGATCTAACTTATTCTAGACACCCCTCCCCCCGCCAAAAAAGAATAGACCCCCAAAAAAACCCAAATCTCTGTGCTATCCTTAGTTCTTCCTCACTGTCGTGGTTTGAGCCTGGTCAGTAGCCAAACACCACTGAGCCACTCACTCCCCCTTCTCTTCCAGCAACGAGAAGGGACAAATGAGCCAGGCTTGGTGTTTGAGATAGGACCAGGAGGGGCAGATCATCCATTATGGTCATGAGCAAAAGGCAAACTCATTAGGAGAAGAAAAAAAGAACATAAATTTATTACAGACACTAACAACACATAACAGAGTAGGACAGTGAGAAGCATTGCCACATCTTGAAAACACCTTCGCCCCACCCCTCCCTTCTTCCAGGGATCAGCTCTGTTCCCGATATCTCTACCTCCTCCCCACAGCAGCGCAGGGGCAGGGAATGGGGGGTGTAGTCAGTGCTGCCTCTTCATCCATCTTCAGTGGGGACAGCTTCTGGAACTTCTTCTCCCTGCTCCATCGTGGTGCCCCTCTCATGGGAGACAGTCCTCCACAAACTTTCTCTGATGTGAGTCCCTCCCACGGGCTGCAGCATTTCCTTACACTGCTCCGGCATGGATCACCAGCTTTCTCCAACTGGAATCCCTCCCATGACTGCAGCCCTTCCTGAGCTGCTCTGGCATGGGACACCTCCTCATGCTGCAAACCACCCAGTGCTGAACTACAACAGCTGGGAATACTTTTTCCCATAAGACCCCGGCCTTCTTCGGTCACAGCACCTTGATCATCCAGGTGAAAAAACACAGGCCATAAATCAGTGTCTGCTTCACCGTAGATCTTCATGAGATGGCCGGGGGGTCCAGCCTGCCATCTCCCCACAGGATACAGGGGGATCTCTGCTCTGGCACACCTCACCCCTCCTTTGTTCCTCCATTTCTTCACTGACCTTGGTGTTCATGCAGATGCTGCAACTCCTCCTCACGAGTCTGACTCCTCTTCACCGTGTCCCTTTTTGAATACATTATCGCAAAGGCACAGCCGATTGACTCCGTTTTTGTGCAGAGGTGGAGCTGACTTGGAGCTGGGAGAGCTTCGAGAAGCTTCTCACAGGGGACCACCCTTATAGCCCTCTCTCCTGCTACCAAAAAACCCCACCACTCACTCAAACCCAGGACAGTAAGAAATTGACAAGATGGCCACATGCGAAGAATTACAGTCAACAGCTCAATGTTTCAGTGGAAACCAGTAATGAGTTTTGTCCCTCAGGCATCTGTATTGGAACCAGTACTGATCAATATCATAGAGTCATAGCACGGTTTGGGTCAAAAGAGACATTAAAGATCATCTCGTTCCAACCCTACTGACATGGGCAGGGACACCTTCTACTAAATCAGGTTGCTCAAAGCCCCATCCTACCTAGACTTGAACACTTCCAGGGAGGAGACATCAACAACTTCCCTGGGCAAACTGTTCCTGTGCCTCACCACCCTCACAGTAAAGAATTTCTTCCTTGTATCTAATCTAAATCTACTCTCTTTCAGTTTAAAACCATTACCCCTCCTCCTATTACTGCACTCCCTGATAAAGAGTCCCTCATGATCTTTCCTGCAGGCCTCCTTTAAGTACTGGAAGGACCCTATAATGTCTCCTCAGAGCCGTCTCTTCTCTTCTCTTCTCTTCTCTTGGCTAATCACCAACTCCTTTAGCCTGTCCTCATAAGGGAGGTGCTTCAGCCCCCTCTAATCTTCTTTGTGGTCTCTTCTGGACCCACTCAAACAGGTCTATGAAATTCTTTTGCTGAGGGCCCCAGAGCTGGACACAGTACTCCAGGTTGAGTTTTATGAGAGCAGAGTAGAGGGGAAGAATCACCTCCCTTGACCTTCTGGCTGCACTTCTCTTGATGCAGCCCAGAATATAGTTGGCTTTCTAAGCTGCGAGTGCACATCACAGGACCATAGTCAGTTTTTTATCCACTATGACTCCCAAGTCCTTCTCCGCAGAACAACTCTCAATCCATTCATAATTTAGCCTGTATTTGTGATTGGCATTGACCTGGCCCACATGCAGGACCTTGCACTTGGCCTTGCTGAGCATGCACTCAATCCCATTGTTGATGTCCCCAACAAAGATGGTAAATAATGCCAGTCCCAATAATGACCACTGAGGAATGCCATTCATTGATGATCTCCACTTGGACATCGAGACGTTGACTGCAACAATTTAAGTGTGACTGTCCAGCCAATTCCTTACCTACCTAGTGGTCTATCTGTCAAATCCATGTCTCTTCAATTTAGAGACAAGGATATCATGTGGGACAGCATCCAGTGCTTCGCACAAGTCAAGGTAGGTGATGTCAGTTGATCTTCCCTTATCCACCAATGCTGTAACCAAATTTGTCAGACACAATTTGCTGTTAGTGAAACCATATTGGCTGTCACTGATCACCTCTTTATTTTCCATGTGCCCTAGCATAGTTTCTAGGAGGATTTGCTCCATGATCTTGATGGCCACAGAGGTGAGACTGACTTGCCTGTAGTTCCCCTGGTCGTCCTTCTTTCTCTTTTTGAAAATTGGGTAATTAGTAATGTCTCCAAATTACCACTTACCCTGGCCCTCCATTACTATTTTTGCTTTATTTCTTTAGGGTCTAAATGAAGTCAGTCATTCCAGCCTCAGGAAACAGAATTTAGCAGATATTTTGATGATAAGATTTCGTGGGGAAATAGTAATGGATTTTGTTAAAAGCTATCCTGTAACAGTGAAGTAACACCACTGATTTTTTTTAATTGGAAGTTATAGGTTGCAAACAACATTAAGAAAGGTATTTTCTTCCATAAATATAGGCTTTCTGTGTCATTTCAGATATTTTAAGATATATGAGAAATCTGCAAAGAATCAACTTTTTTACAGAGATCAGAGAATTGGAAGGGGTATCTTATGCATCCAGGCTGTATCCCAACATGAATTCAGGAATATTACTGAGATAAAACCCACTCCTTTCACATAGTTTAAGCCAAAATCAAAATAAATACAGTTTATCAAACCATTAATAATACATAATTAACCAGCAATCAGTGATAACTCAAGATCAATTTGAATAATAAGAGATAAAGCTGTGGTTGGCACAGCTACCCTATGAAAATGGGGCTTCCTGGCTACTGAAATGTAGTGGCCATTGATTTCTTTTTAACATGTTCTTGTTCTCAGGACTCAGAGCTTTGTGGTAATTGGGGCCCTCAGCCAATAAGGGCTGATATTGACCACAGATCAGATTTGGCTAAATTTGGCTCAAGTATAAATGGAGTCCCCCAGGGGAGACACTTTGAGCTAGTCCTTCCTGGAGCAGTGCACTGCGGGTGAGGACTCTCCCCTTGGGTTGAGACACTGCCCAGGGAAACACCTTGAGGTTCTTATGGGCTGGGGTGATGCCCTAAGATATTCCTTGAGGTTAAGAGCCCTCTATTTTTTTTTTTCAGGTGAGTGACTGAGCATTTAGTGTTGTCATTAAACTCTATGATTTTGTGTGGTGATAGTTTTGTTCTCCTCTCATTGACATTTGAACCTGTCATTTGTATGTTTGAGGAGTTCTCTTTAATTGTGTTGAAAATAAATTTTATGTTGGTTTTTATTTGCTTATTTGAGAGCTTCCACAACAAAAGCATGACACTAGGCACTTACAAAATGCTAATCAAATCTAAAAACATCCTATATGCCCTTTTTAACTAATTCTACCTCCCTACATGAACATGTAATTACCTGCATATCCTCTTCCACAGGAAGTGGGGATTACAAATGCAGATCACCTCTTCTGGGAGCGGGTTCTCTTACTTGCATGCCTCTTTTATAGAAGCTATATGAGTATTCAAGCTTTATATGCCCTTGTCACTCCCTACAGCTTGCTGATCCACTCAGAGGTGAGAAAATGCCCCACAATGGTCCCACATGCACACTCACACTGGGGATCCCTAGTTGTTGCACCACATAATGATAACTCACCAGCTTGGTGTAGGTCGCTTCTCATGTCCCACAAGGAGGCTGCTGGTTTAGGTCTAGGCTGGTGTTGCAGTGCTGGTGGTGTGACTTTTGGTAAGGTCAGACTAGGTTTTGACTGCTAGTTTTTCCTATCCAAGGTCTCTCCCATCCTGTTACATATTTGAATGCTTCTATACTTCTTCTCAGACTGACTCCTTTGTTTCAAAAAATCCCCTGTAATCTCCTGGTTTCTGTTTAATTCAGTTGATGTAGGTCTTCCTCTTTAACCACAAGGGAAAACAAATTCTAAATATAACTGTTTTAACAGACAAACATTTGATGACTTTCCACCTGCATGAAATTTTATATCCCTTTCCTAGACTCCAAACTCTTCCCAAGCCCTGTACAAGGAGAGTAAGTAGGCATATAGCATAATTTGGTGCCTCAATGGCCAAGAACCCCATTTCTCTCACTTTATTAAATATAGCCTGGAGAAATCATCATATTACTATACTCAAGTATAAGGCTCATTTTCTCTGGTATTCTTACTCTGGTGAAATAAATCCAGCTGTTTTATGGTGAAAGAAGATGACAGAATACTCTAGATGTTGATATGGGGAAAAGTCTAAAGCACGTACATTTAACTCTGACCACAAAAATTAGACAAATTTATGGCCTGAGAGTAATGTTCCTGCCTTAGACTATTTTTTAGCTGATTACAATAAAATAACTCTAGGACTAATATTTTTTTTTCTTGAAATTTAGTTTCATCCTTTGAGAATTCTATGACAAAGCATTCCAAAATAAACTCTTTAGTACTAACTTTTGACTGGTTTTAAAATTCTCAGTCTTCAGTTTTAGTCAATGTTCCCTTGTTTATATGTTAAAAGATAAAAAGTTCATGTTCTACTTTCTCTGAACCATTCATTAATTTGTAAGCTTGTCATAGCTTCTCTGGTTTTGGTTTGTTTGGGTTTTTTTGGTAACATAAACACTGACAGCTTCTTCAGTTTTTCTTAATATAGGAGATTCTCTGTGCCTTTGATTGTTCCCATTACTCATACATAAGCCTCCTCAACTTCTGCAGTATTCTTTTTGCGATGGGTGACTAACAATACTCAGCTGATATTTCATTATTATTATATGTCTAAATATTAAATAGTATTAAATTATATAGATAATTATATTTATAAATATATATAGTCTAAATAATATATATTATAAACCAGTATCATACAGTCTAAATATGCATTAAATGCAATTTAAGACAAACAATTACAATAAGTACAATGCACACTGCCAGATAATATTGTTTGCATTATTTAGCATCAGAGGTCTTTTCCAGGATAACATTTACTCAGTTTAGTAGGTGACAGATTTTCCTTTATATTTGGTTTCCTTTTTCTGCTTCTGCTATTGTTTGTTTGATGTTTTTCATTTGCAGTAAGATTTTGATACATATTTGGATGAAACAGAAAAGGATGAAGCAAAAGGATAAGAATAAGGAACATATGGAGGACTTTGGGACTGGAGGACAGACTGAATAAACAGTGAAGAACTAGATGATTTAAAGACATTGTAGAAAATTGGCACTGCCACAGATAGGAAACTGAGACAAAAAGCTAGTATTTGTGTAAAGAACTGAGTAATCCTGAGGGACTGAACGTGTTGAAATAAAGTCAGGGCATAACAAGAATTAAAAGAACAGAATCTAGCTCCTTCATGACAGCTGAGAAAATTTCCTGATTTTCAGATGCTGAAGTAGAATCTAAGACAATGATGTCTCATCATTTTTATGTAATCAGTGAATAGATATAAAGCTATTAAGAAAATGAATCTAATTGTCCATGAGTGTTAGTTACATGTATAAAATAACAAACTCCCAGGTCTATCAAATGTTATGACTGATAACAGTTTTAAAAGCTTCAAAGAAAGATGGGAAAATTTCATGGAAGACAACAACACTATGGACTATTAGATACAAAGATAGCACTGTGGCTCTGCACCAAAAATTTCTGTAAGTATGACAGCCTACACTCTTCCCTAGACATCTGCAACAAGGAACTCTCAGAGAGAGTATATGAACTGCAAAAGTCTTTGATTTGATTTATATAATAATTCTTATATCTATTTCCTCTGTTAACTGAAGAAGGGAAGTTTGTGTCTTGATCCTAAAATTTCTAGTCCTCTGTACTGGGTCTCACTAGGACAGAGTTAATTTTTTTTAATGCTTGTATGGTGCTGTGTTTTGGATTTGAAATTAAAGCAGTCTTGATAACACACTAATGTTTTATCTATTGCTGAAGAATGTCAAGGCTTTTCCTGTTTTTCACTCTGTCCCTGACAGTGAGTAGGCTAGGTGTGGGCAAAAGGTTCAGAGTGTACACAGCTGGGTCAGCTGACCAAAACTGCTGAAAGACATGTTTCATGACACATAATATCATGCTCAGTAGTTGAAACTGGGGGTTTGGTCTATCCAAGATAGTTGTTGCTTGGATACTGGCTGGGCATCAGTCTGCTTGTGGGAGGTGGTGAATGATTGCCTTTGCATCACTTTTTTTTTTTTTTTTTTTTTTTTTTTCCCTCTCTCTTTTCTTCACTTATTAAACTCTCTTTATCTTGACCTATGAGATGAAGAAAGGTTTTGGTCTTCCAGTTCTCCCTCCTGTCCTGCTGGGGGGGAGGGGAGAAGGGGAATAGGTGATCATCTGTGTGCGTGCTTAGCTGCTGGCCAAGGTCAGTTCACCACATTCTCCTTCACATTTGTTGTTGATGCCATTTTAATATCATACCATAGATTTTTTGCTTGGGAAAAAAAAAATCCTAAAGTATTTCAAAATAATTTTATTGTGGTTGAAAATTCATCTTTCCAAAGGAAGAATAATGAAATTAAGAGTCTGTAATTAAGAGAACTGTAAATGTACGTGTAAAGTTCTTGTTCTTAACTGCATGAACACCTGAGTTCCAGTGCCCCTTGTCTTTATTCCATGCACAGTTTACAGTACTCCTCTCATTTACTACCCTGGGGTTTTTTGTTTATTGTTCATTGAGAAGCAATTTGTTTTATTAACCACATAATTTTCAAAAACCTACTTTGAAAATAGATGTAATAGTTACTTCACAAACATTTGTGTAGTGCTCAGTCCTCTGGTATCCAACTGCTATATTAATTATTTTTATTAAAACCCTGCATTACTAATGTCATAAATGGAAAACCAAAATGAGATCTATATTTAACTTTCAGACTCTCAGAGAGTGATTTGACTACCAAAATATGGAGATCTAATGCCACTTAGAACAGCCTAGAGCATCCAACACAGTCAGGTGATGTCCACAGAACTGACACAGGATTTGTGAGACTCGCATCTCTCTGAAGCAGTAGATGAAATCTGTGAGGAATAATTTAGTATCCAAATGGTACCGCATGTCTACATGAGGGCAACTGAATCAACCCAAAGTGTCTCAGTTTAGTTAAATTAACAAAAAATTAAGAAGAGTTATACTGCTCTAGATACCCAAGGATATATTTACAAAGAAGGTTGCAGATAACCCAAAATTTAGTTGAACTTCAGTCAGAGACTATGAAGTTCAGCCATGCCAATAGTATACTTTTAGTATTCCCTACCACTAAGAATAACATATTGGCTTAGGCAACATGAAATGTTGTCTTTGTTTTCTCTCTACTGGCTTGTGTCTTGTTAGCTGAAATAGAGAGCAGGAATTCTCTCTGTGCTACTTTAAATAAACCTTTTTTATGACAGATGAGGGGTGGCTCAAAATCCCTTCTTACAACTCAAGTTGCCTAACTCATATACTTGGATATGGATAACTGTCTGTCTATTTCATTTTAAACACCCCCAGAACCTGTCATTGTAGGTGACTATAACTAGTCCAGGAACCGAGATACTGAGGTTTACTTTTCTTCTCATCTTTGAACTCATACCTATTAGAAAAAGTAGGATTGAAGTCAGGTTAGAACACAGACATACGATAATCTTTCAATTAAATATGATCATAGCTCACAGAAAACCATCAGGAAGAAACAGGTGGAATTTAGATTCTAAAACCTGGCAAAGCTCATTTCAGATGTGAATAGCAGTATGTTTCAGTTCCTGTTTCCAGGAATGTATATGCACTACTATAAAAGTCATGTGGAGAAAGGAATTACACTATCTGCTTTATAAATCCTTAAATGGTAAAGGTATGAGATAAATGTCAATGTGTTTAATTCACTCTAAAGGTGTCTCCTGCACTACAATTGCCACTAAATTGCTTGCTTATGGAGATCAGTATGCAAACTTCTAGCAGTATAAGGATGACTGCATTGCTTCAGGTAAGCAGAGGGATTCTAGAAATCCTTCTTCATCTATAGATTCCCAGGGTGTGCTATTCTTGCATTTTTAGTGGTTTGCAGTGGTGCATCAAATAACAACATCATATCTGCTCTGCATCTGTTCTTCCCACATGTTGTGGGAAACAGCTTAGGAGAAGCAGAAAGTGTTTGAAAGGATATCAAAGATATAGGACATAAGATAGATCTGAAAAAAATGCCTACTACTCCTGAAGATTTCTTTCATGAGTTCAGCCACACAACACTGAATGTAATTTCTTAATAGTGTATGAAAAAAGTACTATTTTGCATTTGTTATAAATATGACCATACCAGCTATTTCATCCACCTAATTTTTTTTTTAGAATAAGATTGAACATTCTTGTTTACACTATTAAGCTTCATTTATTGAAACTCTAAAAAAAATGCTATTTCATCATATGTTTATTCAAACGTGCCTAATCTGTTTTGCTGCTATGGTTACTGTTAAATATGTTTTTTTTGGAGGCTGGAACAGGGCATATGTGAAACAGGTATAAAATCCTCTTCATCTATCTATTGTTCAACTATTATATGCAAAAGATGCTAGGGTGGTATTTCTAAACTGCCAGTTGCCGAGTCCCTGTATAATCTTTTACTTAATAATATGCTAGACCCAGGTGGCATACTTCATAGTCCCAGGAATTGCTACTAATCTCACACTCAGAATGATCACTCACATTCTTATTATCTGATTTGTAGCTTAAAAGCTAATGAAGATAAAATGGTTCCATTGATTGGAAACAAACATACAAGTAGAAAGAAACATAAATGTTGAAAAGTCCCTGTGTGCACTAACAGGCCCTAATGGTCTTGATCAGCTTCACCCGGGGCCTTCAACCACACCCATGGGACCAGAAGCTTTATTTAAAGTTCAACACAAGGGTTTCACTTCTCATCTGAACTATGATGAAGAAGTATTACTTTCTAGCTGTAGCTACAACCAGAGAGTCCCTTGATCTGGATTTCCACCTGCATACTGACTTGGACCTGAGAGCGGGTATGGATTTTTTTCAACCACAATAATTGTTTGCCTTGAGCCCTACCTCATTACTATGAACTTGTCCTGTGGTTGTTGGACCTGAGCCTAACTGTGATCCACAGATTGACTTTTCAGCTTGAACCTGAGCTTGCTTCATCATCTTGATATTACTTTGTGATTTGGGCTATTGCTTGGACCTGACTACAATCTCTGGGCCTGTCCTACTTGTCTTGTTTAGGTACCTGTGGGACTGGGCTCTGGTTGGTGAGGTCCCTGATGGCTGTGTGATCCTCCTCAGCTCCCTAGCCTGTAGGAAGCAGACCTGTCCTTGCTGCTCCCTAAACCATGGTGTATCAGAATCCTTACATCTCCATTTCTGATACCTTATTCATGATCTGTTCTAATGAAAGATGTGTTGTCTTCCATCTTATTCCATACTGCCTGTTGCCCCCACTTCCAAAAGTGGGAGGAATAGGAAATATCATGTTACAAGTAGCTTATATGGAATTGGTTTGAGACTATGGCTTTAAAAATAATGGACTTGTAAAATGGAAGGAAGCACTTCTGTAGGTCAGTTTGTTAGCAGTTACAATCACAAATAGAACTTAGCTACACAAAGCAGATAAGCAGGCACTGTTTTATTCCAGCACTGGGGAACATGGGGGATAGCTCCACCAAAAAACATGTTCCCTGACAGGTACAAAGCACATCATATTTATACACTTTTTCAGCAGAGTCATGGTTACATAAGATCAACAAAATTCATAAAGTTTAGTTTGACCTTAATAATGATTGGCTTTCAGTTACCTTACGTTACCTATATTCCTATTCTACAGAAATCATTGGTCATCTTTACTGATTGATTTGAATAGAATGGGGGGAGGGTGATTATTAGTATAATCATGTTATTTCCTGGAAATCATTATCATATGCAAATGTTTCTAATGCATGTGTGGTTATGTTGGATGGGGGTCCTCTGGTGTTCGTTGATAGTCTTCCTCACTGTGTCTGCTGATTGAACTCAATCCCTGCACATGTTCATTTTATCTTTGGCTAATGCTCATTTCTTCTTTGGCCGATCTTCCCAACCAAAACCAGTTTCTTCTGGTACCTATTGTTTCAAATCAAGATCCATAACCACTACCCATTGTTTTGATTCAGAGTCCATAACGATTTCCATAGTAATCGAGGAAAATACAATGCTAGTTGCTCCTAAGATCTTAACATAACAGATGTTCTTATACCTACTATAACTCCATTTTAAAATCAAAATCATATTCTAAACTACAATCAAAATAATATTCTAGGATTCAAGCTATTTTGTTAAGGTAAATGCAACAGGTTCATTATCTGATTAGTCTACTATATTGTGTTTACTTATTTTGCTCAATAAAAATGCTCAGAATGTTTTACAAAATATTTTTTTTAGCAAAACCCTGTTTATATATTTACTAAACCCTTAAATGTAAGAAAATTAGTAGATATCCTTAAGACATTATTATTAACATTATAGGACACTTCTGCTGCATTTGTTTCATAATGCAGAACTTGTCAAACATATCAACAAAGGCTCAATGAAGTGGGAGAAATAGTACTCAACTGTGGCACGTATCTTAAGCGATTTCTAAGAGTCCAGGAAAAGTCTAAAGCAGAGCAAACAATGGGAAGCTTCAAGTGTCTTAAAAACAACAACAACAACAACAAAAACAAACAAAACAAAAAAAACCCTCATCACCTGAGCTCTTATAAAAATGGCACCAAGTAAGAAGTTACAGATCTTCAGTTTACTGCAGGTAGAGCTTTTTTGTAAGTATATGCCCTCTCTATTCCACAAGTGTGATTCATAGAATCCGTAATTACAGTAAGATTCTTCCTGTAAGAAAAGAAGTTTCAAAAATAGGAGCTCTGGGAATGAAAAAAAATAGTGGAGTAGCAAGGGAAAAGTACTGGAAGATCAGCTTTTAAGCTGTTTATGCTATAGAACTATGAATCTTACTGAATGTCAAAGAATATTCTAAAACTAAGGTCTTTAAGATGTTTGTCAGTAGGATAATCTCAGGTAAGAGGTGACTATAACCTTAAAAAATAAAACCCTAGCACAGCCAGAAGCCAACTCATTCAAGGGTGTACTATGAATAAGCCTATGCATCTTTTCATATTCTCCTAATTTCTAAACAATTTTAAGGTAAAAATGTTTTCCAGACTTACTTCCTGTGTTGGGTTTGTTTGTTTTATGTTTGTGTGGGGGTTTTTTGTGTTGTTTTGTTTTGTTTTTTTTTTCACATAGACTGAAATAACATCACACCTTAGAGAGCAATTTATATATTTAAACCAACTGGAATTACAAACTCCAAAACTTGAGGGTACCAAGTTCACTCTACAATGTCAAGCACAACAATAATTTGATTAAATTCTAGACTGCTCAGATGGATGTGCCTTTTAACTTATCTAAAATAATGACAAAAACCTTGCACCTATGCTTACCAGAAGGAAACGTGGAGAAGAACAGGAGCAAATCATCAAATAAGGCTGCAGGGAAAAGATTTCTTTCCACTTTTGATATATTCTAAACCCCAGCCAAGAACCAGGGGCACTGGAAGACCTTGCCTGATCAGATATCTAAAACACACAGTGTTACTTGTTCATTAAATCTTTTTATACTAAAATTAATGGTCAAAAAGATCAGTGAAGAATGTTTTCTTCTTGTTCATTTTCTTACTACGGTGTTGGAATTATTAGACCACAAGCAGAAGCAGCAAAGAGAATTTTTAATAACTTGATCATTTTTTTCAGTTATAAGAAATTAGTGTTAGAGGAAGAAAAATCCCAACTCTGTACAAGAACAATTTAACTTTCCTTATAAGTTGGACTTTTGCATCTTTGTAAATATATTTGATTATGGTTGTTTTATTGCACTGTATATTAAGGTTTCTGGAAGGATCACGACTGTTGTAGATAGTTGTGGCTATTATTGCATGGACCTGATTTCAGACTCCGACTCCACTGCATAGCTGCAACTGCACTTCTTGGAATAGTGTCACTCTTCATACAACTTAAGTTCATAACTGGTGTTTTTACTTTCCAGTGCTTTTTGATGACTCAATTTTTTTGATCTATCTAAAATATGACCATGACTTCCAAAACCAGCCTCTAGTATTAGGATATTTAGTGGAAAAATTGGGCTGTCAAAATTGTCAATATTGTTTCTGGACCAGACTGGATTTCTTTGAAGAACTGGTCAGCCAAGTTTTCTCAAAGGACCTTTACTTTCATAGAGCACCAGTATTCTCCAGAGAATTTCACTAGCTGGAGAGAACCTTGTAATGAGCACATAAATTCAAAAGTTCCTTCAATGTCAGGATGAAATAAGCTATGTGATTTTTGGTGTTCATCACTTAATAAAATGAGGGGTAAGTAGTGCGCTGTGGTTAGTGAACTAACTGAGCAATTTCTGCTACAGGCTGTGTCTATCTTTATTCTTTCTTTATGTCCAAGCCTACAAGCACATTCACAAATATGTTTTGTTTTGTTTTTTTTTTTTTTGAGCTACACAATAGATACTAGGTGCTAGAGAATACAGCCTTTGCTACTATGTGCCTAATCACAGTAACGCTTTGGGTGAGGAAGATATGGAATGGTACTGTTGACCTTGCCTCATTACATCAAAGTCAAAGCTAAGTCTCACTTTATATCAGCAGAAATTTTACAGTGAGATAAATAATACATATTAATGTCTGATCTTGCTGTAAATACAGTTTTTGCTTGTGCAGTGAAAATATTTAGGCTAAGTCATGCATAGTATCACCTTGGTTTTGTTCATGTAGAAACAGTAATGTACTTAATAAAGCCCAATTTCAGCCCTAGTAGCTAACATAGCAGTATAAACAAGATGAGATTTTAGTATATTTTTAGCAATAACCTGCCTTAAAAGAAAGGTTGACAAGAAACAAGCTCACTTTAGCTTAAGATGTTCTATGAGCAATTCAGCGTCAAAGGTTTTATTATGTAAGTCTCCAGTCCATTTAGAGAGGTTCCTGTTTAAATACAGAAGTATCTCGGAGACTAATCTCTAGTGAATAACATTGTGATCATATGCCACTGCACAGATCATATTTTTTTACTTTGTATCTTTGCAGGATATAACCTTGTAAAAATGTTTGACATTTTAGTAAATATAAGCAGCTGTAATATTCTTTGCTAACTATTTTCCTCCTCTTGGCTCACTGGAGAAAGAAGAACAAAGGTTGTATTTAGTGTGGGAAGTAGAATCCAATTCAAATATTTGAATACACATAATTTCCCTCTCTAACTTTTCACATAAATTATTTAGTTATTAGTCTCAGTGGGAAAACAGTTACTGGATTATCCAAATGTTTCAACAGCTGTTTGTCTTAACTAAATTTGAATGGTATCTATTAAGTATCTAGTGCCAGAACCTAAGTGGTGTCCACTGAAGGGACAAGGGGTAATGAGAACAAATTGAAATACAAGAAATTCTTTTTAAACATCAGAGAACTTTTTGTTGTGATGGTGATTGAACACTGTCACAGGTTTACCAGAGAGGCTGTAGATTCTCCATCCTTGGAGATATTTAAAACCTAATGGGAGAAGATACTGATCAGTCTACTGGAGTTAGACTCTACTTTGCACAGGGGCATTAGAAAAGGTGATCTCCAAGTGTACCTTCCAGTCTCAGCTGTTTTGTGATTCTGTGAAATCTTATATTAGACTGCATAAAAACACATAGCAAACCACAAGCAATGAAGAAGCAGAGCTAGTACGATGGATATTAACAGACATGAGCATGTACTGTGCAATCCCAATCTCCTACTGCCTGTGTACTTTTGTGAACTGTATACATATGAACATTTTCTATCTGAGCAATAACTGATTAGATTCTTCAAATAATCTGTTTGGTCTCCCTGCTTATGTATCTTGAAGTCTGTTTCTCCCCTCATGCTATGCTAGCAACAAAAATGAAACAAGGTCACCTTTGATGATTCCCTTGAATCAGGGAAAAAGCATAATTTGTTTCTCCCCTAAATGAGAACAGCAGGAGGACTGAGTAATATGGTCTGCAGCACTGACCATAAGCAAAGGGAAGATTTCCAGACAAAGATAGATGGGAAAGGCTGTGCTTAAAGAGAATTTTCTATACCAGTTTCCAAGGCCCACCAAAGTACATTCATCACCCCAGAAACTCCAGGAGAACAGGTACTGTATTTTTTATGAAGTGTTCAGGATAATTGAGTGTAACATTCAAGCTGAGCTAGTTTTGTATGTATCAGGAAGTGAGAAAATGAAGCTAAATTAACCACATGTGAAAATGATCAATAACAAAGCCACAGGAAACTTTGAGTTTTTATCTTTTGCCAGGCCTTACTACATATAGGTATGTGGGACAGTGTCCTTGCAACTCACATGATAACTTGTCAGTACTATTTGAACTCTTGCATTCAGTCCAGGCTTTTCTCTCACAGTAGCTTGCATGAAATTGAAGGCGTTACCTTGGGGATGATCTGTCACTATAGTCTGTGGTGGATATTATAAGGTATGTGGTTAGAAGTCATAAGTTCTGCACTACCCCTAGCAGATTACAAAGAGCTTGCAAAGAGTGACTGCTGTGGTAGAATGCAGAGGAGAAATCAACAAGCTAGACTGTCCTAGCCCAACTCCATCCAGGAACAGTACCACAACCCAAGAAGAAACATTAGATCTCAAATGCCCTGTGGAGACATGAAAGATGAGATCAACAGTTTTTGTTATGGCTAAGCATAACATAGATTACTTTTAATAGACACAGAATTACACTGAAGTGACAGGATGTGCCCCTCTACCTCCTGATGACTCACTGCTTTAAATATGCTGTATGGTAAGCCAGAAAAGCTGTGTCCTTACTGCAGTGATTCCCTTGCCAGTGTTCTGAAGGAACCAATGACGATTGCACTGAGAGCATTCCCTCAGACTGATGGTGCTGATGCTGTGTGGCAGAAATCCCTGGACAGTATGTAACTGCTATGATTTAAGTGCAAAGACAAGTTGCATAATATCATAGTTAGTCAAATCATTTAACATGGCACAATGGGAAAGGGGGAAAGGTCCCCTGAGAGCTCCTCCTAATCTGTCCCTGATGTAGTCCAGCATGAAACAGGTTGTTATTTTCTGGTTAATGCAACTGAAAAAAAATATATATTATTAAATGGGAAGGTCAAAGCATTGAATAAATTAAATGTAAATATATAGGGACTGCTTCTATAGACACATAGGGATGAAAGGAAAAGTATTTAAAAATTGTTTCTATTCACTCTATAAAGAGGTGCACTTAGTGGGATTAAAAATCTGAGCATCACTAAAAAGCAGTTGATACACTCAAAATCTTGTTACCAGTAAAATGAACACACTATGTATATGGAGCTCAGACTTAAACGTTAGTCCAATTAATGTGCTACCAGTCCAAATTATTTAATGAATACAGAAAAGATTTTATAGTAATACAAATCAAATGTATACAGCCTCCACCACTAACACTTTTGAGTATCTACCACTTTGTTCTAGCAATCAAATCAAACTTCTGCACTCCTGACCAAAGGTCAACAATGTCAGTTGTCTTCAAGGTTGCTGGGTTTGGGCGTGTGACCACACTTTACTAGTACCACAAAGCCTGTCCTAGTAAGTAGGGTGCCTGTGTCAGGTGCAAGTCCTTTGGAGTGGATCTCCTCTCTATTGGGGTGTATTGGGGCAGCATTTCTATACTTCAACAGCTGGCATTCATTGTTTGGGGGGTACATCTAGAGTTCTGATCATTTAATAAAGATGATAATAACTATTGTTTTGCTTAAATATGTCTATGATATAAACCTACCTAATGGAGTTAGAAGAAAATTTTCATGTTGTAAATTAATGTATAAATTCTTATTGCAGCGATAACTAATAAAGTCAGTGACTGGATACTAGACTAAATGGATCACTTCCTCAATATAATATGACTGTTTTTACATTCTGGAGGTTTTACTTCAGGGATAAACTGATAATTTGCACTCTAATTTTAGTGTTTTAGGGAGTTTTTTTATTTTAAATTCACTTCCTACATATGTGTTCAGGTTTCCAGTGTATTAAAAAGAGAAGGATTTAAAAATATAGTAAATTTGGTATTCATGTTATGAACACAAGAGATAAAAGTGCCTGTATATAAAAACAAATTTTCCCACAATAGCATGCATAAGTTCTTATCACACATGAATCAATACATTTTCTTTACATGCTGATGTTTCAGCAAGCACTTTAAATCTGTACAACTGTTCTATAATTTTAGCAAGTAAGATTAGAAAGGTAATTTTAACCAAACACTTTCTTGTTGAAATTGAACATCTTTGATGTAATTACCCATATTGACTTTGGTCAGTACTTGGAGTTTAGATTAATTTTTTCCCTTGACATGTTCTGTTTTCTAATATTCTTGTAGGGGAAATAAAAAAAATCTCACAAAATAATTTCCCCCCACCGCCCTTAATTTGTATGCACATAAACAGCAAGAACTGCAAAAATATCTACATACTCTAAAAATACAACACAGAAGTGTGTTGATCGAGGCTGAACCAGTTCACAAGCAAATGTTAAAAACTGATTTCTGTAGTTGAGCAACGCTTTTTCCCACCATCACAACAGACTGGTAAGGCTTATAAATTGGTTGGCAATGGACAAGTTACTATGAAAAACATTTATTTCTCCACTTACCTGCCAGGTGCAGTCAAATACAGTCATCAGTCCAATGATATGTTGGAGTGCTTACAATTATCCAGATAAAGCAGTTTGAAGTCTTGAGCTATTCAGGGTGTGTATGCCCTTTTCATTCTGTGGAGGTTAATTTATGGAAGTGGGGACATGTAAGCCTTCCAATATGTCATCGGACTGCTGAGTGGAAAGAAACAATATGGGGACTGGACTTTCAAATGTCACTAATACTGTTTCACAACATGAAGTATAGAGGAGTGGGGAATTGCTGCAGCTGTGGTTTCAGTTTCACCTATCTAAGTGCAAGGTCACGCACCTGGGTTGGGGCAACCCCTGGTATCAATACAGGCTGGGGGATGAAAGGATTGAGAACAGCCCTACAGAGAAGGACTTAGGGGTACTGGTGCATGAAAAGCTGGACATGAGCTGATAATGTATGCTCACATCCCAGGAAGGAAACTGTATCCTGGGCTGCATCAAGAGAAGTGTGGCCAGCAGGTACAAGGTGTTGATTCTCTCCCTCTACTCTGGTGGCACCCCACTTGGAGTACTGTGTTCAGCTTTGGAGTTCTCAGCACGGGAAATACACAGACCTGTTGAAGTGGGTGCAGAGGAGAGCCACAAAAATGATCAGAGATGGAACACCTCTCCTATGAAGAAAGGCTGAGAGACTTGGGATTGTTCAGCCTGGAGAAGAGAATGATCTAGGGAGACATTATAGTGGACTTCCAGTATTTAATGGGAGCTTATAAGAAAGGTGGAGACAAATGTTTTAGCAGGGCCTGTTGCAATAGGACAAGGGGTAATGGTTTTAAACTAAGAGAAGGTAGCTTTAATCTAGATATAAGGAAGAAATTTTTTACAATGATGGTGGTGAAACACTGGAACACATTTCCCAGAGAGGTGGTGGTTGCCCCATCCCTGGAAATGTTCAGTCAGGTTGGATGGGGATTTGAGCAACTGGATCTAGTTGAAGATCTCCCTGCTCATTTTGGATGTGTGTGTGTGGATTTGATGACCTTCAAATGTCCCTTCCAACACAAACTATTCTATGACTCTGTGATTCTATCCCAGCTCATTTCAGTTCTGCTTCTGGAACAATATAAAAACTTTTTATTACCAATTTTGGACATAGAGACATAGTTTAGTCTTGCTTCTTGCATAGTGGCATAGAGGCAGAGTAATTTACTGACTTATGCTCCCTTTCTTGTTCACGTTGGATGTAATTTTAGTCCACAGAGAAACCTGTTGTTCAAAAGGCACCATCAGTACTTATCAAGAAAAGCACCAATCAACTGTAAGAGAGCAAGAACTGAAGCTTTAATTTAAGCACAAATTACTGAACTGCAGTTAATGTCAAACTGACTACTGGCCTTCCTTAACAGATGCATTAATTAGATGAACAAGGGGAGCAAAAAAAGTGCATTATTTGACATTCCATATGAGATGCAGTGCAATAAAGAGAAATCAAAAATATTATCTGAATGTTAAACTAAGAGAATTTTCCTTGCAGATCAGAATTAGTGTAGTAAAATATCATCCTATGAAAGGAGATAGGCTGAACTTCCCTAGAGACAGTTACTACATGTATTTAAATATGCATCAAATACATGGAAAACGTAAGAAAAATAAGGCTCAAGTTAAAGTTAATTTTATTTGTAGATATATATAAATGGCAAATATTTTAATTGAATGACCTTATACTAGAAACAATTCCATACTCTTCCTTCATCCTTGTTTTACATGTGAACTCCAGGGTTTTTTTAATATAAAAATGATTTAATAAATGTGTGTTCAACGAAGACTTTAAGTTTCTCAAAAGCTTTTCTGTGGCACTTCTCATCATAGATAAGTCCTTCATAAACATCATGGAGTTTGTCTTTACAATGTATCTACTAGACAGAATCATACACATATACTTGTATAGGGTTTACATGGAAAAGTTTTGATAGCACAGGGGCTGTGGGGATGGCTACTGTGAGAAAGCAGCAGAAACTTCCCCCATGTGCAACAGTCAATTCCAGCTGGCTCCAAGATGGACCCATCACTGGCCAAAGCTGAGCCAATCAATGACATTGGTAGTTTCTCCATGGTATCATATTTAATAAAGGGTAAACAATGCTGCACAACATCAGTCAGGAAAGAGGAGTGAGAATATGTGAGAAAAAGCTCTGAAGACACCCACTTCACTGAAGAAAGAGACAGAAGTGCTTCAGATGCTGGAGCAGAGATTCCCCTGCATCTCATGGTGAAGACCATGGTCAGGCAAGCTGTCCCCATGAAGCCAATGGAGGCCCACGGTGGAGCAGATCTCCACCCTGCAGCCTATGGAGGACCCCACACCAGAGCAGATGGACGTACCCTGAAAGAATCTGTGACCCCCAATAAGAGCACATGCTGGAGCAGGTTCACGGCAGGAACTGTGGCCCATGGAGAGAAACTGACACTGAAGCAAGTTTTTTGATATGACCTGTAAGCCCATGGGTGACCCACAATGGAGCAGTCTGTTCATGAAGGACAGAAAAGGACTCATGATGGAGTAGTTAATGAAGAACTACAGTCCATGGGAAGGACTGATGGAGAAGTTCATGATTATCTCCCATGGGTGGGACCCCACATTGAAGCAGGGGAAGCGCATGAGAAGGAATGAGTGGCAGAGCAAACGTGTGATGAACTGACCATAACCCCCATTCTCCATCCCTCTGCATTACTTGGGGGAATGAGGTAGAGAATTTGAGAATGAAATTGAGCCCAGGAAGAAGAGAGAGCAGGGGGAAGGTGTTTTTCAGATTTATTCTTATTTCTCATTACCCTACTCTGATTTAATTGGTAATAATTTTAACAAATTTCCCCAAATTTGCCCATAACAATAATTGGCAAGCGATCTCGCTATCCTTATCTTGACACAAAAGACTTTTATTATACTTTCTTCCTCTTGTCCAGTGGAGCAAGAGAAGTGACTGAGCGGTATGGTGGGCACCTGGTGGCTAGACAAGGTCAACCTGCCACAATTATTCATGGAGAAAGAGAATGATCTTCATGTTAAAGAGAAAATATTGAAGTAGAGTGATGAAGACAAAATTCTAACCCATTTAACTAGACAGTCTAACCCCTGATTTACTGTGGGATTTTTGTTGTTTTTGTTTGTTTGTGGTTTTTGTTTGTTTGTTTCTGAACATCAGCATGCTAATATTATGCAATATTTTCTAATCACACTTCTCATTCAAAGTTGCAAATGCTTAGTGGTTTGGCTGGTGGAAACCCTGATTTTCAGTATAAGCACCAGGGAATGAAAAATGCACAGTTAATGATCACCTGTGAACAGTTCCATTGAAGTAATTTGTTCTGCATCACATTAAAAATCTACAGAGGAATCAAGGAAATAATTCAACATTCAGTGCTGACATCCAGATGCCTCAGCCATTTCTTTCTTAGTTGTTGTATCCATTCACTATGTACTTTTCAATTTCAACAAGAAAGGAGGCTGGGTACTGATAACACTTATAGCTCTGCTCCTTTGACAGTCCAAAATTGATTTTTATTTGTGTTGTCACAGTTTCTAATGCTTCTTTGGCAACATTAACAACATAACTTTTTTTTTTTTTTTTTTTTTTTTTTTCCTCCCAAGAGGTTTTAAAAAAGTCCTTACCCAAGAATAATAATACCATTATTTGAAACCACTTAGGTCTTCTACACTGGCTTCTTGAAGGAATGAAACTTTAAAATTAATACCAACACCAGCTGTACTAAGTAGGGCATTTGGAAGAAACAAAAGACTGTAACTGAAGAGTGGTCAAACACTTTGTTAGTAAGGTGACAAAATGGGGGAGGGAAAAAATCTGTTCCACCTGTAGCAATATTTCTGGTTTGTTTTCATTTGTTTTTATAGATACCAATTCAATCACTCAAATTTGATACATTAAGAAATAAAGATGATATAATTCCTGGCCCTACGATAGAATCATAGAATCTGAGGGAGTCTTTTAGTTAAAACTGTACTCAAAAAACTGTCAACATTGGTCTCATACCATTTTGCTCAGGAATTTGTCCAGAAATTATCAGAAGACAAACTCTCCATCACCTTTCTAGGTAACCTGTTCCAATCCTTGTTTATTGTGATAATGAATCTTTTTTCTTTCAGTCAGAACCTCCCTTTTTAATACATGATCGTTGTGTCTCACTGTCTTATCATACATCTCCATAAAGGGGCTGGTTTCATCTTCTCAGTAACCCCCTCCTATGTACTGAAACTCAGCTATTTCTCCCTTCCCCCCTAGCCCCCCCTTCTTCTCAAATATAAATGAGACCACCTCACTCAGCCTCTCTTTATCAGAGGCTCCAGCCTCTGACCATCTTCTGGACTTCCACTAAACTTGTACTTATCAACATCTTTCTTTTACTGGGGGGCCTCAAACTGAATGCTGTATTTCAGATGTTGTCTAACATTGTTGTTGGACAAACAATTTTTGTTTCTTGTTGGATAAACAATCACTTCTCTTTATTTACTCGTTATGTTTTTTGTTTACAGTAAAGTATGCTGATGACCTTCACTGTGGAGAGCATGTTGCTGACTCATGTTTTGCTGGTTATTCCACAAGACCTCCAGGTCCTTTCCACAGAACTACTACCCAGACAGTTAGTCCCTAGCATGTACTACTGAAAGGACTAGTTTGTCCTGATATAAATGAATGAAGCTGTTGCAGTTACCTTAATAAAATAGTTTGAATCCTAGAATATTATTTTGATTTTAGTTTAAAAGTATGATTTTGATTTAACATGAAGCTACAGTAGCTCTGAAAATATAAAGTACACTAAGGCCCTTAGGATTAAGCAACTAGTATGCTGTGTGCTTTGAACATTATAAGAATCGTCATGGGCTCTGAATTAACATAATGGGTACTGGTTATGGATCTTGACTTGAAACAATAGGTACCTGAGGAAAACTGGTTTGGTTGGAAAGATTGGGCAAGGGAGAGGTGAACATTAACCAAAGGTGGAATGAGCATGCGCAAGGATGGAGTTCAATCAAGTGGACACAGTGATGAAGACTATCAACGACCACCAGAGACCCCCATCCAGTATAACCACGCATGCGTCGGAGACATTTGCATATGATAATAATTTCCAAGAAACAACATGAATATGCTAATCATTGCCCTCCCCCCATTCTATTTAAATCAATTAGTGAGGATGACCAATGATTTCTGCAGAATAGGAATATAGGTAGGGAGAGGTAACTAAAAGCCAATCATTATAAAGGTCAGCTTAAACGTTATGGAATTATTGATCTTATGTAACTATGACTCTGCTGAAAAAGTGTATAAATATGTTGTGCTTTGTACCTATCGACGAACACGTCTTTGGTGGAGTTATCCCCCGTGTTCCCCAGCGCTGGAATAAAGAAGTGCCTGCTTATCTGCTTTGTGTAGATAAGTTCTATTCGTGATTGCGACCGCTAACAAAGCCAATCTTTATAAAAAGCGTATAATTTTATTTGTGTTCAATCAATTTAGGGTGAGAAGCAATAGGCAAAGCAGCTCTGGGTGCGCGGAGAGCCTCAACTCTGCCACAACGCACACTGAGTTCTAAAAGCAGTGTCTTTTATACTCTTTCACCAGCGTCTTGACCAATTCCTTTCCATCAGATAGTCGTCCTTCTCTTCTTTGATTGGGTCATTTGAATTGTTGGAGTAATGTCCTCCTCTCATTGGATCTTTTGAAGGTTTGAAGGTTTCCACCTCTTGGCATGCTTTTCTCCTATTGGATCTTTTGAAAGTCCCGGGGTCTCATCTTTCGGTGGGCTTTTTCTAAGCAGCTATTACATCAGCTCTGGGGGAGGGGTTTCTAAGGAGTGTTTACATTTGCCCTAGGGACTGTTTGCATTTGCCCTAGGGAGTGTTTCTAAAAGGCAGTTACATTGTTCCAAGCAAGAAGCACACTCTATATTCCTACACATTCTCGATTTGATTCCAACATTCACCACAATTATTATATAGGTCATAGTGATCACAAATCATTTCAGATCCACACAGGGTACAACAATTACACTTATCACACCATACTCTATCTTGACACGAATCATGCTTATGTTTTCCACAGTCCCAAGTGCAGGACATTATACATGTCCTTGCTGAATTTCATGAGGTTCCTGTCAGTCTATTCCTCTACCCTATCCAGGTTGCTCTGAATGGCAGCCTCATCTTCAAATGGATTGATGACATCTTCAGGTGCATGTCATCTGATACCATGGACTTGTATGGGTAGATATTTCTCAAGAGAGGAGACATATTTCTGATCTCAGTATCACATGCTACTTACCAAAAGGTTTTTGTCCAAAGAATAATGGAAGTATTTTATTCTTTTTGTTTGTTTTTGCAAAGAGACTGTTCCAAGTACTTATTAACACACAAAAAATAACACTTTCTTAAACCTTTCTCACATACACTTTTTTTTTGTTGACACTTCTCCCAATTAAAAACCCCAACAGAAATGTGATATGCAAAAGTGAAACCTGTTTGAAAAAGTCTTACAGAAATTGTCAGACAACCTTAACTGTAAAGGTTACTCAGCTTCTGAAAGTAATTCACAAGAAATATGACACAGTTCTTTCATAGGGCTGCAGATTCAACAAAAGGCTGCCAAAAGATACAAAGATGCCTTCCAATGTCTATTTCTACCCCTGTTTAGAACAAAACAGTTTTAGAACAAATATTCTGGAGGAAATTACAATTTCAGCCTTTGTCATGAAGTCAGGAAGGTATGTTGGGTCTTTATCCTGTATTATCAGGTACATTAATATAACATCCTTTTTGTCTTCAAGATACCATCCAGAAATACCACATTTTTGGGATGGCAAAGAGTCATTCATTCATTCATTTACTCCTGTAGAATTTATTCATTGTTTCAGCTAGACTAGACTTGCACATAAAAACAGTAATAATAAATTTATCCAAACTCTACATTTCTCTTTTCTACTCATATTTTTGTAGAATTCATATAATGTGCAGATGTATGGAAATAACTTTGTATTACTGATTACTGACCTTTGCAAACACAATATTCTTAGTTTAAAAGTGTAAGGTGTTTTAAGTGTTCATTATGGTTCTAATTAAGTACTCAGAAACAGATGAATGAAAGAAATACATAATCTGTCTCTTTTTATCTTTTTTTTTCATGACAAAAAGAAGAAAATACTCTGCAATGTAAAATATACACTTCTCTTTCTATTTGTAATTGTGGTGTTGTGGTTGTCAAGTATTACTAACCTGTTAAAAAAAAGCCAGATAAATTGCCTTAGATCCCCCACTGAATATCCTAACAATGATGTTGAACTCCTGTATTTCCTTCATCCTGACTCCTCTCCCCCAGCCACACCCCAGGTGGTGCAGTGGGGTGGGGAGCAGGGGTAATTGTCAGTCTACAGTAGTTCCTCTTCGACACTTCTTTCTCCTCACTCTTTCCCCCTGCTCCAGCATGGGTCTTTCCATGGGCTGCAGTTCCTGTCAGGGAAATTCTGTTCCTGTGTGGTCTTTCCATGGGCTGCAGGTCCTTCAGGGGATATTGATCTCCTGCACTGTGCAGTACTCCACAGGCTGCATTGTGGCTAGCTGCTCTGGTGGTGTCTTCTCCAGGGGATACAGGGAAGTCTCCTATTCAGCAACTGGAGCACCTCCTCCTCTCCTCTCCTCTCATCTTGGTGCTCTCAGAGCTGTTTTTCACACTTTTTTTTCCCCACTCCTCACCGACTGTGCAGTATTTTGCCCTTTATTAAAAAAGAGGAAAGTGTCAATAAGGAAGCAGAAATGGGTTTCATGCAGTTACTTATTCTTTTACGTCTTTAACATTTCAGAGAAATCAGAAATATATGCAAGTTAACTTGAAGGAGAAAAACCATTTTGAACATTATGTAGATAAAGTGACTGGCAGTATAAAGTCACTAAAAATGTAGAATAAAAAAAATAAATTCTGGTGAAATATTGTCTATTTGTGATTTTTTTTTTTTTTAAATTTGGTGTCATTTGAGACAGTTACTTGAAGTAAAAATTACAACTTCAAATTACAACTATAAATATGCAACAATCTTCTGATGTATTTTGTTAGCTGGTATTTCATAGATTTCATTTTGCATTTAAGGAATAAAAATCAACAGTTTGAAACAGGATGTGATATTTTAAACTTGTTTTGTTTTATATAAAGTTTTCTCAAGTCCTGAAATGAAGCTTACTAAATTACTCATCTTTCAACTTTCAGACAAATGTCTCTACAACTTCTTTTTATTTTGTTTTCTTTGCTATGATTTTTGTGTTATAGAACAGAATTGGCATCTGTGGAAGGTATTTGTTCTGAGCAATGCATTTATTTGTTGGAGATCTGCTTGTTTCCTTTAGTAATGACTTGTGTGTATAAAATACATTCCCTCAGTTATGTATAATTTAGGGAAGAACACATATATATATTTAAAACTGGCTATGTTAAGTCACTTATGTTGAGAATTTCTGATGTTTCAGAGGTTGATACAGCAAGTATTTCTTGTGAAAATGATGGTGCTTGTTTTATTAGGAAGCCATGTTAAACATCACCTTTTATAAATGCTGATATGGATCAAAGTAGTTGACATCTGACCTTTCAAGATACTGTTTAAATTTAAAAGACTGCATAGGAAATTACATGTTGGAAGAAATAAACAGAAGTTTCAGGACAGTCATCTGAATAAAAATGGTAATTTCACGTGTTATTATGGAATGCATAGTGTCATATAAGTTGTTTTGAGTTAGATTCATCTAGTCAAATGTGGACAACTGTGATTTACATTTATACAGCTGAGTTAATCCTGGGGATTTCCCGCATAATGAATGGAGATCATTAGGTGATATCTACACTGCTGACTTAATCTAACATATGAAGTGACTCTTGACTCCTTGGTCAACCAGAGTGATTCATGTCAACTGTTTTTCAGGCCAGACCCTCTAAAGCTTACTGGTAGCATCCACAATTTATGGACTGTCATTCAGTTCCAGATTCAAGACATCTAGATCTAAGTGTCTAAACAAACAAGGTGAATGAAGTTGCCACCAACTAGATGGCTTGTGCCATTTGAGATGCCTAAAAGCATTTCTCATGACATCCAGCTGCCAACCTGAACACATACCTTCTATCGCTCCTCTATTAGATGTACTACCCTTGTACATATCTTGAACACCAATGGGAGATCTATGTCTTTTCTGAGCAACAACTGAAGAACAGGCAAGATTCCTAAGGGAATATCAAATTACACTGGCTACCCCTATATAGACAATCAAATTAGTCTTTATGTCGAGAAATGTATGGGACTATTGTACATCCTTTACCATATTTTTCAACCTTAATTAGACTTCCTGGATTCCATACAATGTCTTAAAAGGAATTAGGTGCCTATATTTAGTCAACTGAATCCCACATAAGATCTCCAATGACTCTAAAGAGATAACCTGGCTCATATGTAGAAACCTACATTAGACACTTACATTTTTTGTGTTTATAATCTATAGCTTTTTTCTACATGTGTTGTAAATATGGAAATTCGAGTGAGATTAATATAATTCTCTCTGAATGGTTAATGCATTTATAGGTTTCACATTTATTTATAACCTTATCTGATTACAGTATTGTATTATTGGCCCTGAACATGTGCAAAAGGCTGAAAGAAAGAGTGAAATAATATTTTCAGGACTCATTTCTACATTGTGCAACAAGCTTTAAAATGATACATTAATGAATCACAGCTCTAATAGGAAAAAAATAATATTGAAAAAATGTGGTCTCAGAATAACAGAAAAGTTAAATGAGTATTTCTGTACCTATATTAGAAATCCTTCATAAGTAACAACTGCTATCAATACAGTAAAGGGTTAACTGCTTAATTTTTAAAAAGTAGTTGGAGAAGAATAGCTGACAACTGTTTCTGGGTAAGTAGCAACTCATACAACAGCGTTTTTAAAAACCTATTACACTCAGTTGTACAGCTGTGCGTTGGGTTCTAATTATATGCAATTCTAACCTTGTCAATGATAACCTATAAGACACTGGACATAAAATTTTATTGAAACTTAAGACATACTTTACAAAGCAGTCAGTCTTGTCCCTTAATTGCTATCTCTTTAACCTCTCAATAGGATTCTTTTTTTCCTCCAGTATTATGTCCCCCAGAACAAGGTTCTTGCTGACACCACTTTAAATATTTATTGTTGTTACAATGTTGTTAAAAAGCCCAAAGCATGTACAACTACATGTGCAACATGTACAGAAGCATGTACACAGTCTGTACAACAATTTTGTACATAGCCCAAAGCAACTACAACTATATTACTGATTATATTATCATTAATTGAACAGCAAAATGATTTTATTTTAAACCCATCTCTTTAAAAAGACTGAGTAGAAAGCATTATTATTTCTGAGAGATGACTGACTGATACCTGTATACCTTCTTACAATATTGCAGGTAGGTGAAACATCATAGGCACAAGTTCTAGGTGCCTGTCCATGAGGTACTACAAGAAATGGCAATATTCAAAAACAAAAAAAAAAATGCTAGATAAGTGAACTTCAAAGAAGAATAAAGGTTTCAATATCAAAAGATCATTAAATAAGCATGCATTTTACCAGTTCTTTGGGAAAATGGTTGACTGAAAGTCAGAGAAGAAGCAGGGGATAGTGATGAAAGCTATGCTCCATTGAATGAGAAATTTGAAAGAGCTCAGTGGTATATGAAATGAAGAATGGTATTCCAGGCATATTTCAGAAAAAAAAAAAAATATTTTGAAGTTTTGAAAGCAATCTCTGCTTTCTGCTTACCTGAAAAGAGACCCAGTATTCTGTTTTGCTCATTACAGAGAGAACATATTCTTGCAGTTACATCAGAAGACCCAATCTTCCTACTGACTACTTTGGTGACTTCAAGTAAGTAGTCCAATGTGTTTGTTTGTTTTTTTTTTTAACCTGTATTTAATCATCTCACCAAAATATACTTCATACATTGCACAGAGTTTGTGTATGGTGACTGCATTAAGGAAAATGTCAGTGTTTGCACTTGTAAAAAACACACAGAAATAGAAGATGTATAGATATAAAGATGACATTTGCAAGATAGATTTAAATGTTTAAAGTTTTTAGTAGCAGATAATACTTATACTTGGCAGGCTATTTGGACTTAAAAATATTTTTCTTAGTCTTGCATACATACTGATTTTTAAGTACAATTCTTAGTTCTCAGGTTGAAGATCCTCAGTAATAAGAAACATTTTAGCAAGATCTTATGGCTCTGTCTACATTAGTAGTGTTAAGTCTGCACTAAAAGTGCTTAGAACTGTTCCTGGGTACTGAAGACAACGGCCATGATGCAGCCTGTTTCTGTGCTGGTCAAGTGCCTTAGACTCCCAAACAGTGCATACAGGGCAAGAATGATTTAACAGATAAACCAGGCCCAGGAATTACTAGTGTAAGTGCTATTTGGAATGGGTCAAATCTACGCAAGGAAATATTCTAATAGTTTATTAGCAAACAAATTCCAGTGTATGATTAATTTAACAGTACATATTCACATTTTCTGTTAACTGTACTCTGGTTTTGATACATCCATCATGTATCTGAATTAGTAAAATGATGTCTTGCAAGTAGATGCAAAAACTGTACTTTTTTAATTCCTGACAAAACTACATGAAATCATCATAACAAATTAAAATATTTAAACATCCTTTTCAAATGTGAGATATATGAAAGAAAATTAGAGAACATGATCCTGAAGCTGAATTCTAGGACTTATGCAGTTTTAATGCCAATAGTATGTTCTACCTTCTGACAAACCAACTCCTTGGGTTTCCATTTCACTCTTCAATAGACAGATGGATAGTCAGAGGATTGGAACAGGCAATAGAGGGAGATTAAAGCGATTTCCCTAAAACTACAAAAGGAAACAGTGCAGATGAGAATCACAATCAAATATTCTGCCCTTGGGAGTCTTTAATCAGTGTCAGATCTGTCAGGCTCTCCTAATTCCTATTGAAAGGGACAGACTATGAACAAAGATAAGATATGCATGGATTACATTTTAAATTCATATATTTTGAATGTTTTAAAAGCACTTATAGAGTACCATAAACTAGGTTTCATGACATATAATAACTAATCAATGTTTGATACCATTTGTTTCATAGTTTAAATATTCTGTGACAGATTTTTTGAGTAACTGCGTTCATCCACAGAAAAATGAAAAAGGAGGGCTGCAACTGTAGTTGAATTTCATAATAAAGTGAGTGTGGTAAAATGTGTCTGGTTCTTTAAAAAGAAAACATTTATGGGTTGAGTCTAGCAAATATGTTGTTCTCATTTAGCACTGGTAATGTGATGGACTGTCAAAAACACAAGCAGGGTTTCCTATAGCAGGCCTTACTTGGTTTAGTTTGGAATTCATCTGAGAATGTTTATATTAATCTAATTATACCAAAAAAGGGAGACTGCTCAGTGTTCATGGAGCAAACACCATTCAGGATTGTGATTAAATAAAAATAATAATCACAGTTCAAAAAGGCATATTCAGAACTAATAAATAAAGAGATAAAATTCAATAATCCAGTTTCTTATTTCTTGTGGGTTAGCTTTTGTAGGCAGCTAAGCCCCATACTCGCTCCCTCACAGCAAAACTGGGGAGAGAATAGAAAGGTAAAAGTGCAAAAACACATGGGTTGTGATAAAGACAGTTTAACAGGGAAAGCAAAAGCAGCATGTGCACGTAAAGCAAAACAAAGAATTCCCTACTTTCCATAGGCAGGTAGATGTTTAGCCACTTCCAGGAAATGAGTGCTTCATCATGCATAACAGTTTGCTGGGAAGACAAACACCATAACTTCCCTCCTTTCTTCCTCTTTTACCAGCTTTTATCACTGAGCATGATGTCATATGGTATGAGATATCCCTTTGGTGAGTTGGAGTCAGCTGTCCTGGCCATGTCCCCTCCCACTTTCTAGAATCATAGAGTCACAGAATGGTTTGTGTTGGAAGGGACCTTTAAATATCCCCTAGCCCAAGCCCCCTGCCATGGACAGGGACACCTTCCACTAGATCAGGTTGCTCAAAGCCCCACCCAACCTGGCCTTGAACACTTCCAGTGATGGTGCATCCACAACTTCTCTGGCAACCTGTTCCAGTGTCTCACTGTCTTCTCTGTAAAAAATTCCTACCTTATGTCCAATCTAAACCTACCTTCTTTCAGTTTCACTATTGCCCCTTCTCCTGTCACTTCAGGCCTTGGTTAAGCATCTCTCTCTGTGTGCACCCTCTGCCTATTCACCTGCAGAGCAGTATAATTAAAAAAGGAACATTGTGGAAGCACTATTCAGCAAGAACTAAAACATCAGTGTGTTATCAACACTGTTTTGATCACAAATCTAAAACATAGACTGTACTATATAATATGAAGAAAGCTAATTCTATCCCAGTCAAAACCACTACACTATTAAAACTATTTACATTGCAGTTTTTCATATGAGGCAATAAAAGTGTCAAAGCATAATTGACATAAAGAAGGTAGATAATAATTGCAAACCATGCTAAGGTTCATTATTATTCATGAGGATGATACAGAATTATATGAAGGTAATGTGCATTTTAGGATATTAAGGATATTAATACTAGTGAATAAATAGCTTTCTAAAATTACGGAAAAATAGGTATATGTCAAGTATTAGACAAATATTTGATATAGTATAACACTGGAGTAGAAACCATTATACAGTTTTTATTTACTTAATATTTTAAGCTGTAGATGCTACAATTAAAAGGTTTGAAATCTTGCTGCTGGCCAAAATTACTATGCAACAATGATTTTAACAGCTTAAATAAAATTATTCTTGTATTACTACTTATTATTCTGTGTATATGTGATTACCAAGTAACTATTTCACTGTGAAGTGTACCTGGAAAACATGAAAATAATACCTGGAAAATAAAATTCTATTCAAAAACCCCACATAGATAGGTAGGTTAAATGTTAATTGAATGGCCTTTAGATTGCAGAGGTACTAGAAAGCAATAAACCACAGATGACTAGGAATTATTCCTATTTCCACATTTATACTGCAATTCTCACAAAGCCTTATCTACAACTGCTTTTGTTTCCAATTACTTGGTCACGTATTGTACACAGCGATCTACGTGCTGATGCATGAGAAGACCATTTTATTTAATCAGTAATAACACAAATTACGTAGTGCAGTGCAGGCAGCAATATTATTGAGGAAAAAGATAAAATAAAGAGTGAAAAAACAAATGTAATTATTACTTACTGTTAAATAAAACAGTCTGTTAAATAAAATATCAGAGGGAGGGATAGCAATGTACTACTTCTCTCTTCTCAGACACTGGATAAACAAATGGCCCTGACATAAAGGGAGAAGCTTCATCTGGGTTGTCATATTTCTTCAAGATGACTGCATGTTGACATGTGAGTGTGCTTGAGTTAGGTACATACATCTGGTTTTCCTCATATAGGAACTTGCTTTAAAAGAGAGACAATTTAGAGGACAATGTCTATAGCCAAACCTTTGCTAACGTTCTTTGGCAATGTTTCAACCGCTCCAGGAAGAGCAGCAGAGTGTTACACTCAGAATTGTGTTACAGTCAAAAGGGAACACACCATATATAGACAGCTAAGAATTGAATATTAGACAAATTAATGTTTTACAAACCAAACTTATCTAATGAACACAAGGATTTAGTAGTAATATAGATAAAACTCATACCCGTTTACCACATGCACACTTCTGAGTATCTACCTCTTTAGTGTTGAGATCACACTTCCACTACTTATTGGGAGAGTGGGGAGGAAAGGTGTTGTTTTCACAGTTGATTTTGTTTCTCACTATCCTAATCTTTTTTAATTAGCAATGAAGTAAATTAATTTTCCTCAAGTCAAGTCTGTTTTGCCCATGACGGTAACTGGTAAGCAATCTCCCTGCCTTTATCTCAACCCATGACCTTTCTATTTTCTCCCCCTGTCCTGCTGAGAAACAGGGGGTGAGTGAGCAGATGGGTGAGAGCTTGACCCTTAGCCAAGGTTAGCCCACCACAACCCACCTCCCACACACACTCTTCTGAATATCTACCCATTTGCTCTGGTGATGAAATCACCTTTCCATTCTTCCTCTGAGCCCAAAGGTTGTCATTGTCAGCTGTTCTCAGGGTTGGTGGGCTGGGGGTATGATCAAAGCTTTAGGGCCCAAGCCATAAAGAGCAGGGAACCCGTGCCAGGTGCAGCTCTCTTGACACAGGGCCCTGCTCAGGACTCTGGGAATGTGCTTCTCCTCTCCCTCCCTCCATGCCATCTGGCTCCTGGGGCCCTACAAGGGAGGATGGCAAGTGCCCCTGCTGCACTTCCTGATATGAGTGGTCTATTGTTTTGTCCCCTGCCAAAGACCTGTCAGGTTGTTGCCCCTGGCTACGTCTTGGGTGCTCCAAAGAAAACAGCTGCTCCCACCAGGTGGAAAGAGTTGCAGTAGGGAAGGAATTGGGGTGGAAGTCAGGTGTGTTCCTCTTATGGTCCTTGAAGGCTCCAAGCATAAGTAATTGAGAGTGATTCTTCAAACCAAAGGTCATATAAGAAGCCTAGCTTCAGGATTTTCTATAGAAAGAACCTTTTCTGAAGACGTCTGTTGCAACTGAATATCCATACTTCTATATGTATATATTAGGGATTTAGACATATATATGAGATTGTTTAGAATACTGATAAAGAAGGTCAGTCTCATAACACTTGACTGCTAATTGTTATTCTTGTATGTTCACAGTCATAACTGTATTTTTAAAGCAGTCAGTCCCTAAAAATCATATTGTACTTTACCTGTGAGTATGCAATAAAATGACTGCAGTTATTGATGGTCTTAGCCACGAAGGATGAGGTGACCATCCTGGAGAGATCCTCATTGAGTCAGGTGAAACAGAAAATCACTCAACAGTTAGAGTCCAATATAACTGTCAAGCAAGTATTCTTTATTAGCATTACTGGGCAGTACTGGGGATTGCTCCACCACAAATGCTCCAATGGACCAGAAAAATCACAAAGAATATATGCTGTGAGATTATACATATTCAGTGAGTTTCTTAGAACTAATCTACATATACATAAGTTTTCCTAGAACTAATCTACATAGTTCAAGCATGTGTGGTAAAATTAGGGTTAGAGTCTTTTCCCCCTCTGGTGGTCATTCATAGTCTTCCTCACAGTGTCTGATGATTGAACTTTGGTCTTCCTTTGTCCATATATGGTCATGTAGTTAGCTCATCTGTTTTTCAGTCCTGTGATGCTCCAAGGAGGTCAGTTTTTATTTAATTTGCAGGTGCTTATCTTGACAGTGGTGTCTTAGGCCCCTGTTACCGGGGTGGGGGGGAAGTGGGAGGGGGGTGTGCTACTCAGGAAACTTAATGAACCATCTCAAGGCCTACTGAAATTTTCTCAGAGAACAATTGCACATGTCAAAAACATGTTGTTACACTTCTGACTAAACAATGCAAGTGAAAGGAAGAAAAATATAACACAAGTGAAACATGCTGACCAACTAGGATTCTACTGAAAACAAGTTCTCTGCTCTGAACAAGAGGAATAATTCAGGCCTTCTCTCTCTCAAGAAGAATAATTCAGGCCTTCTCTCACAGGTTAGAACTGAGTTCTTAAGACTGGAATATTTTAGTACTTGATCATCTGTCAGAATTCAATACTTTCTGACCAGGTTCTCTGAGATACTCCATGTATGAAGGATGTAATATTTAATATCAGATTTACTTATTTGAAGATAATTGATGTTACACATGACTTCTGATTTAGCAGAGTGATACAAAACATACTGAAAACACAATACAAATGTAAATGGTGCATAGCAAAATACAAGTGCAATACACAGTTCAATCAGAATGCCAATGTGATTCCCATTACTGATCTCTACAAAATGTTCACTGTCACTACATTTGTGTCTTCAGTCACCAGAAAGGAATAGGTGGGTTGAAGCCAGCTCAAGGTCACTGGTATCTGTGAAAATATCTTGCTGGTTGTCTACTTTTTATATTTTACATTGGGCTGAGCCACGTATTCACTGCCCCTATGCTGGTCTGGCTGACTCAGGGAAACATTTACACCACTGTTTGATCCACTCAACTGCTGACAGCTTTTTATCTATAACAAAAGCCACCCTCTGGTCCCCTTTGTTTTTAGATAGTCAGCTTCTTTGCATTACTCTCTAAGCTTCACAGACATATGGCCCTTGCCCATCTCCACTGAGCCTTCTTCCACTGTTGGGGTTTATTCATTGAATCACATTCCACCCCTAGGGGTTTAGTCAGTCACACCATCACTACATTGTTTATAGTTCTGGGCCCTCAACTTTCAATCAGTGCCAATATTTTAAAGGTTTTTGCTCTTATCCCATGCCTAAAATGCACATCATAACAAGAGAGATGCTAGGTACTAAGCTTTCACACAGCTCACAGCACATGAGCAAAAAATATCTCCTGGAATGGAATTTTTTTGTTTTATATTGATTTGAATTTTTTAAGAAGGGTTTGGATTTTTTCCGCAGATAGGTGTCATCCCAGTGCTGGAAAATGGGTGATAGAATTTGAAGAGGGTTGTTAAAGATTAAATAATTTAAGAAATTAGCCAAACACTTGCAACATGTCTGGTGCACAATGGTCCTTGAGCTTTGAGCAGTGATAACCACACCCTGGGGAATGCATAAATTGAAAGACTCCTAATCAGAAGCTCCTGTCCTGGACGATTAAGACCCTCTAAAGAGCGATGAACTAGCTGAAACTAAGCAAGAGATAAGAAAGTGAAAACATGAACCGGAAAAACAGCCACGCCCTTAGCACATAATGAAGAATAATTCAAAGGTTCAGACAAAACTCAAGAAGTGTTCCTATCCTAAAAGCCACCAGAGACTGCTAAATACCACCAATGACCCCCCTCTTGGAAGCCCCTCAGAGACCTAAACTGCATGCATAATAACTATGTAAATGTGATAATTAGTTCTGGGAAATTTGATGCATATGTATATAACAGAGTGATATAGGCCTTGGTTAAGGTAACATACGGTGGATATGTTAAGTGGAATGATTCCCTCATGTCTCTGGCTGAATAAAGTAATGCCTGCTTATTAATGCTAAAACCAATGTTAAGGAGTTTCATTTCCCATTTCAGTGACACCAAATTCCAGAAAAACAGGCATTGACTTATGCTTGAAGTAACTTTTAATGTTATTGCAAAAAAAAAAAAAAAAGTTCTAGTAGAAGAAAGTGCAAAATTTAGAAAAAAATAATTTTGAATGTGTCATCGTTTGAGCCTACTCAGCAGCTAAATGCCACACAGTCGCTCACCCACCCGCTCCCCACTTGGGAATGGGGAGGGAATTGGAGGGGCAAAGAGAGACTCACGAGTTGAGATAAAAACAGTTTAATAACAGTAACAGAACAATACGCTGACAGCAGTATCAGCAGGTAATGTACCATACAGCTGCCCACCGCCCACCACCCACCAACACCCACCTGCTCCCAGCTGGCAATCACCAACACAAAGGCCCCATAGCCACACTCCCAGAAGTGAGAGCCCTTCCTGGCCCACTCCTGCCTTTATATAGTGAGCACAATGTCACATGACATGGACTATCGGCCATTCCGGGCCCAGCCCTCCAGCTGTGCTCTCCCCGCCCCCACACACAGGTGAGGGCACTAGGACCTGGGGAGCCCCTGGGGTCTCAGTGTGCTGCAACACTCCTCCAGCTGCCAAACAGGAGCTCTAGTCCAGCCCCAACCAGGACAGAATGTAACCTGCATATCTAGTTAACCAGCTAATGATCTCTTCTACTGTTTTCTGGAAACTGGAATGATCTCAGTGGCTTCAGGTACTTCCTCAGGATTTATTTTGTCCAAAGCAGTCTAATCCTTTCATGACTGTTACTTCACTCTCAGACTATGGAGAGGACCCTGCAATAGGCCTTTTCAGCATGTGCTTGAGATGTCTTGTCTTCCTTTCCAAGATTCCTTTCAAAGTATTTTGGTAAGCTCATTTTCTGGAGCTACTGAGATTTATTTCTGCTTGTTTCTCCAGCAGCTCCAAACCAAATAAATAATGCAGGAATGTTAGTAATACTATAGAACTAAACATAACAAACAAGTAAGAAAACTTTGGGTAATTCTATAAAACAACAGCTTATTCTCATGAGCTTTGTGGACGTGTTATCTAGAAAGTAAAATCTTTATGGGAAATAATGGGTGATATTTTATTCTGATTAATTTTTAAACAACTATATGCTGTTGTAAAGAAGAAAGTACAGATACTAGAAAAAGGACAATTTTGTAAATATAATGCTGATAAAAAAAAAAAAAAGGGAGTTACACAATTTTTTATTTTGATCAGATGCAGGACTCGGAGAGGTTTTGTTGATCTCCATATGCTTTTTCAGCGGTTATATTCCAGGAAATGGATTATCTAATCTAAATTCATACAGACTGAAAAACCTGAAAGTCTTTCTTGATGTCTGATCTTGATATATGAACCAGCTACATCCTGGTTTTGTATGAAGCCAACTCACTGACATACCAGCTTCTTTTCCCCTTTTTCTTTTTGCTGTTGCTTCTATATTTCAGTACTTCTCTGAGTGATAACACAGTTGTTGCGCAAAGAAAGTTAGAATAATGTTAAATGAAGAAAACTTCCTTTTTGGGGGGTTTGTAATTGATGGCATGTGTCAATTTAAAGCTACCAGTCAGAAAATAAGGAAGGAAAGGAAGAGAAACCTCTCTCTAGTGTCTAGGTCAGAAGAGCAGGGTCACCAGACAAACACCCTTTGGGCGTCCTCTCAAACTTACCAGCTGGTGACAGCAATGAAAGTGATGATGATGAATGATGATTTTCATGTTTTCTCCCTAGTATGAATACACTTTTAATTGAGAATCCCTTAAGCTTACCAGTGGAAGTTTCTGTTTATGACTGTATTAATGCTGTTTGAAACAGCTTGATTATATGTGGGTGTTGCATGCTAATTGATTGTTAAGCTTTATGCATGTATATTAATTGGGTAATATTTATCAATTATAAAAAGGACTATTACCTTCTTATCTACTAGGATCTATTAGTTGTAATACGAATTTATAAAGTAAAAGCTATAAGGTAAATGGTGAAGGGATCTCAGCACACAGTTACAGACTAAATCTACAAGCAAAAGGATGAGGAGATAGGGGAAGAGCAGGATGGTGATGTATTCAAACACTAAATGGATCATAGGGGCTTATTTCAATTGTATACAGATGGGAATCTAGTGCTTTTGAGATGTTTAGGGCATTCTAGCTATTTCAGAAGAGCATGGGTCTCCTATAGGTCCTACATCTTTTCTGTTAGTCCTGTGAGGGTGTTTCATATACCCTAGGGAATCTGAAATGTCACTTTGTGTGGGTAGCCAAATTGAGCCATAGAAATTTGTCTTCTGGCTAATTAATGTTCTCTAAAATGAACCCTGTTGTCAACTTTCATTAGTCAAAGAGAAAAAGACTGTCTCTTCCAGGAGACAACACAGAAAATTATGTGCTTATAAGCCAGGCCCCTTTTCTGAACTGCTTATTGTATGCAACTGCCACACTCCACTGAATAAAGATGGTAATTAATGGAGTGTTTCAGTTTTAAATATTGGTATTTAGTGTCGCTTTTGATACTATAAGGTATCCTGTTTGGTCTCCAGGCTGGAGCTGAAGAATATAATGGTTTTCTACAGAACCTGTGTAATATCTGCTAGCATCATGAAGAGGTCTCAACCTCTTCTATTTCAGGACTTCAGCTTTCTAACAAAGACACTTAAATTAGGTCTGCAAGTTTTCATGAGTTGAAATACAGTCTGGCTGCAAAAGTAACATTCAGCTTTTATAATATCTTGTACTGAATACTTTTAAGACAGAACCCTCATTGTTATTTACAAAACTAATTCAAACTGGCACCATCACACTGATGGAAAACTGAATGAAGGACAATCAGCAAAGTTATATTAAATAGCAGTAGCCAAGGAAGTGTAGCCAAGATTGATGTAGGGCCCAGTTTTATTTAGCAACTTTATTTCTGCTTTGGATGGAGGAGTAAATGTCACATTAATTAAATTTTCAAATTTTATGAAATTGGCATGTATTGCAAATATCATTGTGGTTAAAGAAATAATATAGCAAGCCCAAGGGAGGTTAGAATTAATGTCAGGATACAAAATGATATTTAGTCTTGAGAAATATGCAAGCTGTACATCTGGGGAATAACAATTCAAAAAGACCATCTGAGGGAGGAAGAAAATTTTGTTGACAATAAAGACTAGGGGCGAGTAGAATAGCAAACCAGATGTGAGCTTCAACGTATCATAGCAACCAAAAAAACAAAGCAGTGCTAAACTGCAGAAATAAAGATACTGGGAAGTTGTTGCATTTAAGGTGACAAATTAATTTGGTAAGAGATGAAACCCTTTGCATTTTAGCCTGTCCTCAGAGATTAGAGGGACTAAGGGCAGGCTGGATTTATCTCTTAATAGGTATGCCAATTATTGCCGTGACTATAGGCCTGACACCAGATGCACGAACAATCCATGTGCTGTAGGTCCAGTTACATTTAAGAGAAGCAGTCAGGTTCACAAATAGTACAGTTTATTCTTGTGAAACATCTACAGATACTTTGAGGTTGCCTAGGATAAATGCATAAACTGCAGGTTGACTATATAACACTACACACAAAGACAATTACAATCACACACTTAATTCCTGGGTAATCAATCAATTTAGCCAAGAGCATAAATCTTACCAAAAGGCTTCCCTTCTGGGGGCGGGGAGCACAAACCCTTTGAACTTTCCCTCTGATATGATGTCAGATTATTGTCCTTCCAAGTTGGATACAAACTTGGGGTAGTATTTATCTAAATATATATGTGTGAGTGGATAGGACTGTGGTCAATCCATTGTTTCTTGAGTAATGACATAGCACATTCCTTGATGCAATGTGCATGAAGTGAAAAGATGAAGAAAACATTCCTTGAGAAAAGAGAAAGGTTGTCCACACAGTTGTGCAGAACATTCTTTGAGAAAAGTGGAAGAACAGGACAATGAAGGCTCCATGTCATTTCACATTCCTCCTTGGTGTCACAGAAACACAAATCACCAGATCTTCACCCTGTCCTGTGTTTTGTTCTGGGCATCAGGTGTTAAGGAAATGTGTATTTTGCAGGTTTTTTTCACTATTTGGCTTTTCCCACACTTCACAGAAGTAAACTCAGATACTCTTTGCTTTTTGGTTATTAGATTTAGGTTAGTAGAAATCAGTTATTACAACACTGTGCAGACTGTGACACTTTATAATGAAGAATAGTTTTACACACTGGAAAAATTTGGAAATGAAAAATAAAATCAATTCACTGTCTGAAAGAACTAATGAGAATATAAAAGAATAAACAATCTGCATACTGTAAACTGGCTACAGGAAATCGCTAATGAGAACAGAAGTTTGAAATATTTGAAAGGTACAAAAACTGAAAGAGAAGAGCTGTAAATATGAAAATTAGATGACATTTACTCAAAGAAAACCAAGCTGTGAAAGTGACCAAGATATTGCAGAAACATATGTCTATTTTTGAACTCCTCATCTGTAGAGATAATCATATACACAGTTCCTCGGGTTAATGGTGGATTTCACCCAGTAGTTATCATTCAGTATAGAATATTATTTAGTCACTTTTCCATGAATTCTTAAGAAATGGATTCTCCCATCTAAAAGTTAAACAAGTAGACAAAGATATTGATGTATCTTTGGGGAGGAAAGGTCTAGAGATTCTACTGATGGCAATCATAAGAAAAGATAAAGTTTTGAAAGACAACACTTCTTTAGGGTCTTTGTTCCTCTTACTCAGTTATTCTGACCTCTGGTTAGAACTCTCTGTACCAAGAAACTTCGGAAGGCTGAGGCTATACCTTGACCAATGTTTCCAATGTCTTATTCTACCACTTCTGATTTTGGACATCTGGACCATGACTGGTTCCTCCGCATGTGTATACCACACACTATGTTGACAGCCCAAGTTATCTGATCAAACAACAGCAAACCCCATATATACATATATATATATGTATATATATATGTATCTATGTATGTATAAATATATATATATATCCAGATGTCCAAAATCAGAAGTGGTAGAACAAGACATGGTACATATACCAATATCTTTGTCTACTTGTTTAACTTTTAGATGGGAGAATCCAGTTCTGAAGAATTCATGAAAAAAATTGGCCTCCTTTATGTGCCCCCTCTGGAGGTCTCCTCCTGTACTTGTTCTACATTGATGTATTTGATTATGTGATGACTGTGTAATAGTAGGGCTATTCTTACATTCTATGATGGTTTTGTTACTAATTGGTTTAGTACCAATCTGTACTTTTCAGTTGATTATGTCTCCGTTTCACCTGATGACTTTCTGCAAGGTAGATTCAGAAAGAAAGGGAGAAATTCACTGTTCTGTTCCATTCTTTTTAACTCCCATTTCTTTAAAGAGTCTGTGTTTATGTATAGTCCGTATGTATTCCATAACTGTGGTTTTCCTGAAAGGAGAGTTGGGGTGTCCCTAGGGGGTTTGCATTTATGTGACCCATGTTTATGTACATATGTTAGCTCAGAAGGTAGACAAGAGGCCACCTGTTCAGTGACACAACAGAACTAAAGGACAGAAACAGAAAGTGGGATGCTTATTCAGGATTTGAAGGAGAAGTTCTGCACAATTTAAGAAAGATATTGCACCAAAACAGTTATTTTAATCCTTTAATCCTCTTCCAGTAGATGAAAGGAAGTGATTATTCCCTTCTCCTTGGTTTCTGAAGACTGCACATGGAGGACTGTGTCCATTCTGGGCTCCACAGTACAAAAAAAGGCACTGACAACCTAGAGTGAGTATAGCAGACGGGCACCAAAGTGTAAGGGGGCTGCAACCCATGTTGTACAAGGAGAAGCTGAGAGGATTGTATTTGTTCAGTCTTGAAAAGTGAAGGCTACCATGGGGATCTTACCACTGTCTAGAACTTCCAGTAGAGTGCTAAAACAAAACAAAAAAACAAACAAACAAAAAAACAAACAAACAAACAAACAAACAAACAAACAAACAAAAACAGAGCCAGAATTTTCTGAGGTACACAGTGGATGACACACTATGTTGCTAAAACACAGCGGACAAAAGTTGAAACATGGGAAATTCTGACTTGATATAAGGAAATGGGCTTTCACTGTGTGAGTGATAGAAGATGGGAAAAGGTTTCCCAGTGAAATCCTTGGAGATATGCAGAACCTGATGGGCCATGATTCTGAGAAACCTGCTGTAACTGGAACTGCTTTCTGTAGAGCCTTGGATTGCATGACCTCTGGAGGTCCTTTTCAACTTGTATGTTTCTGTGATTCTGTGAAAAGATGAGTCTTTATGCAGGTACAGGGAAAATCTGAGGGGACGAAAATGTGTTTATATGTTTAAATGAGATTAAAATAGTATAAATTACTTATAATAAAAGTTTTTCCATTACAGTGCAAGCAACTGTGTACACAGGATTAATTGTTCTAGGGTTACTGAACTATGACTAAATATAGATGTTAGGGAGATGCTTATCTACATTTTCAGTACTTAAAGCAGGTTAATCCCTGCTGGTTTTCTACCATATTGATTGGCAGATTGCAGTTAAATCTCTTATCATCTGAGCTCTCTCATCACAGGGAACTTGTGGAATAATAGTAGCCCTCTCATAGAAGAAAACATTACTATTTGACCCAATTCTTCAAAATCAGATTGAGGGATGACTATGAGAAAGAAGTAAATATAGATCTAGTTTTATGACTGAAAGAATCTATCTAAATCCAAAATATAGGTGTACATTTACTTTTGTCTTGAGTTCTAGTGAGTGTATATTGTTATCACAGAATTACTAAGTCCCTAATTCACTGTGGGCTTAACTTGTCTTCTGGAACATTTTTTTGCCTGTACCATTAAGATATCACAAATTCACTTTTTTTTTTTTTTTTTTTTTTTTTTTTTCCTAAATATATTTCCATGTCTGATAGATAGACTTTTTTTTTTTTTTTTTTTAATTTCACATCACATCAAATCCTATTGTCTACAAGAAGGTTTCACGTAAGGCAATTATTTCCAATGGTTTGTCATGTGTATTTTTAAAATATTAAATTGGCAGTTTCCAATATCATATCAGTCTATTCACACACCATATATGTGAGATCATGAAGATATTAAAGTGCCAATTTGATAATTAAATGTTTTCTTTTTTTTTTTTTTAAAAAAACATTCATCTTTACAGTTGGATTTAATGCTGAATTTTGAAGCCCCAATTCAATTTTAGAAAAAAAAAAAAAAAAGTCTTTTATGTTTAATTTTTTAAGGCATTCACAAAAGACAACAAAAGATAGACAAGCCTATGATTTTTATCCTTCATTATGGACAAACAACAATCTGCAAACTGACTTTGCAACGACACATAATTCAGCAAAATAGTACACTGGCTATTCGAGGATAAGGTTAGAGATGGGCTTTGTCTTTTCTGTGGTTCAATAGAGTATTTGTTGAACACTACAAACTTCATTTTTTAGTTCTACATAGCAAAATAGATACCTAAAATCAAAGTATATCTTTGAAACAGAATCCATAAATAGCAAGCCTTTGAACTAGAAGTTATACAGTTTAATTGCTGTGCTGCTCCTTCTTTCCTGACCTAACTCCTAATCTATAGGAATTGGCAGTCATTGCATAATACCTTGCCTTTGTAGCTGTTTCCAAGGGCTGTTTACTTGATTATTCACAACTTATCTTTTAAGATGCTCCTTTAATGTCTGTCTTAAAACACAAACACAATAATAAATTAAAACAAAATTTTCACACTATAATAATCAAAATTCCACTGAGCATACCATTTCCTTGTGTCTACTTTGCCTCATGATGGACTTGATGATTCATTGCTGATCAGTTGATTTATTAAGGTAATGTAAATATTTTATAGGAAATACCATTGTCTTCATATTTCAAAGTTAAAGGGACAAAAGAATGTGGTGAAATACAAGATAAATTGGGTGAAATACTCTGTAAAACATGCTGTGTGCACATCCTCCACATTTTATTCAATACACTCAAGAAAAAATAGACTGTGTTATTGAAGAATAAAGATTTTGGGAAAAATATTTTTAACTAGCTTGTCAAATTATCATTCAAATAATACCATCAAAGCCTTTATAAATTTAACTAAAATTGAATGAATTATTAGAATGACAATAAATTTCCTAGCTTAATAAACAACCACCTCACTAATGAAGTGTGAAGACAATTGCAAGGAGACACTTAATTAGATCATTTATAACTCATTAAGTAGCAAACTGCTATACCCCCTGTTGGTTACTGTTAGTGATGAAAAGAGATAAAACAGCAGAAGTGTTGCTTCAGATGTTAAATTAAGCTTGCATGTTCCAAGCAGCCAATGCACATGTGTCCATTTATTTCAGTAGCATCACTTTTTCTACTGAAGCCTAGTATACAGGTCCTTGGAATGCAAGAGCTTAATATGTAGAGAGTGTGTTGTTATATTGTTTCACTTTGTAACTTAATTGCACTTTAAATTCAAAACATATACAGAAAACTTTGCTACATGGGTGTGTGAGCAAAGGGTATCTGCTTGTCTACAATGGGACCTTTTGTCATTAGAAAAGGTGGTTTTTTTAAGGCAACACTGAGTCCATGTGACACTGTCTTTTCTGAATTTGTGAGTAACAACCAACAAGTGTTAAGAAGAGGTAATTTTTATCTACTATACTTTACACATCAGAGCATGTCAATAAGTAGGTATTCTAAGTGAAGACATGAAGAAGATGTCAAAATAATCACATGATACAGTCAGGCCTTTTTCTAACTTTCTCTCAGTTGTCTCTTTAAAATAAAAATTACATTCAGTTAATGTCCTGGGTTTGAGTGAGTGGTGGGGTTTTCTTGGTATCAGGGGAGGGAGCTACAGTGGTGGCCTCCTGTGAAAAGCTTCTCAAAGCTCCCCCAGCTCCAAGTCAGCTCCACCTCTGCACCAAAAATGAGCCAATCAGCTGCACCTCTGCTGTAACCTATTTAAGAAGGAAACTGGTGAGAAGGAGTTGAGGTAGCTGTGTGAACACCAAGGTCAGTGGAGGAACGGAGGAAGAAAGGAGGGGAGAGGTGTGCCAGAGCAAAGGCCCCCCTGTATCCTGTGGTGAGACGGCAAAGCAGCCCTTCCCCCTCCACACCCATTGAGATCTATGGTAGAGCAGACACTGATTTATGGCCTGTATTTTGCATGATGATCAAGGTGACTGTGCCTGAAGAAGCCAGGATCATGTGGGAAAATGTAGCCCCCTCTGTTGTAGTTCAGCACTGGGAGGATTGAAACATGTGGGGGTGTCCCATGCTAGAGCAGCTTGGGAAGGGCTGCAGCCCATGGGAGGGACTCCAGTTGGAGAAAGGTGGTGTCCCAAGCCAGAGCAGCGTAAGGAAACGCTGCAGCCCGTGGGAGGGACTCATGTTGGAGGAAGTTTGTGGAGGACTGTCTCCTGTAAGAGAGGGACCACAATGGAGCAGGGAGAAGAAGTCTCTCTTTCCCTGCCCCTCTGCCACTGGGGGGGTGGAGGTAGAGATATTGGAAGCAGACCTGAGCCTGGGAAGAAGAGAGGGGTGGGAAGAAGGGAGGGTGGGGTTTCTCAAGATGTGGCAATGCTTTTCACTGTCCTGCTCTGTTAAGTGTTGTTGTTAGTGTCTGTAATAAATCTATGTTATTTTTTTCTTCCCCTAAGGAGTCTACCTTTTGCCCGAAACCATAATGGGTGACTTGCCCCTCCCTGTCCTATCTTGAATCCTAAGCCTGGCTTATTTGTCCCTTCTCATCTCTGGGAGAAAAGGGAGGAGTAAGCAGATGTGTAGTGCTCGATTGCCCTCTAAACTCAAACCACAACAGCTAACTACACCTTAGTGGAAAGACATAAGTGTGTATGTTTTTAGTTTATAAGCTTTTGGAGCTTGGATAGTTCCCATTAAGATTAATTTCAGTGACTAGTTTAGGTGCTACCTCACCAAAATATTATGTATTGTCTCAGATATGTATGTCATAATTTATATGATCACCCTGTGGTATCAATCAAGAAATTCTAACGTCTCTGAAAATCTGCAGAGAGACGGACACTTTTAAAACAGATGTCAAATTCTTTTTACGAACTACATGGTTGATCTGGTCTGGTAAGTTAAATACCTATCTCTTTTAATGAGTCTGTGGAGAACTAAATAAAATACAGCATGTGGAAAGTCTTTGGTTCTATGCTTCATTCAGTCTCCGTGAGAAGCAAGATGCTTTGCATCCCAGGAGTGTTATAAGACATCCAATCCTTGGTTAAAAAAATCCAGACTTTTTATTTGCAACTAGACATAAAAAAGTCATTGATGAGTAGTAATGAAGACAACACAGAATCTGATGTTTAACGTATTCAGCCGAATTGGAAAACATGCATTTCCGATTCCTGATCTCAGAGTTTGTTTTATATATCTCTCTAAATAGGTGGAGACTATGCTTGACTAAAATTTTCTTTACTTTAGTGGTTGTCATATTCCCAATAAATGCATATGTTTAGCCTCCTTTGAGACTAATAACTTCTCGTTTTCTAGTTGAATGTTAGAGCTAGGCACCTTCGCCACAAATACTGAAATTAGTTGTGCTACTTGGAACCTTGCAAGGTCTTTGAGGGGAATTTAATTCTCTTTCACTGAACATAGATCAATACTAATCTCCCAGGATAGATGCTCCTGAGAATTCCTGTGCAATTAGACACTCAGGGAAGCTCAGGCTAAAAAGGAGGTCATTTATTATTTTTGGATGCAAGTGAGGTTAACCAGTCATGGCAAATGCACAGACAAGATTACTGTCTTGCTCTTAATTTGATTTTAAACACGTAATTCACAACATAGACCATGTGTTAGTGGAATAAATGCCATAATTTCTCATCAGAAAAAAAGAATCTGGAAAAGAAAGTCCTGGATTTTGACTCTCCCATAAGTTGGCTGTTTGACACTGGTCAAGTCACTGATAAAACTAAAGGTAGCTATCTTTTCCAGGAATAAATTAATTTAATTTAATTTTACCTCCACTGGTAAATTAATTTATTTTAACTTTACCTATTAAAGTGTCTTTATCTCAATTGTCCTGGGTTTGAGTGAGTGGTGGGATTTTGGTACCAGGGGAGTTTTTGGCTATAGGGGTGGCCTCCAGTGAGAAGCTCCTCGAAGCTCCCCCAGCTCCAAGTCAGCTCCACCTCTGCTTGAAAACTGAACCAATCAGGTGTGTCTCTGTAATAATGTATTTAAGAAGGGACGTGGTGAGGAGGAGTCGGACTTGTGAGGAGAAGTTGTGGCAGCTGCGTGAACACCAAGGTCAGTGGAGGAACGGAGGAAGAAAGGAGGGGGAAGGTGTGCCGGAGCAGAGACCCCTCCTGTATCCTGTGGTGAGATGGCAGGGCGGCCCCCCCACTTCCACCCATGAAGATCTACAGTGGATCAGACATTGATTCATGGTCTGTGTTTTTCGCATGGCTGATCAAGGTGCTGTGTCTGAAGGTGGCCAGGGACTTTTGGGAAAATGTAGCCCCGCTGTTGTAATTCAGCGCTGGAAAGATTGCAGCATGCGAGGGTGTCCCACGCCGGAGCAGTTCGGGAAGAACTGCAGTTATGGGAAGGATTCTAGTTGGAGAAAGTTGGTGACCCACGACAGAGAAATGTGGGGAAAGTTGTGGACCATGGGAAGGACTCATGTCAGAGAAAGTTGTGGAGGACTGTCTGCTGTGAGAGGGGGACCACGATGGAACAGGGGGGAAATGTTCCAGACGCTCTCCCCACCGATGATGGAAGAAGCAGCATCACTGACTGTACCCCCCATTCCCTGCCCCTCTGCCGCTGGGGGGAGGAGGTAGACATACTGGGAGCAGAGCTGAGCCCAGGAAGAGGGGGGGGTGGGGGGAAGGTGTTCTCAAGATGTGGCAATGCTTCTCACTGTCCTTCTCTGTTAAGAGTTGTTAGTGTCTATAATAAATGTATGTTCTTTTTTTTTTTCTTCCCCTAACGAGTCTGCCTTTTGCTCGTGACCATAATGGGTGATTTTTCCCCAAGATTGGCTCTCTGTCCCTTATTACCTGAAGAGAAGGGGGAGAGAGTGGCTCCGTGGTGTTAGGCTGCCAATCAGGCTCAAACCACGACACTCAACCCATGAGATTTTTCACTCTTACCATTCTGATTCTTTTCACTGTCTCTCTGTAGGGGAGTAAGTGAGTGTGTGGGGCTGAGCTGCCTAGCAGGGTTAAATGACAACAGAAAGTTTTCCCTTCCCTTCGCCTTCCCTTCGCCTTCCCTTCCCTCTTCCTAAAAGTAATAAGTAAATTGAGCCCACATTGTGTAAATAACACAATTCTTGCTTTGGCTAATGAAACCAGGGAAGAATGGAAATAACTTCTGAAGAACCAAAGAAAACCTCCTTGCTGACTGGCATGATGACAAATAACATCTGTAATTGACTAATGCAAAATAGCATCCACTGAAAGAGTAATTAAGATCTGTATCTTATTTTTAGAATGGAAAAATTAAAAAACAAAACAAAACAAAACATATTCATGAGCACTTTTCAAAGTATAAAAATGTATTAAAAAGCTTTTTTCTTCTTTGAAAAAGGCCAAGAACAAGAATGTGGAATTAGTTTGAGTTAGATTGTGGTTTGTTCTCTACAGTGAAAAACAGCAAAATATGTTATTGGAAAAATAAGCATCATCAGTCTTCTAAAATACTTAGAAAATAGTACTTCTAATAGTAATTTAAATTAATAGTAATTTAATTTAAGAATACTGTTAAAATACTTTTAAAAAATACTTTAAAAACTGTTTTCTATCTAAGAATTAATTTGATATGAAATGACCTGGTATATTTCTTTATGAGGGGACCTGATAAATGAAATAAACCCATAAAACTAATATTTCAATTTAAAAATAATTATTTAGTGTTAAAGGTACTTTATTGTATTCTGAAATAGGGACTAAAAGAAGAAAACATATGCTAGTAAATTCTATGGTTATAATGTGTTATTCTGTTTTTTTTTGTTTTTTTGTTTTTTTTTTCTATAATGGGTAGTTATAACCTGATCTGCTGTTAAAATTCAAGATCATAAAAAGATTAAAAGATGGAGATTTGAAAAGGTGAAATAAGTAGAGAAGGGAAGTTTGATTAAGTGGAATAGAGTATGAAAGTATAAAGAAATAAAATAAAGATATAAAGATTGGCACATTTAACAAAATTTGGAGAAAACAAAATACACCATGTGTCTTTGGAATAGACAACAATGAAACCCATGAACTTTTATGTGGCCTAAAGTATCCAAAAATTGGGGTGATTTTTCATGTCCTAGATAAAATATGAGTCATGACATTTTGATGGAGAGAAGAAATGAGAATTTTAGTTTCTACTTAAACTATATAGAAGAGGTCAGATTATGTATCTGAATATTTTATTTCGAAGAGAAAAATTTTAAAGCAGGACAAAAATTAATCCAAAATACTCATAAATCTTTATATGATAATATGTAGTAAGAGGTCTATGCATGTTATTATAGACCTACATAGAAATGTGAAGCCTAGTGCATGCCTTTGAGAACTCAAGTACTTAGGGTTGGCTACTGATAAAAAAACTTCTGAATTTGATATAATGTTTAAATGGGTCTAGGAGAAAGAACATGTTCCCCTCTCTTATTAGGTGATCTTTTAAGAAGATTTAAAAAAAAAAAAAAAAAAAAAAAAAAAAGTATCTATTTTGTTTTGCATTAAAATGTATATTAATTCAAAGTTTGAATGCCCAAAGTTATATTTTTCTATGTAATTTGTATTATAGCTGGGGGGTGAATGGACTGTGATGAATGTTAGAATTTCCATTATTCTAATGTCCCTTGAAGGCAACAGAGGTGGAAAGTGGCCAAACAAAGACCTAATTTATCAGCTAAAAATCCTAGCTTCACTGGGAATATTCATTGCAATATTTCTCTAATGAGCAGTGATAAACAGTGTAAAAGACATTAAATATTCTAATATGAGAGGAGAAACCCTTTGTTTTCATGAGAAACATGTAGTTTTCTTAAATACTTGTATTGGTATGGTAATGTGAAGTGTATGTCTTCCAATAATACTTTTAAGGGAAACTTCTTTATATTTCTCTTTGGTGGAGAATTTAATATACTGTCTTAACCTTTTCTCCTAAGACCATACTTTATCTCTTAAAGTTTGTATGTTTAGATGTTCTCTGTTTGAAGGAAGAGCTTTATAACTTTTAAATTATATGAACTTTCTAGTCATTATAGTACATATTTCTGGTTCAAGCAGAAGTTTGATAAGAGAAAAGATATTGGAGTATCTGAAGTTTGATGTGTCCCTTAAAATGTTATAAGGACAATTACCAGTGATATTAATTTTTTAAAACATTGTTTAAAATATTGCTTATTTTCAAGATTACTCTGTTTGTAAGAATTTGTAAATTGTTAGGTAAAACACTACAAAAAGAACTTTGATTTCATCAGTACAAAGAAATTAATGGCTAGTATCTACTATTATAGGATTAGAAGTTTTATTAGGTAGATAAATTCTGTAAACAAATACTCTTATAAATAATAATAAGTGAATTCACTGGAAAATTTTTAAGCAAAAATAAAAAGTAAAAATCGCAGACAAAGCGCAATTATGGTTAGTCTAAGGTTTAGGGTTTAGTAGCAGCTTGCAGTATATACTTGGCCCAGCTGGTAGAGTCTTTAAAAATTGGTCAAAGTCATAACTCATCACTGAAGGATGTTTGATCAAGGATGTTTCTGTGCTTAGAGTTATTAAAGGAAGATCTATCATGCCTGATTCAACAGCCCAAGAGAGGTGAGGCTACTGTTGCTTCATATCCCAAGGTCCAGCCAGTAGTGAGTCTGAAGACGTATTCCCAGCATGCACGTGAAGAGTGCATATATACAAGACATTTATACATAAATATGTATATACACACCCAGCCACACAGATGACAGGTAGACACACAAAGCAGAGACAGAAACACAGGCAGAATCAACAGACTCACCCTGTTCCCCTCTCTCACTGAGCAGAATGGAGGTCCACTAGTGATACAAATGTACAACGTAGATCCCTCCAGAAACTGGGCTTAGATGCTGTTTACCCGGTAACTGACCCTTGGATCTTCCCACTTGCCCGCACCTGGATGTATGAGCCCCCAAGACCACAGCTGCACTCCTGTTGCTGGTACAGACTCACACACATGCACACACAGCTGGCCAGGACTTCCCGAGACCAAGCAGCCAACCATCAGTGCTTTAACTCATTTCACCCTGCTCCCAGGCCACATCATACATTCAGCAGCTGATCCAACTTGACCTTCACTAATCACATACACACTTGCACACCCGTACTTGCTCCTGTCACTGGTACCATGAAAGCATAGCCATGTTTTGGCAAAGCAACCCATGTTTTGGCTCCAGTTGCTGGCAAGAAGACACTCACATAGATGTGCACACACAGCCCTCACCCAGGAAAGAGTCAGAAAGAAAAGAACATCTGGAGTGCCAGGTTCAGTTCTAGACTCCCAAGTACAGGTAGAATGTAAACAAACATGCTAGAACAAGTTCAGTTAAGAACAATGAGGATGATTAAGGAATTGGAGCTTTTGTTATACAAGGAAAGGCTGAGACAGCTTGGACTGTTCAGTCTGGAGAAGAGAATACTTGGGAGGATCTTATCAATGTGTATAAATATCTGGTGTATGTGAGTAAGAAAGATGCACGATGGCCCTGATCAACCTGTTCTAGGTGGCCCTTCACTGAGCGGGGAATTTAGACTAGATCATCTACAGACGTCATTTCCTATGTCAGCGATTCTGTGTTGATGTGATTCTATGAATTATTCATTTCAGAATGGATAATATTTCATTTTATAGTTTTCAGAATATCTAATTCCAGTATCTAGTTGGGGGTTTTTGTGTGGTTTGTTTGTTTGTTTGTTTTGTTTTGTTTTGTTTTGTTTTTTAATAAATAAATAATTCTGACATGAAATTTAACTTTTAAGACTTCTGAGTGTATATGCAATATGCATGTGTATTTATACATATATATGTATATTTTTTAATGTATTCAGAAACATGCTCTTAATCATATCAAAACAAAATAAAATATTGGGGAGATATTATATGAGGACAAGAACAGTGATGTTAAGGTGTTTAAGAAAACACTGTTATTTCAAATAATCAGTCAATGGTTCCTGCTTATAATAATTATTTTTTTTTTGCTATGTCGATATGAAACAGTCTTCAGTTATCTGATTATAAAGATGATATTCAGTCTGAAACCACAACAACTACCAAGATGTCTAGATCTGCTTGGAGCCAATGATATCAACTTCTTTCACAATTAATAGAGGTTAGGTTGTGATCCAGTGTCCCATACATAAGTGCCTGGTGATTCTTCTGTTGATTTAATGTGTCTCTCCTGGTCTCCAGTGGTTGGTTCAGGAAGGCACCTATTTCCCACAGCTTTTGGTTTTAAACTCTTAGATATATATTGAAATATAATTGAATAATTATCAAACTATAATATTATTTATCAAATAAACAAATTTATTTAACAAATGAAACATTATTATTTAATAAATATTATTAACAAATTAAATACAATTATTTAAAAAATTAAATACAAATGAAATATCAAGAATATATATTAAAATACATATGGCAGCCTTTCTTCTTGGAAGAACAGAAGGGAAGACCTAATAAAAATAAGGATAGTAAGGAGTTTGAGTACATTAGGAATCAAATAAATCCTGTGAATTACATATGAACAATATCAAATGACAAAGTTTTACCTTTTTTCTTCATTACAAAGAAAAAAAAAAGATACTTTTATTTTATATTTTGAGACAAGGAAGACATGTTATATAAAAGGATAATGAAGTATTTTCCCCTGTCTCAGTAGATAAAAATATTAAAAATTAGTAGCCCAAATAAATTTTTTTTCACGATTTCTTAAACATTTACATTATGAAAGCTGTGGTTTACAAAGCTTTAAAATTAATAAATAATGACATACTACAGAAATTCCTATGAAAAAAGAATAATATTAGTGGTATAATAAAATTCCAAAAGGGAAGGAAGACAAATTAGAGGTGTGTTTTTAATTTCTATCTGCTCCTGGAAAGAGACCAAAAGAGAAAGTGATTTAATAAAGTACATAGCAGTAAATTAATATTTAAGCCTTTGTAGAACTAGTGTAATGGTACCTTGGGGGCGATAGCACTTATATGCATCTAGGGAAAAGAAAATAATTCCATTTTTGCTTTATACACATATTTGGATGTTCTGATAATAACTTTTCATGTCCATGTTTTTTTAAGACTGCCCTCTTATGTTTTCAAATGGCTATTTAAAAGGTAGGAATACAGCCATTTCTCTTATTTAGTTTGTTTATGTTATCAGCAAAAAGGAGTTTTAATTTTTAATGGCACAGCACTAGCTATTTTATCACCTTTTTAGTGCTTACACTAATATGATTAAGTTCCTCTGTCTCTGCCTCTTGTGCTGCAGTTTACTTCATTGTCTCATTGGCTTTGCTAGCATTTTAATGGTCACCTGTGGACCTGGAAGACATCCTGTGGTTGTTTACACAATATTAACTTAATTACACATGTACCTCTATTTGCTGTAGTTGCTATATTTTTAATTGCTTCTGACTTTGTTGTTGAGCTCAGATTATTCTAATCACACCTTGAATGCCTCTTTAAAGTCTTTTGTTTGTTTTTGATGATTCAGATTGAAGGAATAATTAGTGTTTTTAACTGTTCTCAAGAACCAAGCTATTAAAGCAAATATAGGGCAAATGAATGTTTTCTTAAACTTTGCACATATGTCTTGTGCTATCCTGGAAATCACCCATCAAAGGATTTTAAAATAATAACTCTCTTATTTCCACATAATTGTAGTTGTTTTATCACTAGAAAGTAACCCTTTATTTACAAACTTGTCATAAGACATCAGCTGAGATAATATGCTTTTTAATAACAACTATGAACAATAAAAGCACAGAATCACAGAATTATTGAAACTGGAAGGGACCTTTTGAGATCATCTAGTCCAACTCTCCTGCTGAAGCAGTGTCAGGTAGATTAGGTTGTTTATGGCTGTGTCCAGTCAGGTTTTGAATATCTCCAAGGATGGAGACACAGTAATCCTTCTGGGCAGCCTATGTTTGACTACCCTCAGAGTAAAAATGTTTTTTCTTGTGTTAAGATGGAACATCATGTACTTCAGTTTATGCCCGTTGCCTCTTGTCTTGTCACGGGGCACCACTGAAAAGAGTCTGGCTCCCTCATTTTCCTTTCTCCCCATCAGGTATTTTTGAATCAAATGAGGAAAATAGTCACTTTCAGATTGCAAAATGTATAATTTAGCACATATCTAACATCAATTGATTAAATTTCATCTTAAATGCTTGGATAGATAAAGGTGTTAGAGTGTCCAGGTCAAAGATAAGTTTCTATATTAGATGTCTAAATTTAAGTGATGCAACTTTAGCCTCTGTTTGTAGCCTATCAATACTTCAACTAAATGCATGCTTACTCCAATTACAAACTCATAATTTCATATCCTTTGAAATTTTCCAGCAGCACACTTTTAGTTCCAATAATATGTCTCCAAGGTGAGAGCAAGCAGAGGCCAACGTTCACATTAGACAAAGAACAAATGCATACACTCTCCAGATGGAATTTACCTTCTACATAAGTATCAGTACAGAAGAAGTTGCCTTTATTGACACAAACTGCAACAGATGGAAGAGAAACAGTCTAGTAGTCATTTTGTGTAGCAGGGGAGAACTTTACACAGTTTAAGTCAAACTGGATGCCTTGGAAAATAGGACATCCACTAGGAAGACTCATTAAAAAGAGGCTGAGTCTTATTTCTGTGGATTGACTTGCAGGTCAATACGCTTTTGGTCCATGATAAACAAATAAATACTTGATGCATGAACAATCTCATTGCTGTCTCAGATGAGACAGCTTTCCAAAAGGAACAGTATTACCTATCATTGAGTAACAGTACTAACATCAACCTAAAAATTTAGGTTTGCTAATACCAGTTTTACCAGTGTTGGTCTAAGACTTAAATCCTGATCATCTTACTGATGTATCATAGCTACCTGGCTGGATCTTGAAGCATCTGGGCACACAAGGGAAGTCAGTAAATCAGCTTGAGATACCAAATCTAAGGGGTAAAAGAAAATTTCTTCAGAATAAGACAGCAGGAACATTCTAAACAAGGCTAAGTCTGCAACTCCATGTCAAGATGCCTTGCATATGGTTTGTAGGAAACCATTTAGGTCAGATCTTGCACCTCTCTCTGGAAACAGACATTTAAAACTTTACTTTGAAGAACTGAGTAGGATGCAGTCAAGTTTTTGAATAAAATGTGTCAAAGAAAAAATCCAGAAGAGTGAATTCCAAGTGTTTCTTCACAGATAAATTACAACACAAAATTAGAGTATGAAACATGATATATCTTCTGAGCTTGGTTGCGTAGTCTATCTGTACACTGTTAAATGCATATACTTCAAGGAATGAATCCTGGTAATCAAGTGATAAAGAATTGCTCACTATCCCTTCAGGAGCAACCTGGCCACATCCATGCTGTGTTATTTGGCCCTATTATTTTTATGAACTGCATTCAGTTGTACTTAAAAAAAAAAAAAAAAAAAAACAAACAAACAAAAAAAAAAAAAAAAAAAAAACCAAACCAAACCAAAAAAAGGAGATTGTGTGTGCATGTATTTTTTCAATTTAAAATATTTTTTAAATAATGTAACTGTTGTATTGCAGACCATCACATTGTACTTTTCTAGCACAAAAATTAGTCTATGCACTATAAGCCTTGAGATGTGACATGAGGGCCACTAGCTCCAGAAGATCACACTGGTTTTCTTTTGGAGAGAAGTGTCTGAAAACAGGTGTTGGAGAACTGGGAGTGAAATAACTTATTTGCAGTAAGCACAACCATGAATGCATAGAGTTGATTTCTCCAGATCCATTCTGTGTTATAATTTTAACCATATTATTGTCAACTATAGTTCTTAAAGACATCACACTGAAGAAAGGCCTGAATTTGTCTGTCTAAATGTTCTAGTGAATTCTCTCTATATATAGTTATATACATAGTGAGGAGCCACCAATTTTTGAATGAAGGTGGCTACTATGTTTGTCTTATAAGGAGTATGAACTTCTGGGTGAGTTTTATTCTCTTCATGAGAATCAGGATTTCCTCAAGAGCTAAGGCTGAACAATGTCAAGTTTTTGAATTTTACTTTATCTCAAATTTGAGCTAGTTGCCAAACATTAAAACTTTGAAAAATGGTGATATTTCTATAAATTTGCAGAACTACCAGCAAGTACTTTTAATATAAAAGCAGATAACTATATTGTCTGTAAGGTACAGACATACAAAATGGTAGCTGCATAACAGTTGTAGTGATAAATATTTCTCTTAAGAGCAATAGTTCTGCTTATGTCTAAGTTCAGCTCCCATATGCTTTTTCCCCCTTTTCTATATTCTCATTTCTAGAGTTTCATATTGTGAAACTGATGACATAATGACTTATCTGAACTATTATTTTCTCCATTCACAATGTTTTCTTTAAGTTATTTGTGTCCATTCTGGAATTAAACTATTATTTTCTGTTTTTCTATTTCTTTTAATTGTCAATTGTAATAACCCAAAGGCCACAGCAATTGCCTATATTTTCTCATTTAGTTTGTCATATAATTTCGTCTGATGCCTCTGTTGACCAGTCAAATATCTCAAAAGTAATTTGCATGACTGCACTTCACATATAGCATACTTTCCTTAAAAAGCAGAAGATTCAACAGATTCTGTTGAACATTTAATGAGTTTCAATTGAATATTTACTGAATTTCTATTAAATATTTACCTAGAATGTAATGTTCAATGTTAAAAATCACTTTCTGAGGTTTAATTGATACAAATGAGTAAATTTGGAGACAGGTAGAAGACATGTAAATTCCATGTATTTGCTTTGGTTTGCATGCTAAAAATTAATATCTTATAAGTAAGTATACAAGAACAGAGAATTCCTTTCAGAAAAATGCTGTATTTTCTCATTGAATTGTTGATCTTTTTGAAAATTCTTATGCAAGGCTGATTACTCATGTAAACACATGCTTGACATATATGGAGAAAACCTGCAATTTCAGGTTTTCCCGCTTATTAAACACTGACATCATTCAGAAGCAAAACAGTAATTGTGATAGCCATTCATAAATCATTAATTCAATACAATAAATTGTTGAAGCATGATCTAAGTCTGTAAGGAAACTGTAAATCAGAAAATGCCCATTTCGGGTCAGTTTAGAATAAGTAACAAATCTTCCCTACCCCAACTTCATTATTCATAGTTACCAAAGGTTGAGACAAGTGGTAAGTTTGCTGATTATTTTATATATCTTACCTATATTATCAAAACTGAAAACATGCCATGGTACTGAAAAAAAACACAAAACATCCTCTACCCCCCCAAAAACCCAAACCTCTCAAAAAAACCCCAACCCATAGAATTATAAGTTGTATGGAAAGGTGGTTAAAAAATAACAACATGACAGCTTGTGATTTATGTCTTGTCTGGAGATGAGGGACAGACCTAAATACCTAAATCTATATTACATGAAATATGATAAATAAGATAAATGTTGTGGTTAAACACTATCCTGAGAACCGTTAAGCTCTGCAGCAGATTTCTCTGAGAGGCTGTGGAATCTCTGTGCTAAAAGAATTTCAATTGACTGCAGAAGTTCCCGAGCAATCTGATCTATTTTTGAGCTTAATTTTGTTGAACAAAGAATTGGACTAGTTGATCATAAATTATGAGTTTATGGAATACATAATTATTAATACAGACTGGTCATATTCAACAACATTTTGCGTGTTGTTTAATTTAAAATAACTTTTTCTTTTTTATTTTATTTTATTTTTTAAGACAGTAGTCATATTTAAACTACTGGATTGAAAGTATTTTGCTGAGACTGTTCTAATCTTGAATGTCTTCAGTCCTAGATTATTCTAGTAAACTCACTTTTCTCAGCTTCTTTCTAATAATTTATGTCAGGAGATTCCCTGGATTTATGTATTCCTTGGAAACTCCATACTGTATAAACAGTTTAGAACCAATTCCTTTCAAATTAATGATGATTAACAATTTTGTGAAGGAAGAACAATACATAAGATGATACTATGTTGCTGTTTGAATTTCTATTGTTCTAACTTCACCATACTTCTGCTCTAGTTTTAGGATGTGGTTGGTGAAGAAAAGAAAGACTGCAATCTGACTTGAGATGAGCTTAAATTAGATTGAATCATAAAAGAAGTATACTTCAAATACTGTCATAATTTTATGAGAGAACCAAAAAAAATGGGGAAAAAAAAAAAAAAAAAGGTCCTAAGGTAAAAAAGAAAAGTAACTTCCTAAGATTAATTTTCCTCGGGAGAATAAAGAAGGAGGTATCATGAAGGAAGAACTTTGACGTTGCAAAGTATATGCTTGCTTATGACATTGAACAGAATAGAATATTTTTAAGTTGGAAGGGATCTACAATGATTATCTAGTCTGAGTGCTTGACCAATTCAGTGCTGATCAAAAGTTAATAAGGTCATTGTCCAAATACTTCTAAAACACTGACAGGCTTGGGGCATCAACCACCTCTCTCAGAAGCCTGTTGCAGTGTTTGACCACCTTTTTAGTAAAGAAATGTTTCCTAATGTCCAGTGTGAACCTTCCCTGTTGCAGCTTTGAATCTTTCCCATGTATCCTATCACTGGATCCCAGGGAGAAGAGCTCAGCACCTCCTTCTCCACTTCCCCTCCTCAGGGCACTACAGAGGGCAATGAGGTTACCTCTCAGCCTCCTTTTCTCTAAAGTAGACAAACCCAGAGTCCTTAGCCATAGCTCTGTTCCTCTCTGGCATTGTTGGAGAGAAAAAAGTTCACAACTGCTCTAAAATATTATTGGACAAAAAGGCTATAATCTGCTATATTTGTCTCAAATTCTGGTGGAGAAAAGAATTTTTCAGTTTGATAGACAGACTGCAAAAGAAGCAAACTGTTGGGGTCTTTTGAAGTATTTTATACTGAAAATGTTGAAATCAAATATTTAGAAAAATTAATATTTTCCCTGTAGTTCTGGGGAACAGGACAGAGAGACATTGTGAAACTATTCATCATGTTCATGAACAGTTTCAGTCACTAAAAAATTAAGATTCTTGCAAACTTACTTTTTACTTAAAAATGCTTGTGATCTGATTTTATTCTAGCAAAGAACAAAGAAAATGCCAGGTTTTAAACCTCTCCAGTGATTTTCTTTTTTTCCTAAGATTACTGAATAGCTTTTCCTCTAGAACCCATTTTTTGTCCTTTCAAGGTCGCTCTTATTAAATTAATCTACTGTTTAATTTTTAAGCTGCTCCCCATTTGATGTAGAAGTAAACTGTGTGTGTAAAATAATTTCCTGTCAGTCAGAAGAAATTCGATTTAATTGGCTTTTATCCTGAATCATATCATTAAACTTCAAGAACATTCACAATTAATTATTTACATAGCACATATCCTGTTTCATCCAGTTCACAGCCTTAAATATTTGGACTTTGGAGTATAGTATTTTAACAGTTCAGTTTCTAGCAAGGAGGCGGAGGGGGAAGGATGGACTGAAGGCATATACAACCTTTTAACAAATATTTTGTCTTTTATAAAGTTAGTGGCAATGTGAAGTGATGGTGTAGCATAACTGTCTTCACCTCGACTTCATTTTTAAAGTTTAGATTTAACAAAGCAGAAGTAACTATAATAAAATCCCCCTGAAAGAGCACAGCATGTCTTCTCCACAGTGTTCTTCATCAGTTCTGATTCAGAAAATGGTGACTGCCTTGAAGGGCAGTCTCTTTAGAAATTTAACAGTGCAGTTCAGAGAAAACTAAGCCACAAGGGTTACAAAGATTCAAACATCACAGGGCCTAGTAGGGAAGCGATTATAATTGGCTTTCCACTGCTATCCTTAGCTATAAGAAATGTGTCACTATCAGAGATTCTTGGATCCCTTGTGGGCTACAAGAACATTTGGAGATACAAAATAATGGAGTAGAGACCTGGAGTGTGTGCAGTAAAAATAACAGAAGAGCTCTGTTGCGTCTGGATACAGCCAAATTACAATGTTCTGCTCTAACATTTTACAGCAGCAAGGATGCATTTGCAAGAGCTATAGAAGTTTAAGTTTCATCTGTACTGGTTTTCTTCTAAGGCCTTTTTCCAATTTGTAGAATCTCAGTAATTATCTACCTTAGTTATTGGAAAAGTTCTACTGTAAAAGGGCCAATCTGTCAAATGAAGATAAATGCCCTATATCATAGCTACTCATGATTAGTACTTTTCCTGATGAATTGCAGTAATGGTATCAAATACACATGCAACAAAAGATCAGCAGATAAATCTTTGGATAAAGGGGAAAGGAGGGTCTACCACTACTACTACTGCTGCAGCTGCAGCTGCTGCTGCTGCTACTACTACTACTACTACCACCACCACCACCACCACTACTGCTTCTAATACTACTACTTTTGTATGGTTGTATCTGGGCTTGACTAAATTTCTCTTAAGACAATGTGAAGCTGATCAGAATATATCAGAAGAACCTATTTTGTGGAGGACTGTATAGCAAACTACAGCATGCTTCTCTTTACTCAGAATAGTCTTATAATGCATGAAGGAAAGACCTTAGAAAGAAATAGTTTGATCTCAAATTGCAGTGTTCAGCTAAAAAAGAGGTTTGCATTTAAGCACTTTAAACTAAAGCTGTAAGGAGAGGTGACTCAGCTGCCATATAAAAGATTTGATATTTTCATCCATAAACATATTTCTGTATAAATGTTTTGGTTTGGGAAATAGTACATTTTCTTTTAGTAAGAATCTGGCTTTGCTGTCAAAATAATTAGCATATAATTAAGTAGTGAATGAAGAATATACACTGAAACATTAATGTTAGAATTGATTTTGTAGAACTGTTTTTATCAAACTACGGTAAGTTCCGGTAATAATAAATGGATAAAGGTTTCTACATAGACTAATGATTTCCTGAAATATCTGTGGTGGGGATACTGATTTCCTGCAATTTTTCTTTATCTGTAAGATGATGTCACTAACAGCTATGTTTTGCAGCAACTTTTAATAGTAAATATAATATTGTATAAAGACAATGATAGATAAACATTTTAGTACAAAAACAATTAACCTATTTAAGGGCCAGAACGTAGGGAAAAAAAGCACCTAACTGCTAAGCATTATTTTACCTACATTTTGGCTTCTCTCAGGGGAATCATCAGTCTTCAAATAGGCACAAAAAAAAAAGCACCAAACTGCTAAGCATTATTTTACCTACATTTTGGCTTCTCTCAGGGGAATCATCAGTCTTCAAATAGGCACTGTGCTCCTTGTCAGTAGCAGAGTATTTTATTTGTTCTTGTTTGCATCTATATTTTCCTTTAAAATATTTTGTATATAGGTCAGATACTCAGGAAGAAGGGAAGGCTATTCCTTCCACAAAGAGCAATTAAGTATACCTAGAAGAAAGAAAACTCCAGAGTACACAGTGTGGCTATAGCAGCAAATATGAGAATCATGGGAAGGAACTAGGAAACTGCAATTCAAGCAAAGACTGAAACAGGAAACTTGATAGGCACCTTAAGAGATTTCAGCTCATAAAATGACTAAGTTAATTAAAAAGAAGCCTGAAAGTTGAGACCCACTCTACAAAGACACGGAAAAGAAGAAAGAATACTGTCTACAAACCTTTTTTTTTTCAACTTGTATTTCTACCTTACATCCTTACTTAAAGCATTTTCCATTTATTAGGTAGTCTTTTTTCTCATAAGGGAAATCCTTGCAAGAAAAATTGATAAATCTACTTCAAAGTTCTTGTTGACTGAAGATGCATTTACAGTGAATTAAGATGTTATCTACATGAAGTTGTACAGACAACTGAACTTCTCCCTTTTGGCCTGAAAGCTAATTGAACAATTTGGTTATGACTTTACCTTGTGTTTTTGAGCATAATGAGAAATTATACATTTTTTTTTTCCCCCCACAGAATTTGTGTTAGTTTAATTGACCCTGCTTATCTTAAAATCCAGAACTGATTAACTATATTGGCAATATAGACTTAGCTTTGAGGCAAGCAGAATGGCAACTTACTGAGTGGAAAGCTGCCAAAACTGTCTGTCATGGAGAATCCAGCAATTTTACTCAGTACTATTAGGAGAAATATCTTTGTGCTCAAATTTTAAATGCCAGCATTGCATTTTCAGAGAGGAATAAGCTTTCCTGATTGCTATTTAATGTACATAAGAATTAGGAAATGATATTATAAGCTTACCTTTCATTTAATAATTACATCTTTACAACTGTCACCCATCATCAAAAACCTAGAGCAGATTATTGAATTCATTTAATAAGGTTCACACCTCACCATTAAGCTCTCCAGAGAATTAACTAACTGCATGTTCTGGATCATATAGACAGTGATGGAGGTGCTTTTAAGGATATTTCTGTTCTGCATTAGGAAAAAAAAAAAAAAAAAAAGTGTGCTACGTAGAGACATAGAAAGAATACATGTGTTTCTTAATTATTATGACAGGCAATTAGGATGGGAGAGTCACAGGTTTTTCAGTTCCAGAATCAAGTTCTAGTCACTGTTTTATCAGATGACTTAAGTGTAAAATGCACAAAGTATCTCTTGAGCAGCAGCTGGATTCCAACCTTCACTTTTATTAACTGAGTTCCCTCCCTGCAAATTATGTGGTTTGACTTCTGATATATCTTGATTTTTCCCATAGTTAAGGAGACTGGTCTCAACAACTTCTCTCACTAGTCACCTCAACATGTCAAAGTTTTAATTTAAGAAGGAGCAAACTTCTAAGGAAAGGATTTTGTTGGGCTAAATCCTCTGTGACTACAGAAGGAATTTAAATTGGATGTTCAATATCCTTGATAAGTGCTGCTTGTGAAATACCATGTAAGACAGAAGCACCAATTCATGAAGATATATTTTTTAAAATTACAGTAGATACGGCCTTTGTGCAGCATGAGGTACAACAGGGTTTGACTGAGACTGTTTACCACACAGGTTTGACATCTTTTCTTTCCATATAACTTTATTCAGATGTGAGAGGAAAAGCACTATGAAAGTCTAGGGGTTGCTGACTGACTGAGGCAGTCCTGTTCTCCCAACACCATGGGTCAGTGTTACTTCCCTTGAGTCTTTGGTCAGAGGAAGATGGATGATCTTTGTTTCAAAATGATTGGCATGTGAGTATGTCACCCAAGACTGTTGAAATGAAAACAGAATGAGTGTTAATCTTATTAGAGGATTCACTCTTTCTATGTAGGTAAGGGGAGAAACAACCACTTTATAAATCCTAATATTGGATGTGAGTCAGATGACAGCCTGCTAAGACATGGAAAAATGAAGGCGATTCCGATCATGAAGTTAGTTTACCTGAGAAACTATAGTGTACAAGATTACATATATATGAGGGTTATGCATTTTCCTGGTTAGTTAGCAAGCTGCTGAAAGTTTTTGTCATCTCATTTTGCAAATGACCACATGATAAGTTTTGGACATTTTTTTTAACATTCATAGTGTGACACACAAAAAAAAGAAAGTTCAAGTTTGCTTTCTGTAAGTTAATTTTCACACTGTAGAGAGAACTAGGGAAAAGCCAGTGCAACTTTTAATGCCTACATAGCTGGACTTCATCTTAAACACTTTCAACAAACTATGTAGCTCTTCTGTGGTTTCTGGACAATAATGCATGGCACCTCTTTAGAAAAAAAAAATGAATTCAATAAAGAAATTCTCTTCATTAGCATCCTTGTAAAATAACAAAAGATCTACTTTATTCTCCTCAATACTTTATGTTATATAATTTTATTATTTTGTGAGTGATATCCGTCAGGGTAAGGACTCTGTATCCCAGTGACAGCAGCAGATCTGAACATCTGCAAAAGTCATGGAAGGCATCAAGAAATCTGACAGGTACACCATTTCAAATGTATAAAAACTTGTAGAGAAAGTTAATAATACTAATTCTAAAAATATAAATACATCATCAGTATAAAATATATGCTTTACCAATTTAATGCAAAATTAAATAAGTTGAGTTTACTTATTTATGTAGATGTATTGTTACTATATCAAGATAATAACTTTAAATTACAAGAAACATGATATATCAAACCACAGTCCCTTAAGATTATTCCACTTAAAGGACTGGAGAGTAATGTTTCACCCATCTCAAAGAACTGAGTTACTGTTAGGGTTTGAGCCTAGTCAGCAGCCAAACACCATGCTGCCTCTCACCCACCCTCCCACTGCCAGCTGGGAATGGAGGAGGGAATTGGAGGGGGGAAGGGAGACTCGTAAATTGAGATAGAAACAGTTTATTAATGGCAATAAAATGAAAACAATGACAGTAATAGAAAATATAAACGGGCAATGCACAATGCAATTTCTCACCACCCACTGACCAATACCCAGCCCGTTCCTGTCTAGTGATCCCAAAATACCAAGATCCCACAATTGCAATCCTGGAAGCAAGCGAGAGAGAGACCCTTCCCGATCACCCCTCCTCTATATAGTAAACATGACATTCCATGATATGGAATATTTCATTGGCCAATTTGGATCTGGTGCTCTGGCTGTGCTCCCTCCCTGCTTCCTGTGCACTTGCACACAGGCAGGACATGGGGAGTCGGAGAGTCCTTGAAATCTCAGCAGCAGCTGAAAACATCAGTGTGCTATCAGCATTCTTCTCATACCAAACCCAATGCCAAATCCAAAACACAGCATTATTCCAGTTACCAAAAAGAAACATTAACTCTACTCCAGCCCAAACCAGGACAGTTACTCTGGATATGAAATCATGGACTTTATTTCAAGTAAAGGACCAGTAAATGTAGATTACAACCTTGACAATTAAACAATACTGAGTTTTCATTTGGAGAGGTATAAAAGGTTTTGTGCCTGATCAGCCACTTTAACATGTAATAAGATAGTGCTTTGTGCTACAGTGATCAATATGCTTAGTCTATTATTGGACTCTTGTCATGTGCATAATTAGAACTAACACAGATATAATCTGATTTTTGAGAAAACTAAGCAGCAATATTGTCCAGCTCTCTTTAAGCAAAATGCAAAGCTCTACCAGTCCCATAGTTCAAAGTTTACATTTATGCATTGTCAGATTTACAACTTCATTTTTTTTTTAGTGTAGTTGTTAAACTACTCTATGAAATGTGGCGTTGCACAACTTCTTTTTCTGAGCAGCAGAACAGTCCTGAATTTCTAAGTTTATAAAGGACAGTTTTACAGATAGTTATAAAAGCCAGTCATGAGAATGTGAATAGACTGATAATGTGTTAAAAGAAGGACATGACTCTTGGATAAAACAGGGTGCATCTTAATAATTTAGTGGCAAAAGTCTAATTAAACTCCAACAGTAAATTAACATAGCATAGGCCAGGAGAGTACATGAAAGTTATCATTACTCTGTGTGGCATGACAAAACTTACAGTCAAAATTGTAGATTTCAAGGGCAGACTATCAAATGTACAGGACCTCTCAGTTAGAAGTAATGTGGGACTAAACTCAGATTTAATTGCTTGATAGCAAAAATTGTAACTTCAGACATATTCTTTTTCTTTTCTTTTTTTTTTTTCTTTCTGCTTTTTCTTTTTTCTTTTTTTTTTTTTTTTTTTTTTTGTTTGTTTTCTTTTTTTTTCATCTTTTTCTGGCAAAGAGGTAGCTGAAATCACCAGGCTTTACAATCAAAGATACTGTATTTTTTCAGGCATTGAGCCTTTGTTTGATGTTGAATGACAGTAATGTGTGGTACTGTTCATGAGATGTGTTAGAACCTTAACACCTTGGTTGTAATTTTCTGCAGCTTTTATTTGTAATAGAGCTAATAGTTTAGATTCAACAAAGGGATTACTGATGTTCACCAAATATATACTACACAAGCACAGATAATGGTACTTTTTGTTTGCTACCCGTGCTGACTTTTCTGCAAAAATAGTTCTAGATTTTGCTCAGTGACAGCCTTGTAAAGCTGTAGTAACTACCTTCAGGAAAGTACTTATTCCACTTTTCTGATATACAGCAAATAATAGAATTTGGTCATTAAACCTACAACTTTAATGATAATACCAACCCTTCTGGTAACCCACAATGAGTACTACTGGTAATTAACAGAGGGGTATTTGGTTTAAACTTCGAGAAAATAAAAATATTTGCCTAAAATTAATTTGATCAGTAGTTTGAGGGGCAAGATCAGTGAGACTCACTGTGGTGTAAAATGCAGGTGTTTTGGTTGATAGTGTTTCTTCCAGTTACTCTACTTAGTCCTGGGTTTGAGTGAGTGGTGGGGTTTTTTTGGTAGCAGGGGAGGGGGCTATAGGGGCAGCCCCCTGAGAGAAGCTTCTCGAAGCTCCCCCAGCTCCAAGTCAGCTCCACCTCTGCACCAAAAATGAGCCAATCACCTGTTCCTCTGTGATAACATATTTAAGAAGGGATGTGGTGACATGCAGTCGGACTTGTGAGGAGGAGTTGCGGCAGCTGTGTGAACACCAAGGTCAGTGGAGGAACGGAGGAAGAAAGGAGGGGAGAGGTGTGCCGGAGCAGAGACCCCCCTGTCTCCTGTGGTGAGACGCAGGGTGGACCCACCCCTGCCACCCATGAAGATCTATGGTGCAGCAGACATTGATTTATGGCCTGTGTTTTTTCACCTGGATGATCAAGGCGCTGTGCCTGAAGAAGGCTGGGGTCTTGTGGGAAAAGGTAGCCCCCGCTGTTGTAGTTCAGCGCTGGGAGGATTGCAGCATGTGGGGGTGTCCCACACCAGAGCAGCTCGAGAAGAGCTGCAGCAGTGGGAGGGAATCCAGTTGGAGTAAGTTGGTGACCCACGACGGAACAACGTGGGGAATGCTGTGGCCCGTGGGAGGAACTCATGTCGGAGAAAGTTTGTAGAGGACTGTCTCCTGTGAGAGGGTGGACCACACTGAAGCAGGGGGAAGAAGTTCCAGAAGCTCCCCCCACCGAAGATGGAAGAAGCAACAGCACTGACTACACCCCTCACTCCCTTCCCCAGCACTGCTGAGGAAATTCACATATTAATATAACACTGCTGAGTTAATTCACATATTAATATAAAACTTCTATCTTTTGCACTGTTATGTGTTGAAGGCTTCCATCTGCAACTGAAACCTTATTGTTATGGCTGCATTACAAATGAAGCAGTGAGAGGCATTGGAACTTAACTGTTTATATTGTTAAGATATTAGAATAATTCCCCACATTGTTTAAGCTTGGGTCACCTGTCATTTTTCCAAACACTTCCCATGAATAGTTCAGGAGTTTAATGGAAAAGACACCTTATCCACTGAGCATTTTGCAAGCAGCTACACAGTTTGGGATGTAGAAGAGTGTGATAGAATGAACAAGGTATAATCCTGAGACCTGAACCCCAGTTTGGTTCAATCCAGCTGTGTAACCTCAATTTTGCTTGGAAAGTCGTTGAGGTGTAAGGCAGTAGTATATAAACTATGTCCATGTAAGACAAGAATAGTAAAAACAAACAGAAGTGTTAAGTGTGCATAAATATTAGCTTAAAGCTTTAAGAGGAAAGTTGCTGGTGTGCAAAGGTATTCAACCTTAGGAAAAAATGGATAGCAACACAACAGCATCGAGGATCAGCTTGTTCCAATGAAACAACTATACCTCACCTAATTGACACCAGAGACTCATTGGATGTCTCATCCAGAGTGCTGAGCATATTAATATAATGTTTAGCTTAGTGCCACACTATTCCTAGCTGTCTATTGTATGTATTTGCCAACAAATAATTGCTGTGTTAATAAATAATTCTTAAGTTGTCTCTGTGAAGAGTCTCTCTGTGTAAGGCAAAGGTACATGAACAAAAAAGACCCAGTGAGGGAGAGCTGCAGGGGCTGCAAGGGTTCAGGGTTTTGCTGTGCTTAGTTCTGGGACTGGTCATAGAAATGTTGAATTTTAAATGATAGAGTATTTTCCTCAATATGATTAAGAAAATATGACTCTTCATCTAAGTTAGTTACAACCTACCTATTATATTAACTTCAAAGCATAGTGTAGAGCTAGCTAGTGAGGCTGAGAGGCTCCATCCTGACAGCCTCAGAAAATCCATTTCTTTGTGTGCTGTTGTGGTTTGGGCCTGATCGGCAACCAACCACCGCAGCTAATCACCCTCCCTTCCCCCTCCCCACCTGGGAATGGGGGAGGGATTAGAGGGGTGAAGGGAGACTCGCAGGCTGAGATAAGAACAGTTTAATAATGGCAATAAAATGAGAACAATAACGATGATGGGGGAAAACAAAAAGAGATATATAAACAGGCGATGTACAGCATAATTGCTCACCACCTGCTAACCAATACCCAGCCTGTTCCCGGCTAGCAACCCCGAGATACCAAGATCCCACAATCGCAATCCCGGAAGCGAGAGAGCTCCTTCCCAACCACCCCTCCTTTATATAGTGAGCATGACGTTCCATGATATGGAATATTTCATTGGCCAGTTAGGGTCAGGTGCTGTGGCTGTGCTCCCTCCCTGCTCCCTGTGCCCTTGCGCACGGGCAGAACATGGAGAGTCGGAGAGTCCTTGAAGTCTCGGCAGCAGCTGAAAACATCAGTGTGCTATCAGCATTCTTCTCATACCAAACCCAAAGCTAAATCCAAAACACAGCACTCATCTAGTCCCTGAAAAGGAATATTAACACTATTTCAGCCCAAACTAAGACATGTGCTTACGGATCTGTAGCAAAGATTGCTCCCCACATGTACTTTCTTAGTCAAGTTTGACCCTTATAAAGGAGGTAGATAGTACAGAGTGCAGTTCAAGTGAGTTTTTGAAGATCTTGTTATCTGAGGTGTCTGGTAATTAGTGAAAGTGTGGTGGTAAGTTTGTGACACTGGAGCTCAAACTGAAAATCTCTCATGTATGAACCACTGAAATTAATTAGATAGGAACAGCTTTTAATTCCTGCTGAGCTGGATGGAACTCAAACCCTAAAGGTGAAAGATTATTTTCTTTATTATTAATAAACTCTCAGTAAGTCATAATTTAATAATCATTGGTAAAAAATACAGAATTAAAAGAAATGAGTTACAGCAAGGTATATTCATCAAATCAAACTTGCTGTGTTTTGAAGATTAAATAGACAAGCTTGTTAATTATCTGGGCACAAAGACAAAATCTCCCACGCATCTCCTGTAAACATACTCAGGTATCTGAAGCCCTGCTATAATTTTCTAATTATAGAAATGGCTTTTCATTCTCCCTTAACCAAATAGGAACATTAAAATTCAACCAGGCAAATATAAACACAAAAAAAAATTATTTTTTTTTTTTTTTTTAATAAAAAACACTGTGGACAATTTCAAGGATTCAGTGTTGTGTGGTGAACTGATGCTTCAAAACCACATAAATTAAATGTGTTTAAAGAAGTTTTGTTGAAAAAGCAATCTATATAATTTCTTCCCACTCCAGGAATTATTAGAGAGAAATTTTTGTAAACACGGCAGCACAGCACTAGAGAATAATTTCTTATGCGCACAGCCTGTTATTTTGAATTTACCGATTACATAACTGAGAAATCACATTCATGATCTATGTATGCCTTGCAGAGATTCCTTTGATATTATAAGTTTGCAAAGAATGTGGTTATTTTCTTCTACAAAAGTGAAATACAGAGGAACTAATGAAGCTACATATTTTATGAATGAATTGAGAGCACACACTCCAGCTGTCATTGTAACAACTGAGGAGGTTTCTCTTATATTTTCAAAATGTGACATAACAAGTTTTCAGGTTAATTAAGCAGTCTGAAAGATAAACTTGTTTTCTTGAACATGGTAACTTGTCACTAAAGTAAACTTTCTTTATTATTGAAATCTTTTATAAGGCTTGTTCCATTTCAAACTAAATATAAAATCAGTATGCTACTTTGTTTACTAATATGAGATACAGGTTTTCCTACTGATTTTAAAACTCCATTTAATTCCCTAAACTGATAGGGAATACCTCAGCAATATGTGAGTAAGTGTACTTCTGTTGAAACATACAATGTTTTCAGATAATGTTTTGTGCCAGGTTTCTGTGACGGAGTTTTCAGTAGTGGGGGAGGAGGCTACAGCCATGGCCCCCTGTGAGAAGCTTCTCAAAAGCTCCCCTGGCTCCAGGTCAGATCCACCTCTGGCCAAGGCTGAGTCAATTAATGATGGTGGGCACACATCTGCCATAATGCATTTAAGAAGGGGAAACCGAAAGGGGGTGGGGACTTGTGAGGAGGATTTATGAGAAGGACATCTATGCATAACACTGAGGTTAGTGGAAGGAAAGAGGAAGAAGGGAAGGAGGTGCACCAGAGAAGAGACCCCCTGTATCCCATGGTGAGATGGTATGGCCACACCCCTTCTGCCACCCATGGAGGTCCATCGTGAAATAGAGGCTGAGCTGAAGTCTGTGGAGAAGCCCCCACCAGGACAGGCAGCTACACTTACAGGAAGCTGGGACTCTGAGGGAAGAAGTGGCCCTCATTGTTGTAGTTCATCATTGGGAGGACAGCAACATGTTGACGTGACCCACACTAGAGCAACATGGGAACAGCTGTGGCTTGTGGGGAGGACTCACGCCAGTGAAAGTTCATGGAGGACTGTCTCCAGTGAAATGGGAGCCACATGGAGCAGGGGAGGAATGTGCAGTGTTCACCCCACCTTCTGAGAAGGAACTGACTGTAACCCACATCCCCTGTACCCTGCGCCACTAGGGGAGGAGGTAGAGAGATTGGGAGAGGAGCTGAGCCAGGTAAGAAGAGAGAGGTGGGTGGAGGTGAGTTTTTTGTGTGTGGTGGTGCTTCTCACTGTCCCACCTCATCTGATAAGTGTTGTCTTTGTTAGTGTTTGAATAAAAGTTATGTTCTTTCTTGTTCCCCTAAGGAGTTTGTCTTTTGCCTGCAAACATAACGTGTGTGTCACTTCTCCTTGTCCTTATTCTAGAATCCCAAGCCTTTTGCTTAATTTTCTCCTTCCCAGCGCTGGATGGAAGGGGTGAGTGAACAGGTGCATGGTACTCAGTTGCCCTCTGGGCTCAAACCAGAATATGTTTTTTGTTAGGCTTAATGTTTCCCTATCAGGAGAGGTAAAGGTGGGTTGCAAAGGTCCTTCATGCTCACAACGCATATTAGGTGACAATATAACTTCAACATTATACAACATGTGCCTCTAAAACATGCCCGTTGTGGTTTGAGCCTAGTCAGCAGCCAAACACCACACAGCCACTCTCTCTCCCTTCTGTTCCAGCAATAAGAAGGGACAGAAAGCCAGACTTGGGGTTTGAGATAGGCCTGGATTGGGGAAAAAAAAATCACCCTTTATGATCACGAGCAAAAGGCAGACTTGTTAGGGGAAGAAAAATAGAACATACATTTATTACAGACACTAACAACACGTAACAGAGTAGGACAGTGAGAAGCATTGCCACATCTTGAGAACACCTTCCCCCCACCCCTCCCTTCTTCCTGGGCTCAGCTCTGCTCCCGATATCTCTACCTCCTTTCCACAGCAGTGGAATGAGGGGTGTAGTCAGTGCTGTTGCTTCTTCCATCTTCGGTGGGGGGAGCTTCTGGAACTTCTTCCCCCTGCTTCAGTGTGGTCCACCCTCTCACAGGAGACAGTCCTCTACAAACTTTCTCCGACATGAGTTCCTCCAACGGGCTGCAGCATTCCCCACAATGCTCCGTCATGGGTCACTAACTTCCTCCAACTGGATTCCCTCCCACGGCTGCAGCTCTTCCCAAGCTGCTCCGGCGTGGGACTCCCCCGCATGCTGCAATCCTCCCAGTGCTGAATTACAGCAGCGGGGCTACCTTTTCCCATGAGACCCCGGCCTTCTTCGGGCACAGCGCCTTGATCATCCAGGTGAAAAAACACAGGCCATAAATCAATGCCTGATGCACCATAGATCTTCATGGGTGGCAGGGGGGGCTGCCCTGCCGTCTCACCACAGGAGACAGGGGGGTCTCTGCTTCGGCACACCTCCCCCCTCCTTTCTTCCTCCGTTCCTTCACTGACTTTGGTGTTCATGCAGCTGCAGCAACTCCTCCTCACAAGTCCCACTGCTCATCACCACGTCCCTTCTTAAATATGTTATCACAGAGGAACAGGTGATTGGCTCATTTTTGGTGCAGAGGTGGAGCTGACTTGGAGCTGGGGGAGCTTCGAGAAGCTTCTCTCAGGGGGCTGCCCCTATAGCCCCCTCCCCTGCTACCAAAAAAACCCACCACTCACTCAACCCAGGACAATGCCTGATCCACTGATCCCTGTTTCCCCTCCCAGTATTTAAGTGCTTGTAGTGGTTTAATCCCAGAGGGAAACTGAGCACCACCACCACTCAGACACTCTCTCATTCCTTTAACCTCAGGGATCAGGAGGAGAAAATAAAAGAAAAATCTCAGAGATCAAGACAGAGACAAGGAGAGATGAATCACCAGTTATGGTCACTGGCAAAAGACTCAATTGTGGAAGGAAAAAGAACATCAATTTAATCTGAACACAGTTATCACTAACATTAATTTACCAATGAAACAGAGGAGGACAATGAGAAATATAGCCACACCTTAGAAACATCTTCCCCCAACCCTCCCTTCTTCCCAGGATCAGCTTTGATCCTGATTTTTCTACCTCCTTCCTCACAGTGGCACAGGGGGCAGGGGGATGGGTGTTGCGGTCAGTTCATCACCCCTTGTGTCTGCCGCTCCTTCCTCCTCAGGGGGACCACACCTCACATTCTTCCACTGTTCCAGCATAGGGTGTCTCTCACTGGAGACAGTCCTCCACAAACTGCTCCAACATGAGACCTTCACACAGGGCTGCAGCTTTTCACAAACTGCCCCAGTGTGGGTCCCTGTCATGGGCTTCAGTCCTCCCAGCAACAGACTGCTCCAGCGTGGGTTTCCCTCAGTGTTCTGGCTTTCTTTAAGTGCAGCCACCTGCTCCAGCGTGAGGCCCTCCACAGGCTGCAGCTGAACATCTGCTCCACCATGGATCTCCATAGGCTGCAGGGGAACAGTCTGCCCTCTTACTATGGGCTGCAGGGAAGACTCTGCTGTGATGTTCCTCCTCATTCCCACTCCTTTCTTCAGTTGACCTCAGTGTTTGCATAAGTTTTTCCCCTACAACTCCTCCTGCTCTGCAGGTTCCCCTTCTTAAATATGTTATCACAGAGGCACAGCCACAATCTCTAATTGGCTTGGCCTTGGTCAGAGACAAGTCTGACTTGGAGCTGAGGCTGCTTCTAGAAGCTTCTCACAGGAACCACCTCTGTAGCCCCTCCCCGGCTCCCAAAATCCCAGGACACACAAACTCAACACAGTACCACAAAGTGGTATGAAGAAAATTTATTTCCTCACAGCCTATGGACCCCAGTGTTTTTCTCTGTCTCTGAATTATGATATGAATTGCTGATGTCGATCCCTGAGACTTGAGAGTGACACAGTGAAATTTTTGTACTAGAAGAATCTGTAAAAATATGCTCCCAAAGGCTATTTCTGAATCTATGTGTAAGCAAGGCATCATCTTTTTTTCTTTTTTTTTTTTTTTTTTTTTTTTTTTTAACCTAGACTAACACTATTCCCTATGAAAAAGTAGACATTTTTCCTTTTTAAGCATAATGAACTATCAGATTTCTTACAGATGTTCTGAAGAATCTAGGTGTCATCAGTGCTCCATGTCACTTCTCTCTAGAAATCCATTATGATGGCATAAAATAGTGGAAAAAGACTGGTTTACAACCCAGAAGACTCACATTTTTGTAGCAGGTAACCAAAGTGGAGAATATTTGTGTTTGGATACAGTATAAAGTTTTAATGAATATTCTACAAGGTCTTCTGAGATTTATTCACAGTATCATGAGTAAACCTAGCATATCCAGATTTGGAATACTGTCTCAAGTGTAAGGGTACATTTTGATATATACGAATGCTATTTCTGTTATTCTCAGAACAGAAGCAGAAGCCGATCTACCGTCAACCTGTAGGGGGAGTGAATGATAAGGCACTTAGACCTAAGTTTAAAGATAGCAGTAAAGTTGCACAATAGTATGGATATAAATTATGCAGAGAAGAATGAGTACTGTGAAATAACAGAGTAAAAAAAAAAAAAAAAAGTTAGCAGGAAGAGAAAATCACAAAATTTTGTAGGAAAGAAGTTTCCTTAAAAGTCTTGAATTGATGGTTCTAGTTCCTGCTTAGGGACTGGATGCTCCTTTTCCTTTATTATTTTCTCCAGCTTCAGATTTTCAACATTTCACAAGATTTAAAATTAGGGATAGAGAGTAGTCCAATAGAAACTTATCTTATACACATTTTTCTAGGAACAAGTTCAGCAGATTGACATTCCTGTAACTGAAGAAAACCTTTCTGGGCTTATAGGGCATCCATATCAACTCACATGCAAAATGTTGATTGGAACTTCTTTTGTGATTTCATATAAAAGTGACAGTTAACACAGTCTTTGAATATATGTTAGGTACTCCCATGACATCTGTTTTTTTTTTGTTGTTGTTGTTCGGGTTTTGTTTTCTTTTGTTTTCTTTTTTTCATTTACTTATAAGGCATATCATTCAATTTCTCTAAAGGAAAGGAGAGATACAGGTATTTTGACATGTAAATGGTCTTTTATATGAAACAGTAATACAAAAAAACCATTTGTTATTCCTTCTAAATTACTAAATTAATTATTTAATTCTATCCATTTAATTGCAAATATACTTAGTACCCTAAATATTGAATCTCAGGTTGATGGCTCTTTGCTGTTGAAATATGACAACTAAGTCTTGAAATCTCTTTACAGCAATATTTATTTGTATTCACAATGAAACACAGTTCAAGTAAAATACTTATTCATTATCTAAAGGACAAGACATGATTTCACAATATTCTGCTAGCAGCATACTGTCAAAAGCACCACTTAAGAAAACTAGAATTACATTGTCCATTACTGAGCGTAGGGTCAAAGAACATGTTTTGGTTGCTTCTCCGTGTCTTACCCCCCTCAAGTGCTGCATTGCTAATTTCAAATAGATTACAAAATTTTCAAACCCCTATATTGTACTGTTGAATGTGCTTAAATTTTTTTTTTCCACATTGTACACTTGAATCAGTGTTCCTTGTAGCCCCTCAACACTGTCCATGCTACAGACACATCTAAAAAGCAGATTTTTAATATCAAGATCCTCTAAAGTGAAAAAAAATTTGGTTATTTTTTCTATTACTCTGAATGTGTCTCTCTTCATTGGCAGAAAACCTTAGTTTTTCTACAAACATAAATCAATGGGAAATGGAAATATCTAGGCTTGGATTTTGCTGTTAAAGTTGAATTCACAAATTTCATCTTTTCAGAATGACTCACACTCACTCCAAGGAATTGTTTTGCCAATGAACAGTACCAAAAGGACTAAGAAATTAGTAATATGTCTCTGCAAGTTTTGGCATGGTCCAAGAAGATCTCAAGTGAATACTAACATTCTTCAATGTCTCATGGAGAATTTAGAAAACTTTAGGAAAGTAAGATTAAATGATTGAAGAATTATTGAAGTTTCATTTCCTTCAGGAAATACATTTGTGTGACTTTTACTCAATGAACAATTGTAGAGGTTTTTATTTTAAACTTTACACTCTCAGGTGCTAAAATAAATAATCTAAGTGTCATCCTCTTCAGTCTCAAGTCCTAATTGTAAGAAAAAAAATAGAAAAAGTTTTATTTTTTTAAAAAAAATTACAACATTAATATGTTATGTACAGTTGCAGAACCATACCAGAACTGATTTATGTGCATTATTAATGTTTCAAACAGATGCCTGGAAACAATACCCTTAGGTAGTCCCAATACTAGTCAGTTAACATGTTAAGAGTAATGGAATTCCCACGGGTGCTACTTTCCAGAAATACAACTTTTTTAAAATGTCAGCAAATGCATTGTGACAGACATGTTTGATGGAAACAGAAGAAAAATGTCTCTTTTATATGAAGTCTTCGTAGTAATGACTTTTTAATGAATTGTGATGTAGCACAGGTTTTAACAGATATTTTTTCTGAGTCAATATAGTCACATCTTCAACAATGACCAGAATAAGAAACTGTCATCTTTCCATCTGCCATTTCTTTCAGTCTTATTAAAGCTAGTATATAATTTGTGATTGTGGCAATAAAAAAGATTGCTCTTTCTGTCCATTTTTCCTTATTTCATTCAGTCTAGACTGATTGATGAGAGCCAGCTTGTGTCTAAATTAAAATCTATATAAAATGCAGAACAGACTATCAATTTCAGAAGTCAAAGATAAGGGTAATATCACAGCATGATAATATTATAGAAATTTATATTTAAGTTCTTGTTGTGGTTTGTTGTAGGATTTTTTTTTTTTTTTTTGGTTTGTTTTGCTGTCAATCGAGAAAACTACAATATTTGAATAAAATAAGAGTTCAGGTCTGTCCATAACTTCAGAAAAAGCTATTAGATACATGTGACCTACATACAGGGTCAGATTCTGGTATTGTTTTACTCAGATTTATCTCTAGTTTGTCTTTGTAATTGACTTCTGATTTACACCAGTATAAATGAAATTAAGATCTAACCCCATGGAGTCCAGGGACCTAATTATAAATAAAACAATTTTTCAGGCAGTGAGCACCGGCAAGACATACTTTTTATACCTGCTGGTCATTAAAAGCTCACAAAAATATAGATCAAAGAAATCATGCTGTCAAAAGAAGCTCTAAGTGAAATCATGTGGGGCTTCAAGGAATGAATAAAGGATGGTGAAACAACAGAAGAAAAAGAATGAATTGACATAGGATCATTGTAACAATCTACTGAGAATATTTAGCTATAAGTCCCCTAGAATGTGACTCTCATTTCAACAGTTTTGTGGGGTTAGGATTTCTAGAAACAATACTATAATTTAAAACATATCGTTGAACTGCAAGCATGTTGTAAGGAAGAAAATTAACACCAAAACTCACTGAAGTATATTTTGCTTCTCCATAATAGTGCATACATGCATACGAAGAATGGGAGGATAATTCAATTCACCCTTGGATTTATTTGCTTGCTCTAGAATCTGTTTTGTTTGTCTGCTTGTTTGTTTGTTTTTAGTTTCAGCTTGGAATCTTAACAGAAGTTTTTCTTTATGTACATTTTTTTCTTGTTGACATCCCCTCTTTGCTCACTGCACTTTAAGTTGGCATTTTATTTAGTGAACAATGAGTTAAAAATGTGTGAAATTTGCATTTTGTCCTCTTAGGTTCCAGAAGTAATTTCAATGCTTCACACTATGTATTGGACCAGAACGACAAGCCATGTTTATTCAGTGTGTACTGGGAGTGCTCCTTCACAATGACTAAAATGAATAAAATAAGCTTAATCTATGGCTCCAGTTTTACTATAGTCTAGTTTTTCTTTTCAGTCTCAGGATGTGGAATTGACAAGTTGCATGTGGAAGCAGCGAGAGTTTTCCATTCTCCCAGAATGTCACTGCTGTGACTTGCTTGGTGCACAGCTTCAGGGGCATTCTAAAAATGAATAAATCAGTTCAGGTGATGCTATGTATCATTTCTAGTCCAATCAGTTTTCATAGGCAATTTTCATGTGAAGAACTACAAAAACATTTCATTCTTGTTTTGCTGCAAACAATTTTGAATTTTAGTAATAAATTATTAATTCTACTTAATTTTGTACTTTTTCTTCCTCCAGGGTAGCCTTTCAAGGTGCTTAAGGCTCAACAGGATTTTTTTCTGTGTTTTAATTTCCTTTCCCAGATAAAGAAATAGAGACCAAAAGAAACATGTAATTCATTACCACTCTTAGGCTGAGACCCTAGAAAAAAGAGCTCCAGGGTTTAGCTGTTATCAGAAGTTGTTTATGTAAATCAGTGATGAAACTCAGTTTTGGAGAGAAGGTGCTCAGAAAGAAATGTGAAGAGATTAAAAGGGGCACTATGAATTACACATTCAGAGGTGTTCTACAGTTACTCAGGTACAAACCGGGAGAACAAACACAAGTACTTTAGAGTGATCTTTCAACAAAAATGTGGGTAGGCAGCTACATTTCTTAAGACGCATATTCAGGGTTACATTCCAGAAAGGAGTACAGATGCAGGACAATGCAAGAAGGGTGAAAAGACTGATCAGACCCAGTAAGAGTGGCAAGCTGAAGAAACTCTTTAATGTCAGAATACTCTTTTTCAGTAACACTTGCACTCAGTAAAAGTCTGGTGCATTGGCTGGCAGGTGAAATTTTGGGTCATCTATTTTCTAAATGATAATAACCTTCTCTTCCAGACATTGAAACTACTTACTTGTTTCTGTATGGCAGTAAAAGTACTTTCATGTAACATTCACTTATGGTCACATTCCTTAACTCGTAATGATTTATGATAAATCATCTTAAAAAATATTTATTTGCTGTGGATTTTATCAGCTTGGGGAAAATAATTTTAAATTTAGCAGACTACCTCAAGTGCACCAACCTCCCTTTACACTCCTACCAAATTTATCTTTATAACTAAGAGTCATTCTGTTTCAGCAAATTCTATATGGTCTGTGTTGATTGTTGTGCTAATATGTATTGCTTATGTTTTTATGATTTGGCATATTTAGATGCACTTTCCCATCTGTAAGAGATGATTTGTAACTTCACAAAACAAGGACTGAGAGAAGCAGCATGGGGGAAGCATAAACAATTATGAGAGATGGTGGGGAGGAGCCTTCTCAGCTAAGGAATATCTCAAACACTCACAAGTAACAAAACTATAGTCATGGGGTGGTTAATGCAGAGGCTGGAGCTGATAAGGCTGCCTGGATAACAGGCTGCCTCAGCCAGAAGTGCTGTCCTCTCTCATCTATTACAAAAATACTGTAACCACCCAGCTACAGTTAAGAATACTGGTGAACATGGAAGGTAGTTTAACTAGAAAGAGGAATTTAAGTTCTCACATTAGAATTAAAACAATCCACAAGGGAAGAAAGTCATTGTTAGGAAGAAATGAAGAAAGCATACAGCTGACTATCTAGATCATCTGTTACAATGACAAATAGAAACCTGGATTTTAGACTTATCTTACAAAGTTGTTTAGATATTTTATAATAAACAGTCAATAGATAAAATGGTACTTTTTTTGTGGCCTAGTGAATATTACTTACTTTAAATGTTACCTTTACTGTTGGACTTGAAGAGACTAGTTAGTAGTGCCTCTTTGGGTCTTTATGGAAGTAACCAGTGGTGGAAGAATCCCAAATGATAGATTATGACTTGCATTACAAAGGGATAACTGATGTGTTAGAGGCGATTAGAATGCTATGATTCATGTTCACATGCAGAATCATAATAGTATTTATTCTGATGTTCTGTGATATACTATTGTCTTTGTTTTTGTAAGAAAGGTGAACAGCAAGAAATAAGTTCAGTACAGCTTGCAGTCATGGTCAAGCTTATTTGTTCCACTTGCCAGTTCTACCCCATGACTCTTGTTTAAGTTTAGTCTTTGTTACTTTCATTATTTACTTTTCTTTCTCTAGGTCTAGGAAGTCTTCAAAGCTGATACCAGCATTGAGGAATCATCAGTCTGTCACTGGCTTACTGAAAGACCATATTTTTTTTCCTAAGAAATTAAGAACTGTCTGCCAAAAAAACACTGTCAGGTAAAGGATTTCTAGGCACATTACAAATTCGGTCAGACTGATACAATGTGCGATAAAAGCATGGACACCTTAGGTTATACATTGCCTTATTTTTTTCTTTGGAACAGCACATTAAGCAATTCAGTTCAAATACTGTGTCATTTTAATTGGTGCAGGAGAGCAATTAACTTTCAATGGCAAAATGTCAAGTGCTTCCTTTGCCTCATCAAAGCAAATTTATCAGGAAAAGACTATCATCTCATATAAGTAACAATCAGTGCAATTAATTTGCATGTTTCAATTAGTTCATGATCTAATTATCACATGATCTGTGGATAACAGCCAAGGACTTCAAAGAGAAAAAAATGTATCTCTTATCTGTATTGGTATTGTCTACATTGTTGACTCAGATCCATATTCTTATATTCATATATTAGAATATAATATTGTCGTGGTTTGAGCTCAAACCCAGGACAAATATTCATATATTAGATATATATAAGCATATATTGTTTATATAATATGTGAACAATAATCATATATTGTTGACTCAGATCCATACGGTTCTGATCATATCACATTATCTCTGTGATAGTTTGCTGAACTTTACAACTTCATTT